>NW_027187293.1:2214900-2260424 GCF_028583685.1 Petaurus breviceps papuanus | reverse complement strand
CTCTCTCTCTCTCTCTCTCTCTCTCTCTCTCTCTCTCTCTCCACGTGTATTAGTATGTGTGTATGTGTCTTGCTAGCCCTAGTCCTTATATCCCAGGTCCACTAATGAAACATTTGGCCTCAATACTAATTGAATAGAAATTTTACCAAGCATTAAAGAACAGGTAAACTTTGGATGTCAACTCAATACTCTCAAAACAAACTCAAGTGGAAAGTGTTCAAGCTGATTTCTTTGCTTGCACCGATCTTTATGTCTCACCTCTTAGGAAGCTTCTCTTCTAAGGCAGGGGGAATTCAGTGCTCTCTTTTAAAGTCGTGGTCCTTCTTTGGTGGAAAGAAAATTAGAAAAAAAGAAACCTGAATAATTTTGAGCCATCCTGCAAACTTTGTCTCAGCTTCTCTGAATCCTTCATTGACGTAAATGTGCTCTGTAGAGAAAAATAGAAAGGATAATAAATACCCATGTATTCATTCAATGCTGAAGAGCAAAAGCACTTCTGGTGGGCTGATTTTTTTTTCATGTTCCTTCAAAAATAACTTAACTAGAATTGATTTGCATTTCAACTTTGAGAAATGTAGTAGAACCATTTCCCTCTTGCCTGCAACAGTTTCTAAAAGAGAAAACAGCAACCAGATGGTACTATGTAGTTTTTAAAAACCAAAATCAGATTTCTATTTCTCCTTTTTGCTTAGCTTTCATGTGGTTTTCTTTTTTTACTTGTTAATTTTCATACAGTAGCATACTGAGCTCAAAAGAAGGGTTTCCTTATCTAATTACACTTTCTGAATTTGCATCCTTGGGAAAGCAGGTATGCAAGGTGTCTTTAAGCAAACTAGAAACCCCTACCATCTTAATTTTCACGCAGAATAGTTCTTTTTTTTAATCCTACAAGCAACAGCAAAAGTTGGGCAATCCTGCTTTTCCTCTGGTTATAACTTTTGTTAGATAGAATTCTCTCATTTTTCCTTATTTTTAGTCAGTAGTGGTATCCTCAAGGAAGCAAAATTTATGGGTACATATGATAATATGAAAAATTGAGATATTTAGCACGCTGGGTTGTTTTTTTGTTGTTGTTGTTACTGTTTATATATTTTGCTTGAATTCCCTGTTATTCAGTTGTGGGGTTGTTGGGTTTTTTCCTTCCTACAGAATTGAATGTTCATTTTGGTATCATGTTGGTACCTTCACAAGAATAGAAAGTGGTCAGAGGAAGAAGAGAGAGGAAGATCAACTAGTCTAGGTTTCAGATAATATTATGTTATAATCAATCCATCATTGTTTGGGCACTTGCTGTCTTCACAATACTGGGCTATAAGTGCATTAGAAGCATAAAATACTATCTTTACCTTCGGGGAACATACCATCACATCCTGTGGAGTGATATGATTTCCACTTGTGAAATGATTTGAAAACATGATCATATATAAGAAAACTTTCAACTAGGAAATACCAATGAAGACTGCCAAAGTTTAGAAAGGAAGAAAATTGAAGCTGTCAAAGAAGGCTCCACAAAGAGCTTTAGGCCAGATATCTTTAAAAGTCCCTTCCAGCTCTAAATCTAAGGTCCCTTAATACCAAGAGCTCCTGAAGAATTGGTAGGATTCAGTTAGGGAGAGGGGAAAGGAAAGTACATATTTCATACCGAAGTTCTTCTAAACATGTGAGAAAGAATTTAAAGAATGTACTTAGGTATATGTGGAGAGAGTGAGTGGTGCGTTGCAGGGCAGACTTAGAGGCAGTGCAGAAAGTGGGTTTCAGATTTTAAAAAAAGTACTACCCCCCAGTATAAGTGGGTTTTTTGTTTTATTTTATTTTTTATGAAACCCTAACCACTGTAGCTGAAAGCATTTATAAGAACACATTGGGGGCTCTGGGCACTATTGTTTAGTTAGTTTCATTCTGTTATTCAATCTGGAATTTCTTGGAATCTTGCCACTTTCCCTATTGTTGCTTTATGAATCTGGCACCATCTTAGAAGTTTTTCCCATATAAATAACTTAAAAGCAAGAGTTAGAGCTATCTCCTGAAGTGATTCCATAAATCACCTGTAGATATTGTTTCTCATAGGTAATTTTAAAAGATCTTCAAGGTAATTTATTATTACTCATGTTACTTTTTTTTTTTTTACAATATCAGCATTGTATCAGATTAGCATTAGGGAAATGACACTTGAGAAATTTTATTTTACCTTTGGTTAATTTTAGTTAAGAAAAGAATGAACTTTCTCTTTTAGTTATAGTTGTATATGAAAGTTGGTGGGGGGGGGAGGGGATGACCAAGATGCTTTGTTAGGAATCCCCAAAAAACCTATGGTTTTATAGATGTGACAAAGTGCCTAATTGGGTATAAAAATCATCTATATGCTCTCTGAACAAGAAGGAATATTTAAATTCTTCCTCTTCATTGAAATGCTTCCTGATATACTAAAATAACACTTCTGGGTTGTGTTGCATTGCATATAACAATATAACACATGTAACAATCAGAATACCAGACACCAGGGGTACAGAGCAGGAAAATAAAAATAGCCTTGGTTTTTATGAATTTTAGCAAGGTGATAAGGAATTTCTTTTTTTATTCCCAGCAGGACCAAGCTATTTACAGACTAAGTTGTTAATTCAGCTTTTCCCTTTAGGATACATCATGTACTTACAAATGAATTGTATTGTTATCTCTTAAAAGGTATCAACATACCTCTTAATTTGGCATTTTATGTATTTAGGATGAATCAGTTTTGTTGGGATCTTTGATTCTTACCTTCCAGTTCAGAACAATCATTAGTGTGTTAAGGTCTGCAAATAACTGTGACACGTGTTGTGTTAAGTTTGTCTTTCATGTCTTGCCACCTTCTCTTTCTATGCCCTCTGTCATTTCTTAAGATGCCCAGGGCTCTCACATTGTTCTGCAACTATCCTGGACCCTTCCCTTACTCTATTTCCCAACCAGGTATATCCTTATTCTCATGAGGGGTGCCTTATTCTCCTCTCACATGAAAATTCTGGCTCTTTTGGGGTCCTAGCTCTTAGCTAGCTATTTTAAAGGAGTGAGGATGGGGAGAGAAAGGAGCGTTAGGAGATATGGATTTTAGTTTTTAAGAAAGCCATATAATCTCTCCAGGGCTTCATGTTTTGAAAAGTGAGATAGATTAATATGATCTCTAAGGTTCATTATAGCTCTGAGATTCTCTAATTCTATGCTTGAAAAAATTAAGCAAAATCACATCAAAGTAAAAATGGCAAGGCTAACTGCATTTTCATGATGGTACCTAGCACTAAATATACCTCAACCTAATGAATGAATCTCTAATCATAGGATTGCAGACACCTTTCTTTGTCAGGTAGGTGAGGAAGATTCAGAGGTGGGAGGATGGAGTTGGAGATTTTAGGATTCCTTTTACTACATAGAATTCTGAATACTACCTAGCCCATTGGCTTTTATACAGTGCTACAATGTATGAGTGTGTTGGGGTGTGGGGTGTGGCCAGAGATTTTCTTAGCCCTAGCCCCTAGGTTATTCACTTATAAAATATTCTTTCTTCCTATTAGCAAATTCTAGCTAATATTGTTTTTTAATTAACATATGCCTAGGTGTATTGTATATATGATTCAAGGTATAACAATAAGCTAATGTGACTGTTAGCTTTTAAATAAATGTATCAGGGGTAGGTGTGTGTGAATTTGTCCAATTCTAAGCACCTTTTAGAAGTTTTTCTGTGATACTTAATTCTGGCAAATTTTTATCCTTTGAAGGTTGAAATAGCCAAAAGGTACTCAAGGATGAATCTGGTTGATAGAGTTAGTGATCAAATTGGACACTACTGTTTTGGGTCAAAACCAACATATGAGTCTAAAAGAATAATATGACTAATTTTCTTATTTTGGTGTCTCTGTTGCTGGATGTTGAGGCAATGACAGAGGAGTCCCAAAGTTGTTTTTGAATAACAGTATGTTTGGGATAAGTAGAGGGAGTTTCCTTACCTAGGAGCTCCCTATACCAGTGAAATCACAAATCCAGAACCTATTGCCTGTAGAATTAGAATGTAGAATTATATAGGGATAGGAAGGAATTCAAGAGATTTCCAAAACAGCTGAGTAGCATGATCTGATTTTGTCTAGTGAAGCAAACATTTATTGAATGAATCTACTTTGTGCAAGGAAATGCCCTAGGCACTAAGTGAAAAAATAATTACTTTATGATTGGATTACATCCCCTGTTTTTGTGAAAACACTGCTAAATTCTAAAAGAGAAGGATTTTATTTTCCCAATTACAAATCTTAATAAAAGTGATAAACAAAATAAATAATAAATTTAGGTTGAATACTTTAAAAAGAAATGATAGCGTGCTTATTGATTTTTGAACTACCTATCTAGTAGAAAAATTGTCCCATACTTCAGAAGTGTATTTTTATATTCTTCCTAAATGATTTTTCAAATTCCTTTTTTTCCCAGTATATTCTTTCTATAAGTAGAGAACATCTAAATAAGGACCTATTGACTGGTGAGTCTCACATCTTTATTTAACTAAATCTTATTCACCTCTTTGCATTGTTATTTTACCGTGATACTTGGTACTGATATAGCAACTTTAATATTTTAATAGAATTTGTCTGTTTGCCTGACTCTTTGTATCCATAGCACTTTGCACAGTACCTGGTACATAGTCAGTGCTTAATAAGTGCTCAGTGGCTGGTTGATTTTACAAAATGCTGGTTACTCGATACAGAAACAATCTAAAATATCAAGTTAATATTACCTTCAATTTAAAGCTTTCCTGGCAATAGAGCTGTTCAAAACAGATACAAGGACAATTAAGTATGTGAGTAATTGAGGTATTGTTGACTCATAAGTACTTACACAACTGACATATTGTAACATGATCTAGCTGATTCTTTTTTTCCCAGTGTGCTCTTCATTCAGGTATATGAGACTTAAACAAATGGGACTGGATTTAAAAAAAAATTAATGTGGAAATGAACAGAAAGAAGACAAGTTTATACTTATTTAAAATTTTAATACTAAAATGATACTGGGAAATGATGTCAAATAGGAATTATATTGGACCAATTAATTTAAATGTTGTCAATAAGTCACTGTATCAGATTAAACATTAAATGAAAATCTCAACTCTTCTTGAATTCGGTATAAAAAAGAATTTAAATTACATCTCCATGTGTTGTTTTTCTGTTTGTTCTCCAGCTGTTGAAAAATATCCCACTGCAAAGGTGCACTTTGGCCACAAGTTGTTGAATTGTAAACCTGAAGAAGGCTTAGTCACTCTCCGTGGGTAATTAATCACAGCCATCAGTCCTTATAAAGGACTAGAGAGAAAAGATTGGGAGGTGTAGAATTATCCTTTGATTAATAATTTTGGAAAAGCTTAAGAAATGTTCATTGAAAATGTGTTTCCTTTCTTAAGAGGTCAAATTTTAAAGGCTGAAGGTATCGTAGGGGCCTCCAAATGTACCTTTGAATCAGATGAAATTTTCAGTCTCTTCTTTAATGTTCAATGTCATGTTTATACAATTTCAATTATCTAATTAGTTTAGCTTGTACTTGAGATCCACTGGGATAGAAACTAACTTTTAAAAATAGCTACTGGGGAAAATATATGAGGAGACTGGACAAATCCAGTGATCTTTTTCTCTATCTTCATCTTCCTTGCCCTCTCTGTAGCATTTGACACTAAATAATGACCCAGTCTTTCTTAAAATACTATCTCTCTCTGCCATAGAATTTTTGTGTTCTGACAACAACAGTAACCATAACAACAGCTTTGTGTAGACGTTTAAGGTTTCTGAAGTGCTTTACACATATAACCTCATTTAATAATAATAATAACAATAATAACAATAAACAAGCCTCTTAAGTACCTACTTGTCTGTATTTTACAATGAGGAAAATGGAGTTCAAGGAAGTTGTGAGTAGTGAAGGATTTCTAGTAAGTGTCAGAGGCTGGATCTAAGTCAGGTTGTCCTTTCTCCGAGTCCAACACTCGCTTTACTATATACTGTTCTTTTTTCTTCCTGCTTCTTGAGCTACTCTGTATCTTTCCTTCACTGGTTCCATTTCCTCCTCCTCCTATCCTGTAAGTGTAGTCTCACCCTTTAGTTCGTCTTCTCTCTTCATCTCTAGTCTGTTAACAAATACGATCCAGTCTTTGTTCTTTGTATTTCTCCTTTCTGTCCCTTCCTTTTCATTTCTACTGCCATTATCCTAGTGCATGTCCTTATCACCTCATACCTGAACTACAAAGTAAGTCTCTTAACTGTTCTCCCTGCGTCCATGTTCTCCCTTTTTCAATCCATCCTTCTTCACCTTGCCAGATTCATCTTCCTAAATACCATTTTGTTTATACAGTATCAATTCCTGCACCTTGATCAGGTGGCACTCCACTTCAAAGCCTATAACTTGACATTTAAAGTCCTCCACAATCTAGCCCTTACCTACCTCATCAACATTATTTACTTTTTTTTGCACTTAATAGTATTTTATTTTTTTCCAATTACATGTAAAGAAAGTTTTCAACATTCATTTTTATAAGATTTTGAGTTCCAAATTTTTCTCCCTTCCTCCCTACCCCCCCAAGCAATCTGATATAGGTTATACATATACAATCATCTTAAATTTATTTCCCCATTAGTCATGCTGTGAAAGAAGAATCTGAACAAAAGGGAAAAAACATGAGGAAAAAAAACAACAACAAAAAAGTGAAAATATTATGCTTCAATCTGCATTCAGACTCCATAGTTCTTTCTCTGGATGTGGATAGCATCATGGGTCTTTTGTTGCTATTACTCTGTACAATGTTCTTCTGGTTCTGCTCACTTCACTCAGCATCAGTTCATTAAGTCTTTCCAAATTTTTCTAAAACCCACTTATTGATCATTTCTCATAATACAGTAGTATTTCATTATATTCATATGCTACAATTTGTTCAGCCATTCCCCAATTGATGAACATCCCCTCAATTTCCTACAGTAGCCACCACAAAAGGAGCTGCTATTAATATTTTTGTACATGTGGGCCCATTTCCCTTTTTATGATCTCTTTGGGATACCGACCTAATAGTGTATTACTGGATCAAAAGATATGCACAATTTTATAGCCCTTTGGACATAGTTCTAAACTGGTCTCCAGAATAGTTGTATCAGTTTACAACTCCACCAACAATGCATTAGTGTTCCAGTCTTCCCACATCTTCTCCAACATTTATCTTTTTTCCTTTTCTCTCATATTAGCCAATCTGATGGGTGTGAGGTGGTACCTCAGAGTTGTTTTCATTTGCATTTCTCTAATCAATAGTGATTTACAGCATTTTTTTCTTGTAACTATAGATAGCTTTGATTTCTTCTTCTGGAAACTGCCTGTTAATATCCTTTGACCATTTATCAATTGGGGAATGACTTGTCTTCTTATAAATTTGGCTCAGTTCTCTATATGTTTGACAAATGAGGCCTTTATCAGAAAAACCTTTATCATTGGTTCCCAGCTTTCTGCTTTCCTTCTAATCTTGGTTGCATTGGTTTTCTTTGTGCAAAATCTTTTTAATTTAATGTAATCAAAATGATCCATTTTACATTTCATAATATTCTCTATCTCTTGCTTGGTTATAAATTCTTCCCTTCTCTATAGATCTGACAAGTAAACTATTCCTCCCTCTCCTAATTTGCTTATGTTGTCACCCTTTATGTCTAAATCATGTACCCATTTTGACCTTATCTTGGTATATGGTATGAGATGCTGATCTATGCCTAGTTTCTGACATGCTATTTTCTAGTTTTCCCAACAGTTTTTGTCAAATAGTGAGTTCTTATCCCAGAAGTTGAAGTCTTTGTATTTATCAAACAATGGATTACTATAGTCATCGACTACTGGGTCTTTACCATTGAGCTACCACTCTATTTCTTAGCCAGTACCAAATACCAACCTCATTTTCTATAACTTTGCTAAATGACCTACATACTTTAGTCACATTGACTAAACACATTCCTATTTCCAAGAATTTTTTTCCTGCTATCTTGATTGCTGTCCCTGCCATTTTCCTTTCTCTTAAGTTCTACCCTATCTTAAGGGTCTAGCTCAAGTCCCATTTCCGCCATGAGACCTCCAACAATCCTAGGCTTTATTGATTCTTCCATCTTCTAAACTCCTGAAGCCCAGCACAGTAACTTGCACATAGCGTCAGTCAGTGTTTGTTGAATATGAAGATGATGATTGGATTATATATTTAAAGCTAGAAGAAATCTTAATCCTCATTTAGTTCAAACCCTTCATTTTACAGACGAGAATACTGAGTTCCAGAGGTTAAAGTGAGTCCAAGATTAGTCAGGAAGTAAGTAATAGAGATCAAGTTTGAACTCAGATCCCCTCGTGCCAGATACATCAGTTTTTCCAATGAACAATATTATGGGTTATTTTTTAAGTTAAAAATTATTGATATCATTTGTTTTTACATCACATATATTCCTAATATCTTCTTCCCCCTCAGCTCCTAGTGAGCTATCTCTTATAACAAAAAAGAAAAAAGAAAAAACTGCTCAGCAAAACTGACAAATAACATTATATGCAAAGTTCCACACTGATTATTCCCCACCCCACCCACATAGCCCCACTCTACAAAGAAGGAAAGAAGGTGCTTTCTCTTGTTTTTTCTTTGGAGCCAAGCTTAGTCATTCTGATTTCACATTGTTCAGTTTCATTTGTTTTATGGTGGCAGTTCTTTCCGTTCACACTGTTGTAGTCATTTTGTATATTGTTTTCCTTGTTCTGCTTATTTCACTTTTCACTGATTCACGTGTCCTTTCACACTTCTCCCTGTTCACCATATTCAACATTTCTTATAGGATCAGAATATTTCCTTATATTCATGTACCATAACTTGTTTACTGATACCTCAGTAAGTATATGCTTTGTTCCCAGTTCTTTGCCACTACAAAAGTGCTGCCATCAGTATTTGGGTGTGTAAAGGATTGTTTTATTAATCTTTGACCTCACTGGGGTATGTGCCTCGCTATGGATCTCTTGGACAAAGGGTATTGGCATTTACTCACCTTCTTAGCATAACTCCAAATTCCAAATGGCTTTCCAAAATAGTTACACTAATTCATAGCTCTACCCACAATGTATTAGAGTGGGTTACTCTTTACAATGATGAAAACAACAATAAAACTAGCTAGCATTTATATAGTACTATGAGATTTGTAAAGTACTTTACATAGTAATATATGATCTCATTTGATACTCACAACAGGAAAGTTGTACCAACAGGAAGGTACTATTATTATCCTGATTTTAGAGTTGAAGAAGCTGAGATAAAGAGAGCTGACATGCCCAAGATCACTCAGCTAGTATCTGAGGCAGGATTTGACCTCATCCTCTTAACTCCAAGTCCAGCACTCCTATGTACTGTGCCACCTACCTGCCTCACAGTCTTTGAAGAAAATCAGGACAAATATTCTCCTCTTTGTTTTGTCTGTAGATACCACAAAATATAAAGAGCTGAAAATTCATAGCGCATATGAAAAGGTCTACTGAGTGTTACTGCTAAATTCACAAGGCAAATCCTAGTTACACTGAAGTGGTGTACACCTCTATTGTTCCCATTATACCTACAGATTAACCCTTTACTTGATTTCACAGATCTAATCAGGTGCCTGTAGAAGTTACTTGTGACCTTATTGTAGGGTGTGATGGAGCCTATTCAACAGTCAGAACACAGTTCATGAAGCAAGCTCGTTTCAACTACAGTCAACAGTATATTCCTCATGGGTACATGGAACTGACTATTCCACCTAAGAATGGGGAGGTAAGGAAACGCCCATTTTTTCTGTCATTAACATTTCTTCTCTATCGTTTTTTAGTTACCTTTTGTAAAAGATGTACTGTAAAGTGGTATATATTGCTTTAAGAAAATGTGGCCACTACCCCATGAAAGGAAGACAAGTCAAAGTCCTACCTAGTTTAAACATTAGGTTAAAAAAGTACGTAGCAAGTTTCGGTTTAGTACAAAGATGCTTCTCTTCTTCCTTTTGGTTTAGGGAAATTTTTTTTCTTACAAGAAACAAGGAAAATAATATTCAAAATGACTACAACAGTGTAAAAAAGAAATATTTGTAGCATACAGGGCAAATATTTTGATGTTGTCATAAGCAAATGAAACCAGGAAGTTAAAATAAAATTGTCAACAAACACAACTGTAATGTTGATTCCTAAGTCAAAACTAGCAAATAGTACTGATGAAAACATTTGCATTTTACTAGAAACATCATCTCTTAACTGTCATTCAGTCAGACATTTGTTAGAACACAGTTGGGACTTTGGAGCTCATCTAATCCTCAAAGCCACAGGTCCTCCTCCCCTGATCAAATCCAATGTCCTCCCTTTGCAGAGGAGGGAACTAATTCCAAAAATGAAATAAGTTGCCCCAAACCTTATAGCTAATAATTGGCAAGTCTTAGAATTCAAACCCAAGTCCTTTGTGCAGATCTATTAATATTTTTACCATACCATGAAGGGAAGATACTACTATATTTCAGCCAACCACCTTAGATAGTTACATCCAGAGCCAGAACACATGATCCATACATTTTGAACGAGTTTGGAAAATTGCATTCTGTTGTGTTTGTCCAGTCAGAGGCTGTGTCTTCATTGTAACACATGTCTTGATCTATCAAGGGTTCATCTTCCTTGGAAGTCTTCAAACAGAGACTGGATGTCCAACTGTTAGATACATTATATTATATTAAGAATTCTTTTGATGCTTCCCATCAACTGTCAACCAGTAAACACGACTAGCACAAAGCAATAGCATTTGCTAAAATAGTAGAATGAGAACAGTAGCTTTGAAATGCTCCTCCTTATATGCCTAGGGCACACACAAAGACAGCATCAGTGAGAAGAATTCATACAAATTCAGGGCACAATTGGAGTGAAGATTGTACATAAAGAACAAATATGCCAAGGTGACATATCATTCCAGTACCACAAGGACAATGTACTTTGGGTCCTATTAGACACTGTAAGAAGCTTTCTGATGGACCCAATGGACAGATAAGTCAAGTCATTCTGTTTGAGAAATGACACTATTATAGTTACATTATCAGGGAAACATTTATACCATATGGATAATGAGTTTAATAGAGGTGTTTCATTAATGTTTTAATTAATTAATTAATTTTTAATTTAGTTTAATTTAATTAATTAAAACATTGTGGGTTTTCCCCCTACAGTATGCCATGGAACCTAATTATCTACACATTTGGCCAAGAAACACTTTCATGATGATTGCTCTTCCTAACCAGGTAGAGTATATTGCACAGTTAATCATATTTGTATATGTATTGTTCATTTGTTTCTTCACTTACTACTATATATGGTTATTTTTAAGCTTCTATTTATTTAATGAAAGACTAATTATTTTTTAAATGAGCCCTATGAGGAAAAACTTGAAAGAATCAGGATTGGAAGATTTTCTTTTAATATTTTCCTGAGTGGAATCTTTTAAAGGAGGTCAGAAAACCTAAGAGGTGGTGATTAGGAGAAAGAACGTTCCAAACATCAAGGACTACCAGCGTGTATGTGTTGTCCTGTGTGCTTAATAAATAGTTCTTAAAATTAATTGAATACTTAGTGAGGATATCTAACCTCTATATAATATATTAAAATGAATTGATATATGGTCTTGAGTGGTTGTTTATGACATTACCAAAGAAGGCTGGGGGATTTCTTCCATTTGTCAATACGTTTCCTCTTTTTTCTACCTGCTGTAATTTAACTCGGCAACTGGACAGACATCTTAAGTGTTTGCTATGTGCAAGGAACTATGCTAGGTATAGGAAAGATGTTTTAAAATCATAATAACTGATATTCATATGTTTATTAAACTATATTTCATTTAGTCTGTACAATTATCATGTGAGTTAGTAATAGCATTAAAATTTTACAGAGGAGGAAACTGAGGCTCATTAAAATTAGGTGACTTGCAAATAGTTGCACAGCTAGTAGTATCAGGAACTTTTTAAACATAGGTTTCTACTAATTCCAAATATACCATCTTTTCCACTATACCAACTACCTCCCCTGCCATTTGACCATTTCCATTCCTTGTTAATCCCCTCCTGGATCACTGCCTTATCATAGCAAAAGGGCTTATGTAACTCAATGAAACTATGAGCTATGCAGTGGAGAGTTCTGACAAAAGCTCATCCACTGGAGAAAGAAGTAGCAAACCACTTCAGTGTCTCTGCCAAGAAAACACCATGGACAGTACTAAAATGATTAAAGAAATGTTGGAACATGAGTTCTTCAGGTTGGAAGGTGTCTATTGTACTACTGGGGAAGAGCAAAAGACAACTACAAGTAACTCCAGTACTAATGAAGTGGCTGGACCAAAGCCGAAAGGAAGCTCAGTTGTGGATACATCTGGTGACAAAAGGGAAGTCCAATTCTATAAAGATCAATATTGCATAAGGACCCACAATGTAAGCTATGAACCGAGGTAAACTGGATGTGGTCACACAGGAGATCAAAAGATTAAACATCAACATCTTGGATGTCCTTGAACTTAAGTGGAAAGGAATGAGTGAATTTAATTCGGGTAATCATTACATATACTACGATGGGCAAGAATCCCTTAGAAGAAATGGAGTAGTCTTCATAGTCAATAAAAGGGTTAGAAAAGAAGTACCAGGGTATAATCTCAAAAAAAAAAAAAAAAACAACAGCGAAATCTTTTTGAATCCAAGGCAAACCATTCACCATCACAGTAATACAAGTCTATGCTCTAACCACTGATGTAGAAGCCAAAGCTGATCAGTTCTATAAACACTTACAGAATATTATAGAAATAACACAAAAAAGATGCTATATTCATCATAGGAGATTGGAATGCTAAAGTAGGAAATAAAAACATAATTGGAATCACAAGCAAGTTTGGCCTTGGAGTGCAAAATGAAGCAGGGCAGAGACTTAATAGAGTTTTGTCAAGATAATTCACTGATCATAACAAACACTCTTTTTCAAAAACCCAAAAGGTGACTTTAAACATGGACATCACCAGATGGTCAATATTGAAATCAAATTGATTATATACTTTGTAACCAAAAGTAGTGAAGCTTTGTACAATCAGTTAGAACAAGACTTGGAGCTGTGACTCAGATCATGAGCTTATTGCAAAATTCAGATTTAAATTGAAGAAAGTATGGAAAAACATCAAACTATAGATATGACCTAAATAACATCCCTCATCCATATGAAGTGGAGGTAATGAATAGATTTAAGGGATTAGATCTGGTGGTAGATAGAGTGCCTGAAGAACTATGAACAGACATTTGCGATATTGTACAGGAGGCAGCAACAAAAAACATTCCCCCTATGATTAAATAATCTCCAAGTACCACCCCACCCCAGGACCTTACATTCATTCAATCAATTACAAAGTCCCTGTTCTAAATACTACTCCACCCCTAGGCTGTACCTTCATTTAGTCCATCACAAAGCCCCTCTTCTCAAATGGAGATTAGTTTCCAATCATAAGTAAAGTATATTCATTTGTTCAATCATAGAACACAAAAAGGTCAAAAGTTCCCCACCCCTGGGGGTTTAAGCACAGCACTTAATACCCAAATGGAGGTCTTTTATTCATCTTGACAAGAGGCAAGTTCTCAGCAATCTTTGTTCCTGGGGAGACAAAGCTCAGCAAGGCCACAAGATACATTGCCAGTCTCTTCATTAATTCATCCTCTGTCTGCAGAACAGTCCTAGGACCCCTGAAAACATTAGCAAAACCCTCTCCCAGGATTTCTGTAAACATACAACCAGAAAATCCTTCTTCAGGGCTTCTGAACCAACAGAAAGGTTCCCAGACTCCTGCAACAACAGCACTGTCCTTCACCAGTGGACAGTATTCACTCTCTGTCTGCAGGACAGTCTCAGGAGCTCTGAACCAACAGTCAGGTTCCAGGACTTCTTCAACAACAAGACTGTCTTTTACCAGTGGACAAATCTGGCAAAACAACATCAAAACAGACAGACAAAGTACCAGCAAAACAGCCATGTCTCCTCAGTCCTTGGAAGCTCTGGGTGGCAGGTCTCAAAAGTCCTGGGCAATTCAAAGTGGCCCTCAGCAATCCTCAGTCTCTCTCTGCCTCCACGAGGGTGCTGCTTCCAAAAAGTTCTTCTGCCTCTCTCTTGTGTCTCTCCAAATCCACGTCACCAGCTCCTCCCAGTTTAGGACTTTCTTTTCACATCAACAAGTCCATCCCACAGGTGGGATTAACAAGCTCTGGGTTTTAACACAATCAATTTGAAAACCAAGCCAATACAGGGGGATCTTTATATTCCATTACTATCACAACAGGAGGCAGCAACAAAAAACATTCACCCCCTCAAAAAAAAGAGTGAGAAAGCAAAATGACTGTCTTATGAGACTTGAAAAATAGCTGAGGAAAGTAGGAAAGCAATAAAAGGAGAAAGGGGAAGATATACCCAACTGAATGTAGAATTCCAGAGAATAGAAAGGAGAAATAAGGTTCCTTAAATAAGCAATGCAAAGAGATATAAGAAAACAATAGAATGGGAAATATAAGAGATCTCTTCAAGTAAATTAGAAATATCAAGGGAAGGTTTCATGCAAAAAATAGGCATGATAAAAGACGAGAATATGGACTTAACAGAAGCAGAAGAGATTAAGAAGAGGTGGCAAGAATACACAAAAGAACCCTTTGAGAAAGATCTTAACATCACTGATAACCATACTGATCCAGAGTCAGACACCTTAGAAAATGAAGTCATGGGCCTTAGGAAACTTTGCTAGCAATAATACTAGTGAAGGTGATAGAATTCCAGCAGAGCTATTTAAAATCCTAAAAGATGATGCTGTTAAAGAGCTGCACTCAATATGCCAGCAAATTTGGAAAACTCAGCATGGCTAATGGATTGGAAAATATCAGTTTACATTGCAATCCTAAAGAAAGGCAATGCCAAGGAATATTCGTATTGCAAAAAAAATGCATTCATTTCACACTCTAGCAAGTTAAAAATGCAGGCTAGGCTTCAGCAATATTTGAACTGAGAATTATCAGAAGAGCAGTCTCGTTTTCAAAGAGGCAGATGAACTAGAGACCAAATTGCCAATCAAAAGATTTCCAGAAAAACATCTACTTCTGCTTCATTGACTACACTGAAGTCTTTGACTATTTGGATCACAACAAAATTGCAGCAAGTCCTCAAAGAGATGAGAGTACCAGATCATCATGCGTGTCTCCTGAGGAATCTGTATGCAGGCCAAGAAGCAACAATTAGAACCAAGCATGTAACAACTGATTCATTTAAGGTTAGAAAAGGAGTATGACAAGGCTATATGTGGTCACCTCATTTATTTAACTTATATGCAGTATACATCATACCAAATGCCAGGCTAGATGAATCAAAAGCCAAAAGTAAAGTTGCCCAGAGAAATATCAACAGTCTCAGATATGCAGATGATACTATTCTGATGGCAGGAAATGAAGAATTAAGAAGCATCTTGATGAGAGTAAAAGAGGAGAATGTAAAAGCTGGCATGAAGCTTAACACCAAAAAAACTTGGTAACTGGTACCATCACTTCCTGGCAACTAGAGGGAGAAGAAATGGAAACTGTCAGATTTTATATTCTTGGGCTCAAAGATCACTGCATATGGTGGCTGCAGCCAGGAAATTAAAAGACTCTAACTCCTTGGAACAAAAGCTATGGCAAATTTGGATAGCATACTAAAAGGTAGAAACATCACCTTGCTAACAAAGGTCCATATAGTCAAGGCTATGGTTTTTCTAGTAGCAATGTATGGCTATAAGATGGACTATAAGGAAAGCTGAGCACTGCAGAATTGATGCTTATGAATTGTGGTGCAGGAGGACTTTTGAGAGTCCCTTGAACAACAAGAAGATCAAATCAGTCAAAACTTAAAGCACTGAAAGGCCAAATGCTGAAGGTGAAGCTTAAATACTTTGGCTTAACATAAATGAGAAGATAAAACTCATCAGAAAAGATCCTGATGTTGGGGAAGATTGATGGCAAAAATAAAAAGAGATGGCAGAGAATGAGATGGAGAAATAGTATCATAGAAACAATGAATATGAACTTATGCAAACTTCAAGAAATAGAGTATGGAAGGGCCTGGTGTGCTATTTATGATCTATGGGGTCACAAAGAGTTGGACATGACTGAATATATACATACATATATATGTGTGTACATACACATAGACATGTGACTATATATATGTATATTTCTTTTCTTTTTTGCTGTTTTTTTGCTTTTTGGAGGGGGGAAGGCAGGGCAATTGGGTTTAAGTGACTTGCCCAAGGTCACACGGCTAGTTTTTTGTGCTAAGTGTGTCAGAGGTCCGAATTTGAACTCAGGTCCTCCTGACTCCAGGGACAGTGCTCTATTCATTGTGCCACCTAGCTGCCCCAGTATGTGTATTTCTTGTTAATATCCCCAGGAAAGACAAGGGAGAAAGGAGAAAGGAGAAACTTAGCAGCCCAAGACTGTTATTTAACATTCTGGATATCCCAATGTATACCTGGGGGAGGGGGGAAACTACTGAGCTTTTACAGTTTTGACTTGAGACAAAATATTTATATACATATATGTATAATATAAATATATGTGTGTATATATACATATATGTGTATGTGTGTGTATTAGGCTTCAAAGTATATAGCTAGGATTCTTCTCTGACACTAAGATACCTAACCAAGAGTACTGTGACTTGGTGTTATCTCTTCAATTATTATTATTTTCCAGATCTCTGATTCCTTTGATATGTGAGGTGCCTTTTTTCTTTGCACAGAACAAATCATTTACCTGTACTTTGTTCATGCCCTTTGAAGATTTTGAAAAGCTCACCACAGGCAGTGATGTACTCGATTTCTTCCAGAAGTACTTTCCAGATTCCATCCCCTTAATAGGAGAGTAAGTTTCATTATCCACAATTATATATTCTGGTTCATGAACTTGTATTGTATAAAATTAAGCAAGGGATTTTTAATTCTTTTTCTCTTTTAGTTTAAATCAGTTATATAATCACCAGGATCTGAATCTGCATTACAGCATAAAATCTGAACAGATTTTTGGAATTCTGCATAATCCTCAGACTCTTCTCCCAACCCCACTTCCCCCCAAAAAAATTCTCCAGGAAAGGTTTTTGCATGTGCTATTTTTTGTGGAATATGATGATGATATTGAGATCCTAGGATCACCAATTTAGAGCTGGATACATCCAGAGAAGTAATCTAGTTCAGTCTTCTCATTTTGCAAATAAGGAAACTGAGGTTCAGAAGGGGAAACTGACTTGCCTGAGGTCACATGGGTAGCAAGTAGCAGAATCAGAATTTGAATCCAGATCCTCTGACTCTTAATTCAGTGCTTCTTCCACGATACCACACTACCCTAGGTTTAGAAGGGCCAGAAGAAATCCAGTGCCCCACATTTTATAAATGAGGAAACTCCTCAGTTCCAGAAAAATCAAGGGGTTTTCCCAAAGGCTTTTCTGCATTTTGATAGTGACAGATTTTACTTTAGATCCAGAGTTTACTTTACTTCCTGGTCTAGTAACCTTTCTACTGATAACTCATTTTCCTGTAGCCAAGGAACAAGTGCTTGGAACTGTGGTGTGTGTTTGTGTGTGTTTGTGTGTGTGTATGTGTATGCTTGCTTGCACATATTGTATGTGTGAGACACAAAGAATGAGGGATAGAGCAGAGGCAGAGAGAGAAAAGAAAGAGGAGAGGAGAAGGAAATTTTACCTCTGAGATTGAGGTAATCTTTGAGATTTAAGAGATTGATTCCCTCTTGACTTTGAGGGTTTAGAAGTAATTGCTTCTTATTGTCTATTGGTACAGCTCAATTCTGGGCACATTGTAAGTGCTTAGTGAATAATTATTGATTGAGTAGAATGTATGTCAAATTCCTGAGGGATCTGAAATTGCTGCTGTTTGGGGCATTTTATTTGAAATTGTTGAAACTTAACCACTATCATTAACATTGAGAAGTATTGGGGTGTAATGATAAAATCACCACACGTGCAATCAAGATGACTGGATTTGAGTTGAGTAATTTCAGGTAAATCACCTAACCTCTCAGAACCTCAGTTTCTTCACTGGTAAAATGTGGATAATAGTACGTGCACTATGTCTTTGACAGACTTGTTATAAAGAAGTTATTTGTAAACCTCAAAGCACTCTAGAAATGTGAGTTTCTGTTCTTTTATGGAAAAGCCTAGATTGAAATACCAAAATAGCTAGATTGAACTTCCCAAAACATATTAATGAATTTTAAAATTGCATAAAAGAGAAATATCTAGAATTTAACTTAGTTACTCAACATCTGCCTGAATATATTTGCATTGTAACAGACATGGTAAATACTTGTTTTGTAATGAAAAACACAGACCTGCATAGAAATATGATCCCAGAGCTCTGCAGAACTTTTAGTTCTTTGCCTTTCCTGTTTCTTCATCAGCATACCTAGGTATATTTTAACGTGACAAAGTCATTAGGCTTATCTGATGCTTCATGCTAATCCATATATCTTATGATTTTTGCCCCCTGGAAGGGAAACACTGAAGCGAGATTACTTTCTGCTGCCAGCTCAGCCTATGATCGCTGTCAAATGCTCTACATTCCACATTGGTTCCCAGTGTGTACTCATGGGAGATGCGGCGCATGCAATTGTACCCTTTTTTGGACAAGGCATGAATGCGGTGAGTTCGTTTGCTAATCAAGTGACTGAAGTCATCATCTCAAGCAAAATATCCCAGTTACCTGATGTCAAAGTCTAAGCTCACATAATCCCCCAGAATTAGTTAATTAGTAAAAGTACCACTCAAACTAGCCATTTGGCAGATCAGGTCAAATAAGTGAAAACAGTTTAATTGATAGCCCCAAGCAGACATAGCTAAGAGGGTGGGGGGAATCACAATAGTTTTTGGTTCAATCATAAAAATTAATACATGTATTAGAATTTTAAAATTGATCTTTTTAGCATCTCAGGGCCACATATGTATATATGCAAAACACACATAGATAAATAGATATAACACATTCATTACATATATTCACAAATGTGTATACATGCATGTGCATTTACATATATTTTTATAGGATCCATGTCCTGCATGGCAAACCTAAGGAAAGAAGTGACTCCCTGTTTGTCAGTGCTAAATAAAAGTATAAAACTCCACTAACATTGAATAAATTATGCCTCCTATGAAAATTCAGCATTCTTGTTTGGAAATGGTTTTCTGGAAGGGAAGTATTGAATATCTTCAAGATGGTCAATGAATGAATAAAGCATAAATAATAAAAGGGAACACAAGTGAAATCATGATGATTTCCCGAAAATAGCTTCTATTGAAAAAACAAGAAAGGGAGAGAAAATGGTTTGAACCTAAATCATCAATTCACCAAGAGAGGTTTCAAACGGGCAAAGATAAAATGCTTAAAAAGTATAAGCCTCTAAAGGAAAGTGTTTGATATATGTTTGGATGGTATCTATAGGGTTGCATTTATTTTCTGTTGTCTGTATTAAGTATGCTACCCTACTTGAGTCTGTGGTAGCCTTTCTGGAAGCCAGGGACTACAGTACCTAAGACATGAATGGTCCACAAATATTGGACAGAATCATATTGAGGCAACATGATATAATGGAAAGAAATTGGAGTCAAGAAAAAAAGGGTTGAAACCCTGCTTCTGAAACTCACTAGCCATATGGTCAGTGGGCAGGCACTGAATGCCTCAGAACCTCAGTTTTCTCATTGTAATACAGGGGTAATTATGCTCACATGAATTACCTCACTTGTTTGTCATTAGAAAAATGCTTTGTGAGCTTTAAGTTCCTTTATGAATGTGACGTTATTTATAACAATTAGGACTGCTGAAATAATCATGATCTGCCTAAATGTACCTAAAATCATAAAGCAAGGGATGATTCTGGGAAAATGGCAGAGTAGGTCAGAAAACTTTTGGCTCTCCAAATTTCCTCCACAAAAAAAGACAGAATACCCTCTCAGAGCAGCACAAATAAACACAGGATAAAGTAATTTGACAAGTAAAGAAAAGAGAATTTGAGAAGGTCCCAGGAAAGGAGGAGAGGGAGGTGTGGCCTAAGTGAAGTGCAAACACCTCCAGGCCAGCTCTGCAGAATCAACAAACTATCCCTGGGGGGCAGCTGGGTTGAGAGGCAGCCTCAACCTTAGAAACTCCAATGTGTGTGTGGGGTCTGAGAGAGGGCTGAGTAGGAGAAGATTGAAGGACCTTCCACTATCGAAGGATGCTAGTCACAGCTGTGCTGACCAGACATGTCCTGGGCTGTGGCTGTGGGGAGAAGGGACTAGCACACACCTGGTGAGTGCAGTAGCAAGAGGCAGGGACCCTATTGGTTGTGAGCACTTGCAAAAGAGTAGAGTCCCTGGTTTCATTTACCAGGCAGAAAAGACAGCTGTGGTTTGCATCCACTGGAGAGAGTGCAGGGAGCAAGATCATTTTGCAGGACAGTGTGGCTGTGGGCCCTAGCTGTGGAGAGAAGGAGTGGAGAGAAGAGCCCAAGGTTGGGCTGGGGACAGATCTCAGAAAATTATAGTAATCAGGACCTGAGGCTTAGGGCATCATTCCCCATGCTTTGGGACTACAGCTTTATTACACCAATAGCTGCTAAAAACAAAATAAAACAAAAAACAAATAAATAAAAATGAGAACGAATTCAAATTGTAGATTGTAGCCCTGGGAATAGAGAAAATCTGGGTTAATATTCAGAGGAGGATAATGTAGCTTAAAAAAAAACACTCCTTTTTCAATGAGAAACATCAAATGATCCCAAGCACAAAAAGAATTCTTGGAAGAATTTAAAAAAGACTTTAAAAATGGAATAAGAGTGGGGCAGCCAGGTAGCACAGTGAGTAAGAGCACCAGCTCCAGTGTTGGGATGACCTGGGGATTGAATCCGGGCTCAGACACTTAGCACCAACCCAGAAACACCTGACCTTGAGCAAGTTACTTAACCCCAATTGCTTAGGGGCGGCCAGGTGGCTCAGCAAGTAAGATCACTGGCTCCAGTGTCGGGATGACCTGGGGATCAAATCCGGGCTCAGATACTTAGCACCACACCCAGAAATAACTGGCTGTGTAACCTTGAGCAAGTTACTTAACCCCAATTGCTTTTAAAAAAAAATGGAATAAGAGAGATTGAGGAAAAAATAAGGGAAAAAAAAGCAATCTAAGAAAATTATGAATAGAAAATGAATCAAGTGGACATAGAGAATCAAAAACTTAAGGAAGAAAATAATTCCTTGAAGACTAGTATTGGGCAAGGGAAAGCTAATGACATTCTAAGACACCAAGAAATCATAAAACAAAATCAAAAGAATGAAAAAATAGAAGAGAATGTGAAAAGAAAACTACAAAAAATGGGGGTTAAAGCTTTAATTTGATTCAATAGGGAATATAGGGAGCCACTAAATATTTTTGAACAGACAAGTTATACATGCATAAGAAAGATTAGTCAGGCATTGGTGTGGAGGAAGTAATGATCATTGGAGAGAAGAGAGGAAGTGAGAATAATAGTAGTGAGCTATTGTAATAGTCTAAGTGGGTAATAATGACGTCCTGTATTTTGGTGGTGGCAGTGGGATTTGAGAGGAGGGAATGGACATGACAGATGTCTTGGATAAAATGTATAGATAGTACTTGCTAACTGACTGGATCTGAAAGGTAAGGAAGAAGCAAAAGTCAAATATAACACTAAGCCTTGGAAGAGAGGGATGAAGTAAATGGTGATACCAATAATAGGTATAATGTTGTCACAAGGAGAAGCAGTGTTAGTCAGAAACATTATAAGTTTTCTTGGGTCTTGTTGAGTTTATAGTACCCACAGGACGACCCAGTGGAAATATCCAGTGATCCATTAAAGATGCAGTCATGGAACTAGAAATATAAAGTGAAAATTATCTTTATATAGGTAGCAGTTAAAATATGAGACTGAATGAAATTGCCAGGAAAGAGTATAAAGAAAAGAGGACCAAAGGCATAATTTAAGGGAACACTCACCTTAAGAATTACATAGCTATTAAACAGGGGTGTGCTGGAGCCAACTTTAACCACCTTCTGAGAGCCAGTTCTTAAGTTTTCAGTGCAAGCATTTACACATCAGACATAAGGCTACAAATAAGGGCCTAATAAAATTATGGAGAAAATGTTAATAAGGGAGGTCAAATTTTAATTTAATTTTTTATGGAGAGCTGGTTGTTAAGTATTTACCAGAACACCTCAGCTAGGAGTATGGATTCCTGGGCCTGAACTCAGGAAGACGTCTTCCTGAGTTCAAACTTTACCCCAGACACATAATAGTTGCTTGCCATTTAAGGCCTGCTACAATCAGGCAAGTCACTTAACCCTGTCTGCCTCAGTTTTCTCCTCTGGAAAATGGGCTGGAAAAGGAAATGGCCAACTACTCCAATATCTTTGTCAAGAAAACCAAAAATGGGGTCACAAAAGTCAAGCATGACTGAACAATAATCCGACAATTAAATGTCCGAGGCAAAAGTTGGTCATCTTTTTTCCAAGTCGGGGGTCTTACCTACTATACCTATCTCTTATTTAATGTTTGAATAGTCTGCATTAAACAACGACGACAACAACAGAGCAAGATGAATAAGGGCTCAATTATTCTTCCTTGACTGAGGAAAGTTTTATGTAATTTAAATTCATGTGTTAAAGAGGGTATGCATACTTAAGAACCTGGTGGATTTTTATTATTGCCAGTTTACTATCTTGGATTTATCTCTCTTCAGGGCTTTGAAGACTGTTTGGTATTTGATGAATTAATGGATAAATTCCATAATGACTTAAGTAAGTAAATCCCTTTTGGATTGGTTAGCAAAAGTGAACTTAAAATCAGAAACAAATACTGATAGATTTGATGTGCCTACCTTCCTCCTATGACATCGATTTCCCATGAAAGCCATTAGCTGCTCAGTTAACAGAGCATCAAAACCTCTGGGGAGCTACAATTTGTAGAAGAAAAGTCAGCAGAACACATAGCTGTGTCTTTTGCTTTATTTTAGCTCCCTCAAATTCTGACTTTATGTACCACTATGTGAATATTCTTGGTTGGCAAATTTAGAGATGGTGAGTTTCTTGGGTCTGCTAAACATATCACTTCTACTTTCTTTTTCTAGTAGATTGATAGAGTTAAATCCTGCAATGAAGATTTTGTACAAAAATAAAGAAATTTAACCATTTTTATCCAGTGATACCTACTAAAAGTGTATTAGCAAATTATGGATAAGTGAAATCCATGACTGACCTCCAAACCTCGTTTAGCTATCAGTTTTCTCTTTCTCTACCACCAGACTTTTATTAAAAAAAGTAATAATAATAAAAACTGATTAATCAGTCCACTACTGTTCCTGTCCCTAAATGGTGAAACACTATCCCATAGAGAAATGAGCAAGAAATTAGATTTTTTTTCTATGTAGCACCAGTGAATAGAACCAGAATTATTGAGAAATTTCAAGGAGTCATATTATGGCTCAATATGAACAAGAACTTTCTAACAATTAAAGAGTTTATTTTGTTTTTTAATGGAATGGACTGGCCTATAAAAATGGATTCCTTATTACCAGATGTGTTCAAGCAGAAAATGGATGACTGACTGATGAGGTTGTTAAGGGGTTTTGGTTAGTGGAGGCTAGCCTAAATGAGCTTCAAATTTCCTTCCAACCATGGAATTCTATGATTCTGTGAAAAAAACATGAGGTGAAAATAATTTGTTTGTATCATGGATCTAAAAATGGATAACCAGCCTCTCACTACATAGCCAGATAGTGGGCCAGAAATCAAATGATTAAAAAGATCAGTTTACAGAATTCCCTAAGAGTGACTAAATGAGAAATCCTAGGGGTTGACCATGCTGAAGCACTAAATCCCTGAATTGACAGGTTTAGCACCTAAAATTTCTGGAAACTTTTCTCAGTGTAACCAGGCATATCTCCAAAGGAGAGAAGAGGGAGGCAAATTTTGGATCAATATAAGGAAAAAAAGTGATAAATGTGATTTAAAGGGTTCTATTAAAAGGCCCCAGTATACCCAGAGTATCTCCCTTGCTAGAATTCAATATTATAGATTACAGTAGATTTGCATCATATATATTTAACATATATGAATTCAACTATATGTACTTTGCAGAAATAGTATTACTATATATTACTATTCAATGGTGTATATAGTATATAAAAACAGTGACACCATGTGGTGAGTATTCTGAAGGCCAAGGAGGCCCGTCCTATCCAAAGGAACCCCAGCCTTCCCAAATGAGACCCTCCAGTATTATTATAAAAATTATCTGTATTATTATAAACATAGTTTTGACTTCACATTTGAGAACTGGTCCCTCACTCCTTCTCTACTGTCCCTCTGTTCTAAAAGGCCTTGATGCTAGGGATCCAGAGCCCATCCTCACTGCTTTATTCCTTTCCCTTGTGATACCATCTCTGATTTTGGTGTCCCCATCTCCAGCAGCCAATACACCTGCCCAACACTGGCCCAAAAAGCAGGCGATAGCTAGTCAGTGACCCCTTGGATGTTGGGAGCTGGGGCACAGGAGAGTGAATACAAACAACTCATTGGGAACATGTTTTGAGTATATTTGGGAAATGGGAGCAATTTTCTTAAGGTGCAGTTCTGATTATTCCTCTGTTGCCTCTAGGATTAAATTTAAGCTCCTCTGCTTAGCTTTGAAATGCCTTCACATCTTAGCCCCACCCTGACTCTCTAAACGCATTCATTACTCCCTGTCTTGTACTCTACGTTTCAACCAGATTCACCTTGTTGCTCCTCACAAATGACTTTCTGTCTCTGCAATTTTACCTTCTCTTTCCCCTGTCACTGGAATGGCTTCCCACTCTATCTCTGCTTCTTAGACACTTTTGTTTCCTTTAAAGCTCTCCATGAGTGACATCTTCTACATGAAGCTTTTTCTGATACCCACAGCTGCTGGTGCCCCCCACCCCACATTAACTTGTATTTATTTTGTATAAGATACAGCATGCTAACCCCTGAGTTAGGAAGATCAGGGTTGAAGACCTATCTCTGACACAGATGGCTTTGTGACCCTGGACACATTACTCTGAGCATCATGGGTAACTCTCTAAGACTGAGACACTCAAAGACTCCCTAAGACTTTTTTCAGAGAAGGCACTGACCTGAATTTGGTAAATGAGCTTCCCTACATGGGAGTTCCCTAAACCAGGGAAATCACAGGCCTAGTCATTATCCCCTATATTTTGTACATACCCATTTAGGTACATGTCGTCTCCTTTGATAGAATGTGAACTCCATGAGGGCAGGTACTGTTGCCTTTTTGACTTTGTATTCCAACCTGTTAGCACAGGGTCTGAACAATTATTAAGTGCCTACTATGTGTCAGAGCCTATGCTAACCAAGGGCTGGGAGCCAAAGAAAGTAAAAAACACAGTCTCTCCCCTCAAAGAGCTCACAGTGTAATGGAAGGGCATGGACTTTGTGTAGGCAAGACAACTGCAGCTATTGAAGAGTAAGCCCCTAGACCTTTGTGGAACAAAAAAGATGATGATGATTAAATGGCAAATGATATCAGGGAAAACTGTCAATCTTGATGCTAATCATAGATCCAGAGTAACTACCAAAGAGAGAAAAGGGGAAAAATAACCCAGAAAACTCTGGTTTAGCAGTTGAAAACTAATGTCAATTATAGTCTTTCATGCAAACTGTTTATCATTGGTGGCTAATTACTGTGGAACACATTATGTTAGGTACTTGCAGTACACAGAGCCTAGCATACTTTAAGGGAGTTATTTTGATGACATGATTGAATCATTTCATTTGTTTTCTAGGTGCTTGTCTTCCTGAATTCTCAAGATTTAGAATGCCAGATGATCATGCTATTTCAGATTTATCCATGTACAACTACATAGAGGTAATTGAGGAGGTTTGAGTCCATCTTGACAAATCAGAGATTTTTACTTCTAAAGAGTGACTATCCCTCAGTTTTCCTTCTTCCTTTATTTATGGTACTGTTTTTCTCAGTTCCTGTTTTTGCCTTAGCACCATAGGTCTATAAGAAACATCCAGTAGAAGAGCACATATAGACAAAGGGAAAAATAAAACCTCATTCCTCTGAACATTTCTGAGTGGATGATGATAATAATATTAATGGTAAATATTTATATAGATATAAAATTTTTCACAGGGATTCACATATTTCATATCATTTAAGCCTCACAACCATCCCATGAAAAGAGTATTACAGGTACTATTATCCTCCTTTTACAGAAAACGAAGTGAAGATCAGACTAAGTGACTCATCCAAGGTCACATAGTAAGTATCAAAGGCAGGATTTGAACTTAGGTCTTCCTAACTCCAAGTCAGGCACCTGATCCACTATGCTACCTAGCTTCTGATAAGTATGTCAAAACTTCTTTAGCTACACTGATATTTTGTAGACTCTAGTCTAAGATCTGAATGGACAGCACAGTACTATGATGCTGCTTCAAAAAATACATATAACCCTGAGATATCATCACAGATATATGGCATGTAGAAAACATGTCTAACGTTTTCATTGTATGTCGCATAATTTAGCACTTAGTCTTGTTTGAGGCTCCAAATATTGAGAAATGAGAAGAATGAAAATAATTAAATGATTGGAAAATGGATACAATGAAGAAAAGCTTCAAAAGTTCATTTAAAAAGGGTGGTGATGAGTTTTTCCCCCCATCTCCTCTGGAGAAAGAAAAAGATGACACAAGTTTAAAATGCAACAGAATAGATTTAAATGACATAACTAAATTGGACAAGGATTTCCCAAATTCTTGCTTCATGTTCAAGGCATCATGTTAGCTGTTGTGCATATAAAGAAAGATTGCAGGGGCAGCTAGGTGGCGCAATGAATAAAGCACTTGCTCTGGAGTCAAGAGGACCTGAGTTCAAATCCAGCCTCAGACACTTAACACTTTCTAGCCATGTGACCTTGGGCATGTCACTTAACCCCAATTTTCCTATCTTCCCCCCTCCGAAAAAAAAGAAAGAAATGTTACAATGAACATCCTGCATTCAGGGATTTTCCAGTTTAATTTTGGGGTAGATCAAGTACACAAATGATTAATCAATATGCATTTTGAAGCATGCATTGCGTGTGCCACACATTGTGTTAGTCACTGGGAATACAAGGACAAAGATAAAAAATCTCCACTTGCTAGGTGTTTACATTCTAACCAGGGAGATATCAAGTGTATGTATAAGTATATAAAGAATAAAAGAAGATAAATCCAAATCGATACAAAGTAGTTAACTACAAGATAGTTGGGGACTGGCATCTGGGGGATCAGGAAAGGCTTCATGAAGAAGTTGGTCCTCATGGCAGGAGTGCATTGCAGACATGTGGAATGTCAGATACAAAGGCATGGAGATAGGAGATGAAATGTTGGGTATGAAGAAATTTGAAAGGTCAATTTGGCTTGATCACAGAGTACAGGAAGGGATTAAAGTGCAGTGAAGCTGGAAAGATAGGTTAGAGCTAGGTCATGATGGAACTTACAATTAAAAAAATTATTTAAAATTTAACAGAGACGTTTACCTTTTATCCTAGAAACAAAAAAAGAGCCACTGGAGTTTATTGTGTAGAGAAATGATATGGTTGGATGTAGATGAATTAAGGTGGGAAGAGATCTGAGATAGGAGACACCAGTCAGCATGGTTTTGTAATATTCTAGGCAAAAGGAGATGAGGGCCTGAAGTAAGGTGATATCTGGGTGACTACAAAGAAAGGGCCCCATATAAAAGACTTTGTGGAGGTAGAAACAGAAAGATTTAACTACTGATTGGATATATGGGGAAGCATGTCGATTAGCTTGACGTACCAGCCAATTGGAGGCAGCTAGGTGGCTCAGTGAAGTAGAACACTGGACCTGGAGTCAGGAAGACCCAAGTTCAAATACAGTCTCAGACACTTCTTAGCTGTGTGACCCTGGGCAAGTCACTTAACCTCTGTCTACTTTAATGCAAAAGAAGGTAATGCCAAACCACTCCAGTATCTTTGCTAAGAAAACCCAATATGGTCTACAGGGTCACAAAGAGGTGTTCAGCGTTGAATTGTAAGGTTGTAGAAGATACCCATATGAGAATCTTCCAAGGCTAAAGATGTTTATTTAAGGATAGAATCAGGTGGGAAGCTGCAGCCTGTTCCCACCAACCTTGAAGTAGTAATCTCATTTATCATAGCTGACGCTGTCTCAAATTCCTGCACTATGAATTATGCTACAGACTCCACTAGTGTCAGATGTTCATGGCAGCAGGTAAGAATTCCCCAGGGTTGATCTGGCCTGTAGCTCTACTCACCAGTTTTTATACTCTTATTGGAAGTCTGGATGGACAAATACAGAGCTTTGAGAGGTTTGATGAGGGATGAAAAAAGGTTTAGGAAAGTGGCTGTGTTGAATGGGAAAGTAAATAGATTAGGGTGATGCAAAAGAACTGCTTTGCCACAGTGAGAGTTCAGATGAAATTGTGTAACATAAACTTGTGGAAGACCCAGTTAGTAGATTTTATATTAATCCAAAGAAGACTATGGGCCTAGCAGATAATAGGGTCTTAATAAATACTTGTTGATTGACTGACTGACTCACTGAAATATTTTACAGAGGAATGTTACACAATATTTTCCTTGTATTTTTTTTCAAGAACAGAACAAACATAACACCTTGGGAATAGTCTCTGAACTGCCTTTCAATTTTGGGGGATGAATGATTGCCTTAGGCAAACTGTGTGATGCTATAAGCATTAATTTCCTACCAGGAAGCAAGAAGAATGCTTCTAACCTCCTGGTACACAGATTCTTACCAGTTCAGCTTCAGTAAACCCTTTATGAAAGGGTCATCTATATTGAAAAAGGTTTAGGGTCCCTTCAAAGGACCAAACACTAGACCTATAAATGTCTATTCACTATTTTTGCATGGTTTAGTGGAAAGTGCTCTGGACTTGAAGTTTGGAGACAAGGCTAGTCCCCGCTCTTACTCTGACTAACTAGCTATGTGACCTTGGGCTAATCACTTAAGCCCTTCAAATTTCAGTTTTCTCAACTGTAAAATGGGTATATTTATACTATCTGGTGATTGTGGACCGTGGGGCACCCAGGTGGCATAGTGAATAGAGTGGAGACCTGGAGTCAGGAAGACTCCTCTTCTTGAGTTCAAATCTAGCTTCAGGCACCTACTAGTTGTGTGACCCTGGGCAGGTCATTTAATCCTGTTTGCCTCAGTTTCCTCATCTGAAAGAAATGGCAAAGCACTCCAGTATCTCTACCAAGAAAAAAATAGCATCAGGAAGAGTCAGACACAACTAAAAATGACTCAACAACAACAGACGAACACACTTTGTAAAGCTAAAGTTCTGCAGTATATGAATGTCAGCTCTTACAGCTGACCAGAGGGCACAATGGAAGTACCACAGGGCATAATGGGAAGAGTGCTTCCCTTGGAGTCAGTTCTGAGTTCAAATTCTACATTAGGTACTTACTAGCTATTCAAGCCTGAGCAAGTCACTTAGCCTCTGCCTTAACCTCAATTTCTTTCTTCTTCTTTTTTTTTTTGCTTTTTAGAGGGTAATTGAGGTTAAGTGACTTGCCCAAGGTCACAGTCTAGTTTTTGTGTTAAGTGTCTGAGGCTGGATTTGAACTCAGATTTTCCTGACTCCAGTGCCAATGCTCTATTCTCTGTGCCACCTAGCCACCCCTTACCTCAGTTTCAACATCTGTGAAATAGGGATGATTCGTTGTTCAGTTGTTCCAGTCACATCCAGCTCTTTGTGAGTTGACAGTAGCATACCAGTGCTGTCCATTAGGGTTTTCTTGAAAAAGATGATGGAGTGGTTTGCCATTTCCTTCTCCAGTGAACTAGGCAAACAAAGGTAAGTAACTTGCCCAGGGTCACACAGCTAGTAAGTGTCTGAGGCTGCATTTGAATTCAGTTCTTCCTGACTTCAGGCTCAGTTCTATCTATTGAACCATCTAGCTGCCTATAGCTAGTGTGAGGATCAAATGAGGTAAGATATGTACATCATTTTGCAAACCTTAAAGTGATATGAAAATGCTAGCTACAATTATTATTGTCTATTTTATTGAGATCTGTGTAAGTTATTCCTGAATGTCCTTTCTATTATGATCAAAAGGCAATGACATCTGAACTGATGAATGGAGGATCCAGTGTGTAAAGGAATGGGGTTTTCAGCCATGGTCAGAGGAAGAGAGATGAGATCTTGATTTGTGTCCTTCCTCTTCCACAAATGTTTCTCAAACCATTCCTGCTTTTTAGGGTCTCATTTTTTTCTTGAAAAAAAATCATTTTCTCATCAGATTATAGGATTTGGAGCTGCAGGGTAGATCAGAGATTATTTACTAAAATTTCCTCGTTTTAGATATGAGGCTACTGAGACCCAGAAAGATGAAATACGTAGTGTAAGGTCACATAGGTAGATAGTGGCAGAGCCAGGCTTCCACCCCAGGTCTCTTACCTCCAAACCCAGTGTCCTTTGGCAACAATATTGCTTGCACTTTGAATCTCAAGCTAGCTTTATATCCAAGTTTGTTGAATTGTTGGAACAAAGCATCTCCTAATATTGGCAGTAATATCTTCAGTCTTATTAGTATTTAAGTGAGTATGACATGTCCAGTATCATGTTGTTTGGCAGTTATAGCTTGGAACAATTCCTTTAAAACCAAGAGTAAGAAGGAGCAGGTTGTGGTGGTAACAAGAAATGGTGTCATTTGTTTCAGATGCGAGCACATGTCAATTCAAGATGGTTCATCTTCCAAAAGAACATCGAAAAATGTCTCCATGTAATTATGCCATCTACCTTTATTCCACTCTACACTATGGTAAGAGCTGATCTATAGAACATTAGTCTATCTGTATTCTTCTTTTTTTTTGTTTTTAAGGGAGAGAATACCTAAAGACATTCTTAATATTTGCTTACAGGTCACTTTTTCCAGAATACGATACCATGAAGCAGTTCTACAGTGGAATTGGCAGAAAAAGGTGAGAACAGCTTCTGATTTTCACTGTTCCAACACAGCTTTGTTGTTTCAGAGTCAACATGGCATGGTGGAATGCTAGATTGGGAATCAAGAAAACATGGATTCAATTCCCACCTCCAACAAACTTGGAGTGGTATGATCATGAGTAAGCCACTTACCACAGTTTTCTAAGTATAAAGTTATAATCAGTTTGCTTTGTGCACAGAGAAGGAACTCTTCACCAGTGAAATTACAGGGCCTTGCCACATAATGTATATTATTGCTTCATATATGCCTCTAGCAATGTCTCTTTCCAAAGAATTAACAAGTAGAAGCATTAAAATTCTGATTCCTGGGATTGTCAAATTGAATTGTCTGCCTTGTAAATTAAAATGGCCTTGGCCATGAAGGCACTTTGATTAATGGGGCAAGTCAGAAAGGAGAGCTGATAAGAAAGAGAGTTTGAAGGGAGAAGTAATGAAAAAAGACAACAGAACACTGCACTGTAGCTCTTTAATTTTGTAACTTGATCCAGCCCTGTGATTGGCATCATACAAGTCTTTTTATTGGCTTAATGAGATTAGTTATGGTTCAAACCATCATGCTCCAAGGGTAAAAGGTATCGTGATTGTTTTGTAATGCCATTAAAAGACAATATTTTCCTCCTTCAAGATATGGTTTGTGCCAAAATTCTTGGTGGAGTTTTAAGCTTTAGCAGCTTAAATAGTCACCCATTTACCCATCTAGTTTTGGAGGCAATCAAGGGGTCCTGGGCATATGCTAAATAAAGGATTGCATATTGTTTCTGTCCCAATTTGACATTTTTATTAAATTAAATAATTGTGGAAGTATCAGCATTAAAGTGCTAAAACAAACAAAAATTTCCCTAACAATTCTGTATCATCTTAACCCTGGGTTACAGCCATATCCTCATGATAGATAGAGAGATAGAGAGATAGATAGATAAATAGATAGATAGATAGTTAAAGATACATAGATATATATTTAAATAGAGATATATAAGTCTATGGGGCAGCTAGGTGGCACAGTGGATTGAGTGCTAGACCTGGAGTCAGGAAGACTCATCTTCCTGAGTTCAAATCTGGCCTCAAACACTTATTAGCTCTGTGACTCTGCACAAGTCAATGTTTGCCTCAGTTCCTCATCTGTAAAATGAGTTGGAGAAGGAAATGACAGACCACTCCAGGATCTTTGCCAAGAAAACCCCAAATGGGGTCACGAAGTGTCATACACGACTGAAAAACAACATATAAGTCTAAATATCTCTATCGCTATATCTCTATTTATCTAGTAGAAAGGCAAGTCTAAAATGTCAGAAACCTTCTTTCTTAATCTTTTTCCAAGCCAGTACAATGTGCCAGAGCCACTCAACAAAAGAGCCTTTGGGGATAGAGTGTGAAAAATTATGTTTCCCAAGGTCACACAACTCAAATAGGAATAGTCGATCTTAGTCATCCATCCAGTTTGGGATGCAAATTAAACATTAATACCGTATTAGGACTCTGATTCAAGTGAATCTTTCCAGTCTGCTTTCAGCATCATTTCGGTCCAAAAAAAATGCTCATGTTTTGAATGGATAGAACTATCATGATCTGCTAATTTTGCTTTTAAACACATGGCATCAAGGAAATGAAAGGCTTGACTTGAAGTTTCTGATTTTTGTTTTAATTCTTTACTTCAAAAGATCTATGATTTCATTGATATGAGTACCTTCTGCTGATCATCCTCCCTGTAGTTTTACCTGGACTGATTCTCAGAGGAGAGATGCAAACCCCATTGCTGGATGGTGCCAGGTTAGTTAGCCAGCCTTTGAGAAGCTAGGGCCGGCTGATTGTCGCAATGAGGCAATGGTGAAAATTCAGAGTTAGGTCAGTTAGGAAATTCAGGATTCAATAACTTTATATTGAATGGCTGCTTGGTAAAAACACACAGATAAAAACATGTTTTGTTGTTGTTGTTTTTTTCTAATGAAGAAAGGCCTTTGATAAGGGCCCTTTGACTCTGTGGAAATTGAGTTTGTCATTTTAAACCCAGAACTGGAAGTTCAGAATAGTTAATGTTTAAGCAGCCACAGAATATTCTTCTAATATTTTACTGCTCTTCAGGCCTAGGAAACAAGTTAATTTAGCTTTCTCTGAATATGTGCATTGATACTAATTAAGCCCCAGTTTTTACTTAGGTGACAAAATTATTTCTATTTGATTTGGTAGGGAAGCAAGTTTTGAACATCAACAAAATAAGTGTATTTAATTGTATATAAGCTTGTACCCACAACCATATGAGCACAGTTCAATCAGTAGAGTTCATGCTAGGCCAAGTCTGACCTTACTGATACATGAACACAAGCCTAGGGCAACAGGTCATGAAGTTTTGGGGAATCAGGCTGAGTTGGGCAAAAAGCCAGGTCCCCAATATCTGTGTCTTGTGCCTTGCTCTAGTACTGACCTCCCTGAACTCTTGTAATGGATTTTCTGCTTCACTGTTCTTCCTTTCCCAGGGCCCTCATGCCATTTCTTGTATTTTCAGGGTCCCTGATTATTCAAGAACCCCACTGAGTCAGGGCAGTAGTCTAGATTGGAGACTTTCTTTAAGTTTTACCCTCAGTCAAATACTCTATATGCCCTATTTTTCAAGGTCATACTTTCTACTAAGTAGTAGGGTAGTCATTGTATGAAATTATTCCTAAGGTATTAACCAGATAATGCAGCTCTTCCAGCCAGCATTCTTAATTTGTAGCAGTATTACATAGTGGTAAGAGTCCTAGACTTGCAACTAAAAGAGCTAGGTTCTACTCCTGGCTCTGCTACTAATTAGTGACGTGACCTTGGAGAAGTCATTCCATTCCCTGGGCCTCCATTTGCTCTTCTCTAAAATGAGGGGGCTGAAGTGGACAATCTTTGTCAGTAGAAAAGGCCTATGTGTAGTGAATCTATTGTGGGAATATCAGATAACCAGAGCAGTCCATTTAGGGGAAAAAATATAATGTATCAAGTGTATTTTTTGAGACCCTTCAAATAATGTTTTACAACTGTTGGGTTGGCCTTGCACTTCTTCTCTTCTCCCTTGAGATTTTTCTCATCAGAACTCACCATTTACCTTTCACCTCAGGCCCTTACATCTCCCAGACATAGTTCTAAAGCTCAGAAAAAGTCCATTAATTCAGATTCTGCCTGAATTTCCCAAACCATTGTCAAGACTTAATTTTACTGAGTGATTAGTAGCTCAGGCCAGAAGCTGCAATTACTAATATAACTATTAATGTAGGATATCATTTACTTAGTAAGAGACATGGGAAGCTAAGTGGCTGACCACTGGGCCTGAAGTCAGGAAGACTCCTCTTCCTGAGTTCAAATCTGGCTGCAGACACTTATCATCTATATGACCCTGTGCAAGTCACTTAACTTTGTTTGCCTCAGTTTCCTCATCTGTAAGATGAACTGGAGTAGCAAATGAGAAATTTTATTATCTCTGCCAAGAAAACATTTTAGTATATCTGCCAAGAAAACCCCAAATGGGGTCACAGAGAATCATATATGACTGAAAAATGACTCAAAAGTAAGACATGACATGAAATTTGATGAGATCATATGTCTAAATGATTAAAATGCAACTGTCTGAGAACTGGAAAAATTCAGTGAATTGGTTGGCTATTCCATAACTTTTCCTCCTCCACCCCATGACAGGTTTGAACAATTTTCTTGTTGTATTGATCCTTTTTTCTACGTAAGGCACTGAATTGACACCTTAAAATTTTGTAAGCATGCCTTGAGAACACTGCTTAACTAGCATAAATCAATATGATTATTTGCAAAAATCTGGTTTGGGGAATTTCCCTTGACCTTCCAGTTCTTTCTCTCATGTCCTGCAGTTTTCTGCAACCAGGAATAGCTATTGATCAATTAATGTAGGCTTATATCTTTAGTTTACAAAACTATAAGCCTGGCTTCCTCAAGTGCAGAGCTAAAGATCCATTTCCTTGTTCCTGTCTGTGGTTGAGGTGGTTAAAAACAAAAGGAAGTTCGTTCCTAACCAAGCCTGCTTGACTCTGTGGTTGCTTTGAGTAAATGTCACTTGGATACATTATAATAAGTAGATGGAGATGTTTTTATGCAAAATTCGTGCAAATATCTATTCAAGAACTGCTTACGTTATATAACAGGTCTTAGAATCTGCCAGTTTACATTGAAAAATATTTACCATGTGTCTGGGAAAAAGTCCAAACTAAATGTCTCTACCATTCTTTCCAACTTTAATATTCTATGATTTTATGAGTCAAAGACATGATCTTTGATCTTTGGTAGGAGGTTATAAGACAAATGCATAGAAAATTTTAATGAAAACTAGATATGTGTCTGAGGGTTTGTAAAGCTTGGGAGAATGAGGGAAATCTTGAGCTGAGCCTGCAATGCCTCATACATAGTAAGAACTTAATAAACTTTTGAGGAATTGAATTGTTTGAAAGGAGAAGCATGAACAAAAGCCTTAGGAACATAGTCTTCTCATCAGATTTTGATTTCCCACCAACTGAAACCATAACAACACCTTGTTTCCTTCCAGGTTATAAAGAGGGCACTCTTTTTCTTTGGGACAGCAACAGCCCTAAGTGGTACCTGTTTATTTATAACATACCTATTACCAAGGTTCCAGCTGAAGATGCTGTGGGGCTGGATCACTTCCTTCAGAAACACCGAAAACTTCTTTTTGAAACTTCCATGGAATTAAAAGTGCAAATTATAGATTGTGATATTGGCCGTTATGAAAGAAAGTTATCTAATGGCAGATGGTTGGCTTCTTGGAAAAGAGATCAGGCATTCACAAACATAAATTGACCTCCATACCCAGCTCACTAATAGAAGGCATCCTTGAAATGGCGATGCCATTTTGAATTGTTCTTTGGGGCTATTTAAAAGTGTATTTTTTTAAAAAAAAAAAAAGCAAAACAGATTCTACTTTTTAAAATTGAAAGCACTGGAATGATTTTGTAGGTGATAGTGCTAGCAATGGAATTCTGGGCATTTAAAAATTTTGTTTGAATTTCAATAGATAGTATATGAAAGCATTATAGCAAGACCCTGATGCATTACTAACCTAGAAGGGACATAGAGTCTACTATATATTCTGTTAGACCCAATATTAAATAAAGCATTTCCCCTCTTAATACTATCTCTGGACTTATATCATGGAAATTAAAAAGGCAATAGTGCAGATGCCTGATTCCTCCTGAAATGTAGTAAGTCCTTTTCTCAGCTGCTTTTATGGGTACCTACCTCTTTGTTAAAATGAATTGGAATTTCTTATATATTACTCCATTAGTGAGGTTCACATCATGAACAAGATGAAAAATCAATACCATGTTGTGCCAGTACAATAATTTTTTAAAAGGTCATTTGTGTGGTCCCATATGAAGTCATTGGAGGGATAAATTCATATTTTGTCCAGTATGTCAACAGAGCTTTCTGATATCCTCACAGGTTTTCTCTAAGGCTAGAGCCCAGTCATGAAGAGAAGCAACTTGATTTAATGGAAAGAGCATTGGGCTGAGAATGAGTAGACAACTTCTAGTTCACATTCTTCCACTAACTTAACCATAAGAGCTTGGGCAAGTGATTTTAGCTCTTTCTAGTTTCCTCTTATACAAATGAGGGAGTTGGATTAAGCCCAATGCTCTTTCCATTAAATCAGAGAGCTCTAAGGATATATAGAATGAAAATGCGCTTTGTCCCAGTTTTAGAAAATGTGCTCCTGGGAATGTTTTATGCATAATTCATAATACTGTGTTCATATTCTTCTGTGGGAAAGAAAAATTATATACAGTAATTAGTCAATAGTATTTTTTTTAGCCACAGGAAGGCCATGATGTGGCTCAGTGAATAATTTTATTTAAACATTTTAAACACCTGAATTTCTGTACAAAAATAGAAAAAACGTTAAATATTTTAAAATGTAAGCCAAGATGCTTTATTAGACTATGAAACAATGTTTTATCTCATTTTAGACCTTCAATAGCAATTTAACCAACTTGATTTTTAGCTTTAAACTATGGTTGGGCTAATAAGAGTGACTTTCAAAAGCACTTTTTATGAAAACTTTTTCTTTGGTTCTCCTTTCTTCAATATACCAAGATACCCAAGTTCATGATATGTACAAAATGCCATCCCAGCAGGTCAAACAGTTATCCCAATAATAAAAATGAAATAATGACAGGTAGAGCAAATATTTTTTTTCAAAGTCCAGGGAAGAAGCTGGTGTAGTAGGAATACCAGTGATCTTCGACTCATAAAACTAGGGTTTAAGTTCTGGCTTTAATATTTATTATGTGACTTTGACAAAAATCACTTAACCTTTCTGAGCATGTATTAAATGAAAGCATGAAAGAAGATGATCTCTAAAGTTTCTTCTAGCTCTAACATTCTGTAATTCTGTATGACACTCTGGAAGCCATGTAAGTTCATGATTTCAAATCAATCTTTTTTAGTTGTACATTTACCTGGAAAGAATAGCCTCTTTTCCAAGTCGTGACCCTTGTTTAATACACTATTGGTGCTTGACTAATACTATCCCAATTCATGTGTATTCAGCTAGCACTATATGCTTGGCAGATATATATGGAAAATTAATCAAAGTGGTTAACAAACCTCCTATCATATTTTCACCACATATAGGTGATGACTCTCCCTGGGTTAATGTCATCTTCACCAGATACATTTTCTGGTGATGCAGAATTCTACATTTTAGATACCAGAAAAGTATTTGTTAGCATCATCTTAGAGCACAAGATTAATTTTTTTTTCAAAATGATGTCTTTTCTCCAGCACTCACATATTTTAGAATTGTGCTCAGCAGCACATCTGTCTTAATCTGCTATTTGGTTATCATTGGTACACATAGCTTTAAGGTCTTCTTAGAGCATTGTTTCCATTTACTGCAAATGGGGGATATAACTATTTTCATTTTATAGTTGGCTAGTCATAATATCACGTTAGTAAAGAAGACAGTTGGACATAATAGCATAAAAGACGGTACTCTTTAGCTACAATTGGTGATGGTTTTCTTACCCATTTTATGCATATATGTAAGACGCAGATATTCTGAAAGCCATATTCAAAACAGAGAGAGAAAACATCACAAGCACTAGAAGGTACAGCATTTAGAAACATTTGGAATGAAAATATTCATATATTTGGAAAGTGATGACTCCTCACTCTCTAACAAGTGGTATGGCCTTTCAATGTAACGTCACTGAGCCTCAGTTTTATCACCTGTAAAAGGAGATTGGACCAAATGGTCTTTAATATCTCTTCCAACTCAAAATAATCCTCTTATCTTCTTATGTTGTGAAGGCATATTTTAGTACATGGAGCACCCATTAACCAAAACCATTGCTCAGGTTATTTTCTGAGGCCAGTGAACATAACTGGGGTTCAACTGTGTCAACTTGTTTTTATCATATCACAGTGGAACAAAAGTCCTCTGGGGAATTCCACCACAGTCTTAAAAAATTAAAGATCAGAAGCTGTGTCTGCTGATCAGAATCCTGTCTTTTAATGTCCCCCTCCATCCCTAGAGAGGTCGAACTTGAATCACATTCACCTTTGTCCCATTGTTTTTGTCATTGTCATCAACCATCTGTGTCTCATCACTGGTGATGATGAAGATGATGGAGGAGGAGCTGAATGTCACTTTCTTCTTTGGTCGGTCTCTACCTTTCTGGGACATCACTATAGGTCTGATCTGCTTTTCAGTCCTGATGACAGGTCTGTCTTTCTTGGGCTGCTGGAATTTTAGCTGCCTAAAGCACAGGAGCTGTAAAAGGCATCTTCGAAACTGCACAGAAAAAAGAATAATGATAGCATAATGCCAAGTTAAAGGTCTTCCATCTCAAATGCCATTCTAGAAAATGATATGAAGATTATTCTGGGAATTGGGCATTTCTTGAGAGAAGGGGAAATAAATTCTCTAAGGATGAATATGTTTAGTTCCCCTGGGCCCTTTGTCTTCTATCTAAAATATCACAACACAAAATATTGTGTTGAAGCAAGAATTACATGTTCAGTCCCTATACAGAGCCCATTAACTTTACAGTGAGGCAAAAGGCCAGAGACTTACACCCAGCCAGTTACATAATAATTATAAAGGAGCTGGGTCAAAAGATGTGAATGATGTGTTCATCAGTAGTAACCACTCTAACAAAAACTCAATAGCCTCTCTGTTGATGGGTCCCTGGGATCATATTCATATTACAAGGAAAGTATATTTATGATGATGAGGATGACTTTGACCTATACTGACTATGTGACCCTGGGCAAAGTCATTTTAACCTATCAGTGATCCAGGCAAATCCCAAAGACTACAGATTGCTGAGGTTCTGACCTGCCTCAGTGGAGGAAGTTTCCCCCTGTGGAGATTCCCTACAACAGTGAAATCATAGATCTGCTCCTTATCTCTAGCTAGTCTTCAGAGGGCAGGTTTTCTCTTTACATCTCATGTTCTTTAAAGTGATTTTCCTCTGAAGAGAATGTAAACTTATTGAGGTTGCCTTTGAATCCCCAGTGCCTCAGCACAGTGTCTCATAGATATTAAGTGGAGAATAAATGTTTATCCGATTGAGTTGCATGAAATTATCCTACATGTTATAATCAGCAACTTGTTAGTTACTGAAATATGGTTATTAAAGATATGGTCAGAGGCAAATGTAACATTCCCTTTCTCTACTTGTTTCCTCACTTCAATTCCACTCCATTTTACAGATGAAAAAACTAAATTGGAGAGAGATTGAAGGTTTTTCTTGTGTTTTGGCATACATCTGAGTTAAAATGATAACAAAGGTCAGATTAATAACATTCTCTTTTGTTTTAATATATAATATTTAAATCTTAGCAGTCATACATGAATCAAATCAAGAAAAAACTTGTTTGAAATGAAGTTCTCATCTATGAAGGAAAATTATTGGGTTGCTTCAGACATGCTCAAAGAATATAAATAATCATGTAATTCCAAACCACATGATTCTGTCTTACAATTAGACCCATTTATACATATACATGTATGCAGTATGTATGTATGTGTGTATGTATTATAAGGGCATCTAGATATTATTTTAGTGATTCTGATGCTATGTTCTCTTACGTTTTGGGTGGGGAAACTTTTTATATCCCCCTCAAGAGTCATTGAGCCACTGGGGGAAAAATGTATTTGAGGCCACACAATCTCAGAATGAATAGTGGTCTCAGTGTCCAAATAGGAATCCCCTATATAGGGGATTCACATTCACATAAAAAGAAATTTTCTGTACTTGGAACTAAATAAAATATGTTTTATTACTTTTAAAATTCAAAACAGGGAATATAACCTCTATTTTTAAAAAGATTGAACAAATGCCCATGTTGGTCTTTCCTGCCTCTGAATTCTAGGAATGTCTACACTGAACTATTTAGCCCTTACTATATAGCATTCTACATTTTTTCATGTTTGTGTTATCTCCCCAACTAAATTATAAGCTACTTCAGGGCAGGAACCATGTCTTATATCTTTTTGGATTCCTCATTATACCTAGCACAGTTTGGCACAAAATACAAATTCAATAAAGTTACTGGTTTATTTTATACATATATATGTATGGTATATATTATATATATATATATGCTTATGCACACATATATGCCCACATATATATATTTTTTTCTTCTCCATATTATGTCCAGGTAAGGGAGAGATATAGATGAAAGAGGGAGAGACAGGTTAGTGGGGGAAAAGGAGAGAAGGTGAGGAAAAGTCAGGATGAGGAAGAGAGACAGAGAAGCAAGGGGAGAGAGAAAGATCAAAAGAGAAGAGCAAGATAGGGAAGCTTGGTGGGATATGAGATTAGTGTATCTAATCAATATCTCTTGTGTCATACCATGGTGCTACTAGGTCTGTGAATGTCAAAGTAAGTTATAATTTATTGTTTATTGCCCTCTGAAAGTCATTCAATAAATGAATTTTAGCACCTAGTGAAGGGGGTAAAGGCATAAGCGTTTATACAGCACCTGATCTAAGCATTTTACAAATATTGTCTCATCTTCACAAGAACCCCACACTTGGCAGGATGAGTGATAGCATCCCATTCAAGTTGGGACTTTGGCCATATGCTCACATTGGGACCCAGTTCTGTGGGCATCACAGGATCATAGACAAAAAGCTGAAAGGGACCCCAGAGACATTCTATGCCAAGCCCCTCATTAAAAATGAGAAAGCAGCTCAGACAGGTTAGGTTGCATGCTTCCCGTGTGTAAGAGCTGGAGGTAGGCACAACAAGGGATGCAGAGATATAACAAAAATAAACCATGGTTTCTGCCCTTACAGTAGAGAAAAAGACACAGCATATACAGATGAAAAGATAAAAAAGCTCACAAAGGCAGTAAATATCAAGAATATGAGTGCAGGTCCTCTGTCTCTAGAACTAGAACTTTTCCTACAAGTATTAACTATTCTGGATTTCCCCCAAGTCTCCTCTTCCTGGGGCCAAGCTTTCTGCCATCAGAGGGCTTTATATATGGAAAATAAGTTCATCTGGTACATAGGATAGTTTTGTTGTACTAATTTAAATGAATGATTTCAGATGTATACATGAGAGGTGTGAACTGGTTTGTGAAAATGTTACCAATAAAACATAAAAGCAATTCGTAGCTGTCATCTTTCATCATGTATTTTTCAACTTGCTGTCGAACAACCTAATACATCGGAGTCACAGTTATCATCCTGATCCACAAAGAACGTGATTTTGGTAAGTAAAATATCTCTGAGAGAAATGATTATTAATAGCCAATGAACTGGAGAGATAGAGGGTTTCCCCCCTTTTCTAAAGTCTCGATTTTAAAAATTCAGCTTATTGAAGGATATTGCTAATCATGAGATTTGGGTGGAGACAGATCCTTTTGTCCAGAGAGCACAAGAATAAGGGTAGTCTGAGTATAGAGATAGTTTCTATTTCTGAGGTGACATGATGTCACTTTCAGACCCTCTTATGAATATAGTTTACCCCCTAGTGTGTTAACCAATCAGACTTGATTGCCACTCCTCTTCCAAAAGAACATATAAACTCTAAGCCTACCACTGTGATTGTCTTTAGTCTGAGAGAGCTGGCCAAAGGACCATCCTTTAATTAATAACATTCTGGCCTTATTAATAAAATGATTAAATTACCCAGAAACTGTGTCTCTCAAAACCCTTTTAATCATCACACCTCTCATCTTATCATTTCCCCTGCTCACATGACATTTCCCCTTCAATGGCTCCCTATCTTCTATGAGATAAGATGTAAAATCTTTAGCCTGCATTCAGAAGCTTTTTCAATCTTATCCAGTTTACCACTCCAGCCTTATCTCCTACTGTTCTTTGCCTTTAGCCAAGCTGGTCTTATTGTTCCCAAAACACACATTACCTACTATTTCCTTTCTGGGATACATACTCTCTAATCATCTCTGCTCATCTTAATCTGATATTTCCTTTGAACTACACTCAAACTAGGACCACTTATTTTCTTTCCCTAAAAACTAGCTCACATTTTTTTTTCTCTTATGGTCTTATAAGAACTCTTTATCGTCCTTCAATGCATTTGATGGCCTTGCATTGTTAATTATCTTTTCATCTGTATATGTTGCATTGCCTTAACTAGACTATTAGGGCAGAAATTGTGGTTTATTGTTCTATCTCTGTATTTCTTGTTGTACCTAATTTGGCCTTTACTCATGGCAAGCATGCAATTTGGCTGACTAAATTAATAACTTTAAAATGGACCTATTGGGTCTGTATCTAAAGTCAGTAAAGTTTAAAGTTTCACAGGAAATTTATACATATTCAATTTATTTCAAGGTCTTTTTCTTCCTCCAGCTTAATCCCCGATTTAGAGAATTATCCCTAAAGCTGACCTGAATTGCTCCCAATCTATGACGAATAAAGCATTCTGTTTGTTGTAAAGCATACCTTTCTGCTCATGAAGATGTAGATAATTGGATTGTATGCAGTACTGGATTTGGCAAAGAGAGATGGTATGATAGCCACAGTTGGTGTGACCAGGCTGCCATAGCCATTTGCTACCAAGAGACAGATCGCTGCATAAGGCATCCAACAGAACAGGAATGTTGCTATCATTAAAAAACACATTTTGGCCACTTTCTTTTCATATCTCAGGATTTTGATCACTTGCACAGTTTGAAACTCTTCAACACAGCGAAGCTGCAGAAAGGCAAAAGAGGAAAAGTTGGAAACAAAATGAAAGATAATTTAAAGAAAATAATCACTTTCATTAGTATAGCATTTTACATCTTACAAAACCTCAGCACATCCATTATCTGATTTCCTCCTTGTAACAGACTGTTATGGGAATGGAAATCTGAAGATCTTCCCTGCCCCTTGGCCCTTTGATAGGCTTAAGTGATTCTGAGAACCTTCCCTGATTTAATGTGCTCACCTGGAACCTGTGAAGGGAGGCTTGTTTTTCAGGAATGCCCATATCTTGCTATTTTGTGATTGGGCAGTGGGTCAGGAGGGTTGTGATAGTCTCTGACCCAGGAGAAGGCTATATATACCTTGACGTGAGGTTTTGCTTTGGGGGTCACTTTGGGAAGAGTTGTGTGCTTTGACCAGATGAGACTCTGGGCAGCCATTGAGCCTCCCTTTCCCCTCCTTCCTCCTCCCCCCCCCTCCATTTTGAAAACCCTGGATGTTGGTGCTTTCCTCCCTGGTAACTGACAAGGTATGGATGTAATGGTCAGACAGCTGGAAGCCCTGTCTGCTGGTAAACTCCACTGGTAAACCAGACAGCTAGGTGGCACAGTAGATAGGGTGCCAGGTCTAGAGTGAGGAACACTCATCTTCCCCAGTTCACATCTGGCCTCAAACATTTACTTGCTGTGTGACCCTGAGCAAGTCACTTAACCCTGTTTGCTTCAGTTTCCTCATCTGTAAAATGATCTGGAGAAGGAAATGGCAAATCAGTCAAACATCTTTGCCAAAAAACAAAGAGTTGGATACAGCTTAAAAACAGCTGAACTGAACTGGTAAACCAGTAGAATTAAAAAAAAAAAAAGAGTACAAGAATCTCAGAACAATCTCTCCCAGAATATAATCCTCCAGCTCTCAAAACACATAACAAATTTCTGTTGATGACAGGAGTTTTGCATGGGTAAATCCTACATATGGGACATTGAGGCATTAATCTCAAAACAACTGAACTTTCCAATTCAGTGCTAATGACTGTAGGACAATTTGTGGTTGGTTTTATCCCAGAGTGACATCTAAAAGAATGGTCTGGAGAAAAGAAGCTGGAAATTCTTTTTATATTCTCCAACTGTTCCCTTGACTCTCAGAAAGTTTGTAGGTGATTAAATAATCAGTAACTTTACTGTTCCTTTAATTTCTCCACCTCAAAGATGCTGAGGATGAGACAGAAGCTCCCTAGAATGTTCTGAACTAAGTCCCCACTTCCCTGGACTTTAGTTTCTTGATCTGTAAAATCAGGGGTTTGGATTAGATGGCCTCTTCGGTCTCTTTCAGATCTATATATATAATTCCAAGATTCTCAGACAAGATGTGTTTCAGGGGCCCTTCCTATTATTGTTACTATAATTATTTTACTTTTGTAAAAACAAAAATTTACATTTACATAGCACTTGGAGGCTTGCAAAATATTTTACTTACTATAGCTTTGCAAGATAAGCATTGCAAATATCTTGATTTGACTGAAGATTCTAAGAATTAAGGGACTTGCCCAGGATTGCACAGTTACTAAGTATCTGATGTAGGATTTAAACCCAGATCTCTTGACTTTAAGTCTGGTATGCCATGACACCATGATGCCTGAACCATATAGAGTACCTTATTTCATTGATTGGGGTATGTGTTCTATCCTGTGTAAAAACACAATACCCAAAGTCATGAGCTGTTAGAACTGAAAAAATCCAGGAACTTGTGGCCAGCCTTCTGGTGATTTGCGTCTCTGATTCAACAATTCAATTCAAGAAACATTTATTAGTTATCAGTTGTGAATAAGGCACTGTGTAAAGCAATGGGTAAGCAATAACCTTTCCACCTTGGTAGAAGGTTGAAGCTTCTATTAGCATCTAAATACTCCATTAGTCTTGAGTTTCAGAAACAAAAGATGCCTTCAAATAACTTATTAAGTAACTTTGAGTTAGCATCTAAAGTTAGGTCTTATAACTACTGTACCTATTATACTGTCAAGTTATATGTTTAAAAAACCCATGATACAAATATAAGGCCTTTTAATAATCTTATGATCCCTTAACAGACATTTGGGAGTACCAATTAAGATTTGTTAAATAAAGAAAATATAAGATTTTAAATTATGCTTAGTACCACTAAAGTTTTGTCAGACTCTCTCTCTCTCTCTCTCTCTCTCTCTCTCTCTCTCTCTCTCTCTC
>NW_027187293.1:2168029-2214890 GCF_028583685.1 Petaurus breviceps papuanus | reverse complement strand
TCTCTCTCTCTCTCTCTCTCTCTCTCTCTCTCTCTCTCTCTCTCTCTTTCTCTCTCCCTCTCTCTCTCTCTCTCTCTCTCTCTGTCTATCACACACACACACACACACATATTCTGGGCCCATAAGTGAACCACATTTTGAACAACTCAATAGTATATGACTTTAGAATAAGATTCCTTTTAGTAGAAAATTCCCTAGATTCCTCTATTTATTATAAGATTTATAATTATAAGATTTTGCAACTAGTAATTATGTACCATTACAATGGATACTGTTTCACAGAAAATTTGGTAATGATGGGTTTGGGAGTGTAGAGTTTGCAACTCACCATTCGGATGGCATACAGAATGTGGCCATAGCAATAGGCCATGACACCAACAGGCAACAACAAACAGCCAAGGAAGAAGAAAAGCACAAAGGAGGAATCATTGGGGTCTTTGGATTTCCAGTCCACTGAGCAGCCTAGTCCATGGATTTCCAGAGTGTATCTGTTCCAGCCTAGGAGAGGAGCTCCTGTCCATACCAATGAGTAAAGCCAGATGTAGGTTATAGCCCTCCAGGCCCAGGAAAAATTAATCACTTTGGCATGAACAATTCTATTGTAACGTTCATAGGCAAGGACAGTGAGGGTCATGATGGAAACAATTCCTGGGGGAAAAAAAAGAAAAGGAAGAACACGAAGAGGCCAAGATAAATGACAGTAATAACATCTTTATAGAGAAATCCTTAGAGTGGACAGAATAAACAGAATAGTAATCAACATTTGACTCCCCTAAATTTGAAATAATTTAGCTTCCAAAGAGATCCCTGCTTAGACTTACAAAAAAGTTTGCAATAATAGAAACTGCCAGGTGTGATACAAGGTAAAAAGAATGAGAAACCATTTATCATTTTATTGCCAACTGGAAACCCTGACATAGGAATTACAAAAGGAGATATTAGTTACTAAGGTTACCTATTTTTGTGCCCCACTTTGGCTAAAGCTGAATTCAGACAATGAAAACAGAGTTTCCTTGGGTCCTTTTTACTACTTGGTTGGAAAAATACTTCATAATATGGACTTGCTAATTGGATTCAAACAAAGTAACTTATCAAGATTATGATTGGCAAGCTAAATTGACTTAATAGGGGAAAACACTTCTGAAAGACATCAGTAATAATAATTATGTAGGTGATGGAATCCTAATAAAGTTGCCCCTGGCACCAATATTCTAACTTCCTTATAGGCCCCACTGAACAGCAGGCCCACTGCATCTACCTAGCCACTCACCACCCCTGCACCCACTCAATTTCCTAACTTCTTCATATATGCCTTACAGCTCACTAGAACAACAGGTATATCCATGAACTTGTATTTCTGTTTATTCATTCATTCATTCATTTATTTATGTAATCATTTATTTATTTATAGTTTACAACATCCAGTTCCACAAGCTTTTGAGTTCCAAATTTTCTCCCCCTCCCTTCCCTCCCTCCTCCCCAAGATGGCATGCAATTTGATATAGGCTGTACACATACATTCACATTAAACATATTTTCACATTAGTCATGTTGCAAAGAAAAATTATAAGCAATGGAATGAACCACAAGAAAGAAGAAAAAAACAAAAGAGAGCAAATAGTATGCTTCCATCTGCATTCAGACTCTGTAATTCTTTCTCTGAATGTGGATAGTATTTTCCATCATGAGATTTTGGAATTATCTTAGAACCTTGCATTGCTGAGAAGAGCCCAGTCTGTCAAAGTTAGCTCACAATGTGGCTATAACTGTATACAATGTTCTCCTGGTTCTGTTCCCTTCATTCAGCATCAGTTCATATAAGTCTTTCAAGGTTTTTCTGAAGTCCTCCTGCTCCATCATTTCTTGAAGCACAATAGTATTCCATTTACATTCATATACCACAACTTGTTCAGCTATCTCCCAATCGATGGGCATCCCCCTCAATTTTCAGTTCTTTACCACCACAAAAAGAGCTGCTATTAATATTTTTGTACATGTGGGTTTTTTTCCCCATTTGTATGATCTCTTTGGGATACAGGCCTAGAAGTGGTATTGCTGGGTCAAAGGGTATGCACATTTACAGCCCTTTGGGCATAGTTCCAGATTGCTCTCCAAAATGGTTGGATCATCATGGACTCATATTTCTCACAGAAACAGCAGGCATGTCCATGTGATGGGTTCCCAGCCACTGCCTGTAGCTAGCCACTGCCCCCAGACTCATTCCTCATATTTCCTACAAAAACAGCAGGTGTGTCCATACACTCAACTCCAACCATATCCATCTAGTCTCAGACAGGACCACAATACTCAGCCAATCAGAAAACAGCAGCACCAGGATTCCTGAGCAGGATGTGGACCCCAAAACAATAAGAAAGGACTTTCCCTAAGTTGGCACCTTTGCAGTTAGAGTAAAAGTTGTCCTTTAGGTGAACTTATGAAGTAGAGAGGCTTATAATATCATTATCATACATACATACTAATGGGTTTTTTTTGTATGCGTTGTGGGTAATCACATGTGCAGTTCCACTGTGGCTGGGACCCCTCTCCTATTACCTATGTCCTTGACAAACCCCTCCTGCCTTTTTAATATTCATAATTTCTCTTATGTAATTACATCTTTACCCCTATAAAAATCTATCTTGCTTTCTCTGAAGTTACTGCTTCCTCTTGGAACTTAGCCTGCTTCACAAGAGGCGTCAATCTCAATAAATGCCTATACCTGGGTTAGAGGTGGTCTGACTGAATTCTTTGAGACGGTTCCACCACAACACATCATGAAACGACAACATAGGTATATGTGGGGTAATTGTGGGAGTGATGCAACAGAAGGACTCACAGGAAGGATAGTCCCAAGATTTCTCATTATTTCCCACCTGAAGGCTCAGGATGCTGTCTTACTGAGACTTATCTTGCTCAGGCTCTCATTTAACTTGAAGGCTTATTTATGTTAGGTCAAGAGGTATATAGGAAACTTGTGTTTGCCTGGAGGATATAATTATAGGACATCTCTCTTTTCTGTGGAGCATTTAAACAGGATATTCGTCCACTGTGCCTCAACTCTCACTGAAAGATGGGCTGGTGGCATGTGTTCCACACTTTTAAGGACCATCATCCAGAAGTCTCAGCACACTGAAGTCCTGAATGAAGGACAGAAACTGGGGAGCCAGCACTCAAAGGTCAGATGTACCTGCTTGACCCTGTCTTCCTTCCTTTTTCCTTCCTCTCTAATGGCAAGTAAGATAGAATCTCTTCCAACTTCCCTTTCCAATAAATTCCAATGCCCAATTAAAAAAGAGATCAACGTCACCAAACTGATGACCTCTAGGACCTAGCCTTTTTGGCCATTTCTGTAGTTTGAAATCTCCTTGGAAATGCTCTCCTGGCAGAAGCTCAAAAGCCAAGGAGTTACAGTGTCTCAATTGTATGCAACTCTATATAGCCAATAGTGAGGAAGGTTAAGGGATCAGGTAAGAAGGGTGGTTCCCACAGAGAAAATTAGAGAGACCACAAGTAATCTAAACTTAAAGGGAGAAGAGGCTAATCTCAGGAGATAACTCCTTGCTATGCATACAGTATAAACTTCTAAAAGATTTTTCAATGAATGAATCAGTGGGGGAATCAGTCCCACTTCTAATCCAGTCTTCACAGCTATCATGCAACGTGGCAATCCCTGTGGACAAAGGGATAACTATCTCCACCACCTGCCAATCAGGTGCCACCCTCAAGGAAGGCCAGCTAGTTTAGTTGAAGCAGCGAAGCTCCCTGAGGGAGAGACTGGAGGCAGCATGTTCCAGGAGAATAAAACTGCTACCACCACCTTGACTACCATCTCTCTTCACACCTTAATGTAGACAGCTCAGGACCCTGACCCAAGAGCCTTGGAAACAAAGTGCCCGCCTTCCCCTTGCCCCCACACCTGCATCCACTGGACCTGCTTCCAATATGCCCCTCTCAGTCATCATTGAGAGGGAAAGTCATTGTGGAAAAGGGGCCTATCTTCCTCATTACCCCCATCAACAACTGCTAGCTGACTGCCACCATCAATACCCAAATGTGCAGATTACAAACCTTTTATGACTTAGTAAATAAGTACTAGATCTATTTCTGAGGCAAATGGATTTACCCAGGGTCATAGAGCTAGTAAATGTCAGGGATGGGATTTTAACCCAGAGTGACCTCCTTATTGAGTGTGGCTGGGTATTCAATGGCATAATTACAAAAAAAAAAATTGGTTAGAACATGGTCATCTCATTAATTTCAGTTCATTTACATTTATCAGCATTAAATTTTCCACCCAGGCACAAAAAATTAGTGTGAGTGAACACACTGCCTTACAAATTAGCACTTACTTTTCATGTACTCTTAAGATTAGAGCAAAGAAGGAAAATAGAGTTTCAGCTTTAGCATTTTATTCTTGCTTGTTTTTCTTTTTTAGTTAAAAAAGAGGATTTTGGATAGCAGAGGTATCAAAGCACAACCAATATTGAAAATGCTGAATAACTCATTCACTATGGCAAGTTACCATGAATCTATTAAGATGACAGATAAACTCTTTTGAACAGACCTCATTTTGTGATAGATGGATTTGTTCTGTATCATTATAGCCAAAATACATGTCAGCCCCACTAAAATATTCTCTAGGTCTATATAACCTGAGATAATTTTACTTTTAGGCTACAATATGACATATATGACACCTTTAAGTTATTTCCTTCATTCCTTTCTCTTTTTCTTTTCCCTCCTGCTCCCTTCCATTCCTTCCTTCCTTCCTCCCTTCCTCTCTTCCTTTCCACTATTCAATTTCCAGAACTACCTGCATAACATTTGTTAAGTTATTCTATGATGTTGATCTCAGTTTCTTCACCTCTAAAATTGAGAGGGTTAGATATTTCTTGGTTTTTATCTTCCATCTTTTTAAAAAGATTTATCAGATCAGCTACATTAAGCACTGTATGTATATCAATGTGAACCTAAAGAAGATCTATATTGGTACAGGGATTTCCTAAAACTAATGAAATCTCAGGTCTATTCCCTGCTCTTACCCCTTATTAGATCAACTGTTCTTCTTGCTACAGTCTTTTTTTTTTTTTGCTTTTTTTGGAGGGGGGAAAGTAGGGCAATTGGGGTTAAGTGACTTGCCCAGGGTCACACAGCTAGTTTTGTGTTAAGTGTCTGAGGCTCAGGTTTGAACTTATGTCCTCCTGACTCTAGGGCTGGTGCTCTATTTACTGCGCCACCTAGTCACCCCTCTTGCTACAGTATTTGCCAGAATAGGCCAATGAATAACTGATATGAGATCTGTTGAAGGGATTCTTGTTTTGGCATGGGTTGAACAGTCACAAAATTTGAGAATTGAAATGGACCACAATGTCCATTCAATCCAACACATACTAGAAGAGAATCCCTAGTATAACATATCCAAAACAGGACCACTCAGCCCCTGTTGGAAGACCACTAGGAGGGGGAAGACATTACCCCTTGAGCATTGTGTTCCACTTTTGAACACCTCTAATTTTTAGGAAGTTCTTCCTTATGCCAAGCCTAACTTTGTCTCTGTGCAACTTCTGTCCATTGTGAATGGCTCTGTCCTCTAGGGCCAAATGGAACAAATTAAATCCCTCTTCCATATGATAGTCTTCCAAATATTTGAATATAAGCTACTTTGTGCCCCATATCATCATCTCCACCTCTATTCTCTAGGCTAAATATATTCAGTTTCATAAAGTCATCTTCACAGGATATGGACCACTTGATCAGAGATTTCCTAGCCATGCTCACCCTTGGCAAGTCATTTAATCATTTAATCTTTCTAAGCTTCAATTGATGTAGTGCATGACTTCTAAGGTTCCTTCCATCTCTAAATCTGTGCTCCTATGATGTCACAGTCCCTTTATTCTGGTTGTCCTCCTCTGGAATGATGACATTCTGTGACCAAATATTTTACAGTCCTGGAACTGTTAGACACTTACTGGTTTATAAAGTTAATTTGTACATAAATTATCACTTGAAATATATTCAAAGAACTCTGCATTTCTCACTTTTACTGTGAAACACATAGCACTGAAAATTGATTATAACAGCCTAGTCATTCTAGATCATTTTTAGTGCAATATAGGAAAAAATTAGGAAGGTATAGAGCAATCACCTTAATTAGAATTACACACTCATTTTACTAGTTGCACAGAGGAGGGTCATAACAATTACCCTATATATTTTCCACTGGACATTTCATCTAGAAAGATAATAAATTCAAATGCATATCTTTACATGAGAGTTGTATGTGCCTTGGATGTAACTTGCTGATAACTGTGACCAAAGTTCTATTCCAGTATATCACTGTGTGTCTTTATGGAATGAATCGCAGATTTGGAACTTAAAGGGAACTTAGAGGCCATCTAGTCCAATCCTTTTATTCAACAGGTAAAGAAACTGAGGCTCAGAGAAGCTATTTTACTTGCACCAAATCACACTAGTATGTGTCAAAGAGGCAGGATTTGCACCAAGATCCTCTGACTCCAGAGCCATTACTCTTTCCATTGTATCATTCATACCAGGGGAGTTGAAGGGTTGTTGGGTGAAAGGAAGCCTAATGTAATAAAAAGATCCCTGTACTCCCAGGGAGTTAGGAAACCTAGGTTCAAGCCCAGGTTCTACCATTTACTAGTCACACGTCCTTAGGCAAGATACTTAATCTCTCTGAGTCTGAATATCTTCATCAGCAAGAGGAGGAAATAAGCATTTATTAAGCACCTACTATATGCTAGGTACTCACTTTACAAGTAGTATCTCATTTAATCCTTATAACAGCCTGGGAAATAAATTCTATTACGTTTTCATTTTACAATTGGGGGAAGTGAAGCAAACAGATTAAATGACTTGCCCAGGTCACACAGTTAATAAGTATCAGAGGCTAGATTTGAACTTTTGTGATTCCAGTCCTAGCACTAAATCTACTGCTTTACCTAGCTAGCTGTAAAATGAAGGTAACCATGCCTTCTTTATAGCACTACTGCAAAGATTAAATGAGATGATAAGCTTTACAAACATAATTTAGAGCATTATATAAATGTAAAGGATAACAATGGTCTGGGAACAGAGTTGCCTTTGTTAGGATTTGGGATGGTAGAGACATGGGTTGAAGAAAAAATTGGTAGTTACTAGGGTTTTAGATATTCATAATAAGGCAACCCAAAACAAACTAGTCTTTTTTTTTTTGCTCTTTTCTCAAGGAACAGTCATTTCCCCTTTCTCCCACTAGATGGCAATATTGAATAATTTACCTTCAAAAAACGGACACCATGGTCTTAGCAGCATTCCCAAAATAATTTGACCACAGAATATTTATAGGTTTAACATACACAGATGCAACCAAAAAATGTTGGCCTGGTGGGGGTAAGGGGGGAGGTTGGATTATGCAACACCCAGAGGGATCAAAAGCGAGGGTTGAGGAATTAGGGGGCAAAGGTAAATTATAAGTCTTTTTTTAATACCAAAAATGACATGTAATAAATATTTTCACTACATAGAAAATTGCACATTTAGTATTCTGAAGATGAATGAAACTTACACTTTCTCATGATATCCCCAATTACACTGCATAGAATACCAGGATTCTGTAGAACATAGCTTGGACTAGAGTTTGTGGGGTAGATTTCTATAATCCTGGAATGATCAGGATCCTGGGAAACATGACAAGGAGTTTCCAGTGGGCAATGGAAACACTGCATTTTAACCTTCTGGGTTTGTGTGTGTGGTTAGTTACCACTGGATGGGAATTAGGAAGGTAGGTTAGGAATTCCACTTGACTTCCCACCGATGCCAGGTGATATTCATGCTGACCTCTAGGAACTACCAAATGACCTAGTACTTTTGCCTTTAGCAAACACTTACATATCTGGTTAGAAGGGCTAGATGTTAATCTCTCCCTGTAGTGGTGTCACCAAAGCAATGATCTGTTAATTTTTATAAATTAATTTTATAAATTGAATTTTTATAAATGCTATAAATTAAACATAATATAAAAATTAAATATAATATAAATTAAATCAATATAAATTAAAAATCTAAAAAGCAACCTTGAATTGGAAATTAAGTAGCATGAATTTTACAATTTGCTCCACTTTGGGGATCCTGTGCCTCAGTTTTTGCAATGGTAAATGGCATGCTAAAATAATGACCATTGGCTTGATATGGAGCAAAAACATACTTCCTCAGACTAGGTTGGAAAAGCTCTTTTAAATAGTTGGAAAAATGTTCACATATTTATTTCATATATTATATGTATTTTAAGAAATGCAGTTGCATTGCTCTTAAGTATATGCTATCACTGGAATTAGGTTAATATTGCCTAGCAGTTCATGGGAGGTCTGATCGGTGCTGAGTATGGTGGGGCTGTTATCTATTAGGAAGGAAGCATAGCATGGTGGAGAGAGGCAAGAACTTGTTGGCATAAAGACTTGTTTCAGATCCTTTATCAGACAGGTACTAGCTATGAGGACCCAGGCAATTTGCCTAACCAACCTATCTTAGCCTCAGTTTCCTCATCTGTTTTATGTGTGTGAGTATAACATATATATGTGTATGTATGTATCTACTTCACAGAGCTACTGTGAAGATCAGATAAAAAAAATATATGTAAAGTTTTTTTCTAAGTCTCAGATTGCTATATAAATGTTAGCTATTATTATTGTTTTTATTATTACCTCCCATGTTCAGGATCCTTCTGAATTATTAATTCAGCCCAAGGTCAGATCAGCTCCTTTAACATCCTTTCTCTTTTTGTCATTCTACTTTTGGCTCCTAGTAACCGGTTGGTTAGTAATTCAGCTATCATTTATTAAGTGCCTACTATGTGCCAGGCCCTCTACCAAGTACTGGGACTACAAAGAAAGGCAAAAGGCAATCCCTGCTCTCATGGAGCTTTCAGTCTAAAAGAGGAGACAACATGCAAACAACTAGCTTCAAATTCTATCTATCTATCTATCTATCTATCATCTGTCTCTCTGTCTGTCTATCTGATAAATTGGAGATAACCAAGAGGGAAGGCATTAAGATTAAAGAGGACTGGAAAAGGCTTCTTCTATAAGGTAGAACTTTGTTTTTTTATTAGTTTATTGATTTTTAGTTTTCAATATTCACTTTCATAATTTTTAAATTTTCTTCCCCTCTCTCCCCTAGAAGGTTTGCAATCTGATATAGGCTTTACACATACATTACTATAAAACATATTTTCACAGTAGTCATCTTGTATAGAAGAATCAGAATGAATTGGAGGAACCATGAGAAAGAATAAAAACAAAACAAAACAAAGAAAATAGTCTGTTTTGCTCTGCATTCAGACTCCGCAGTTCTTTCTTTGGCATTTTCCTTCATGGGTCCTTTGGGATTGTTTTAGGTCCTTGCAATGCTGAGAAGGGTTAAGTCTATCAAAGTCAATCATTTCACACTGTGGCTGTTACTGTCTACAATGTTCTTTTGGTTCTGCTCAATAAGGAAGGACTTTACTGAAACTTGAAGAAAACCACATGTAGCGGCAACCACACTGACATACCCAGGATGGCTGCTAGCACAGGTTCTTAGATCTACTTTCCTAGGAAAGATAGCTATATAAGAGGGTGAACAATCCTTTTTTTTAAAATTACATTCACTAGTTCAGGGGAAAAGTCAGCATCTTGAACTTCAGAGAAAATGCAAACAGAAAAATAAAGACCAACAGACAGGGCTCTGACTGGCTGAATCAAAGCAATATTGCTATATACTTTACATATATCCCTGGATCAAGACAGCCTTTACATCTGAGCAGTTGGGGAGCATACGGCCACTCAGGGTCTTGACCAGAGAATCACAAGATCCTTCTCATAAGCAAGCCCCCAAAGCAAAATATCAATTCTCAGTATATATAGACATCTCAGAGCCAGAAGGCACCACAACCTGAAACTCAGTGCCTAATTAGAAATTAGCAAAAGGTGTGAAAGCCTTCCTACAAGCAAGCCTCCCCTAAGCAGGCTTCCTTTAATGGGCTCTACATGAGGCCTATTAATAGGCAGGGAAGATCTTAAATCCCATTAACATTACACCATGGAAACTAGGAGGCTGAGATGAGGTAAAGAGCCTTGGGAGAAGGAATGGGAAAAGAGAGAAAGACTGAATGAGAAGGGAAAATAAAATGTATAGGTCATTTGGGAGAGTTTTGACTAGTGCAGTAGAGCAGAGGTTGAATTTGAGAAGAAAAAATAAATAGGAGAAATTGAGGAAATTTTTAAGGAGAACCATCTCTAGTTCCAGATATTGGTCTGGATTTTACTTCTTTATTGAAAGGACAGTATACAGGATAAAAGGAGATCAAGGATGATTAGGGAGTAAGATGTGAAGAGCAAGATTCAAGAAGAAAAAGGAAGAAATAGATGGCAAGACAAGGCAATATAAGTGAGAAAAGGTCGAACAATTGGAGAATTAGTTAAATTGATCGTATGGATTGTTGAGTGGAGAAAACTGATAAAATGCATAGGAAACTTGGTGCCAGGTGACATAAGGCATGCTGCTGAAAATAAGAAAAGGAAGCTGAGTATATTTGCCAAGGTATTAATAAATTATTACTAACTGTAAAGGATATAACAAGATGTGTAGGGGTGAGGTTTAAACACCTAAAATCTCAACCAGTAAGGAGAGTAGGAGAAATGCTACAGTGACTTGAATCAAGTGTGCAATGTTTATATTTCTGTCACAGTTGCATTATTATCATCTATTTTATAAATGCAGAGTGATCTTGACCTAAGTCAAGGGACTAAAAGAATGCTTCATAACACTTTGGATTGTTAGGGACAATGAAGGATTCCCAGAGGAAACAGAAGTGATGATTCAGTGGTATAAAGGGGAGATCTGATGTAGAGGAGAAGAAATATGACCCTTATCAGGATGTTTGGAGGAAGGAAATGAAAAAGTCAGTCATATACTTACAACTTAAAAAAACAAAACAAAACGGATTTGTAGGTCTTCCTAAAGGTTATAGAGCTGGATTCTTGGAGACAGCTCTTCTTCCTCCCAAAAATTGATATAGTAGAGTCACAGAAGCTATCAGTAAAGGTGAGAGGAAGAATCCAAAAGTTAGGGTAATTGGTGATTACAGCACTGTTCAAAAGTACTGAAGCAGCTATTGTTGACCTGATAAAGAAATTAGAGATGTCTATTTTCCTGGGGTATATTTTCAAGACATAACATAAAATCTCCTAAGACATTAAAATAGATGACTACTACTTAATTCTGGTAATTACGTGGACATAAATGATACTACTAGAAGGGAGCTCAAAAGCCTTGTCAATGAGTATAAAGTCTTGGGCAAGAAACCAAAGTCCTAGAAGCTGAGGTTGTTTTTCTCACTGTTATGCATTAAAAACAAGGAATACAGAAGAAAAAAAATTTATGTGAGAAGTGATTAGCTTGCTGAGAAGATAGTGTATGAAAATGGGATTTGAACTTCTGGATCACAGCCTAAAGTATAAGGATGGCAGATTTCCTTGCCAGAAATAGAATGCACTTCACAAAGACAGCTAATAAAGTATTTGTCAAGTATCTTGCAAATCTAATCGAAAGAACTTTAGTGAATGATGGGGAAGGGGGAACCCTTCTTATGTATATCTCCAAAACTAGATATATCATAGAGAGTAGCTATAAATAAAAAAGATTAGCAGGTGTGATATGCCAAACTTCTCAGGAGACAAACTCCAAGAAAGGAGTCAGTGACAAATTACTTTATGGCAGGTACTTATACATAAATATCTAAAGTATAAGCAACAAGCAAGAGGGACTTGAAATCCTAATGCAGGGAGGGAAATTTTACCTCAAAGATATCACTGAAACTTCATGAGATCCATACTTTATTCAAGAGACGAGAGGTAAAAATATCTATTAGGGTAGTATTGTATATTAAGAAGGCATATTCACAAATGAAATCCAAGAATCAGAAGAGAGAAACAGATTCCCAAAAATTTGGGTTATGGTCAAGAGAAATAAAGGACATTCTCTCCCCTCCTCTCCCCCATTGGAATATACTTTAGACCACTCAGACAGAAAGAGGTCATAGATAAGGAGTTTGGGAAGGATATCACAAGCCTGGCAAAGAGATATAATATAGTAATAACGGAGACTTTAATTATTCAAACATCTGCTGGAGCTCATTCTTCTAAAAGCAGAGCAGCAAATAGCTTTTTGACTTGCCTTAATGATAATTCCATCCCTCAAAATCTAGAGGAGTCAACAAGGGGAAATTCTAGCACAGTGGCTGGCATTTAGTAGTCAATAAATACTTATTGACTGACTAGTCTAAATCTGATTCTAAAAAAAGGTAGGAAATGGACTTTTAGAATTAGAAATGATGAGAATACTGCAGGAAAGTGACTTACTTCTTGGAGTTTCTGATACAGAAAAAGGGAAATTTGGGCATAGTCTGACACCCACACTAGATTTGGAGGAAATAAATTTCAAAGAGTTCAAAGGAAGGATACAGAGGATCCCACAGACTAAAATTCTACAGGCAGTCAGTCCAGGAGAGATGATCAGGAATCAAATTCTGTAGAAACAAAGGGAAATGATTCCAAAAAGGATGAGAAAATGGGATTTATTAGAAGAAGCTAAAGCAGATACATAGGGAACTCACCAACCAATTTAAATTTAAAAACAAAAAAGAGAAAAGAATTAGACAGAAGATGGAAACATCTATGCCAAATAACAAAAGCATGTTAGGATCCTGGAAAATTAGTGTCAGGTCTGATAATGCTTAGCATAAGTAGAGGTTGTTAAGAGAAACTGGCAGCAATTCAGAAACTATATTGAGCTAAAAGGTGATCAAAAAAGGGATAGGATTTTTGCTTAGTGTGGATGGAATGATGATAATTCAGAACAGAGAGCAAACAAAAGTCTAATTTTGCTTTTGTTTTCTCTAAGGAGAATGGCCTTTCCACTCAAGTGATAGAACAATAAAAACAACAATAAGGTTGACAGAATGCTAACATCTAAAATTACTAAGGAGATTGTAAGAGAGAAGCTAGTTGTCCTTCTTAAATTCTCATCATCTAATCCTAATAAAATACATGCTCTGGTATCGAATGAATTGATAGAAATATTTGCTGAGCTACTACCAGGAATATTGGAATGATTAAGCATGGAAAACAGGAGAAGTGCCACAAGATGCAAAAACTGCCCTGATTTTCAAAAAAGGGAAAAGAATAGAATATACAGACTATAGAAGTCAAGTGTGTTGACTTTAATTCCTAGGAAAATTCTAAAGACAGATAACTGAAGATATGGCAAGTGAACATCTAAAAAGGTGGTTGGTAACCTAGAAACTACCAGGAAATGGTGATTACAAAGAACCAGAATGGCTTCATCAAAAATAAATTGTGTTGGACTAAGCATATTTCCTTTTTCAAAAGGATTACTAAACTGATAGATGAAGGGAATGCTGTAGGTATACTTTACCTAGATCCTAGCAAAAGTTAAAGAATCTCATACTATTTTCTTGGAAAAGATGGTGTCATGGGAACTCATTAGGTGTGTGAATGCAAAGTTGCTAATGTTTAAATTGCTAACTTTTTTGTGTCACCTTGACAAGAGGTCTCCAATAGAGTACCCCAAGGATCTGGATTAGGCTTTGTGCTCCTGAACATATTTACCAATAGTGACTGATAGAAAGATGACATGCTCATCAAATTTGCAGATGATTCTAAACTGGGTGGGATAGCTAACACTAACTGGATAACTGAGTCAGGATTCCAAAAGATCTTGACAGGGGAGAACATTGTGCTGAATCTATCAAGATGAAATGAAATCAGGATAAATGTAACGTTTTACAATTGAGTAAAAAAAAGTCAACTCCACTGGTAGAAGATAAGAGAGTCATAATTTGGGTAGCAGTTTGAAAAAAGAGCTGAAAATTAGGGTACTAAGCTAATGTAATCTTATCCTACATTAAGATAAGCATAACTTCCAGGAATGAGATGATTTTCTCACCATAATATACCCTTGTCACTTCTCTTTTGGAATATTTTGTTCAGTTCTGGATCCCCACAGTTTAAAAAAGTCATTGATAAGCTGGAGAGTGGCCAGAGGAGGCCAACTAGAACAATCAAGGGCTTTGAAGTCATACTATAAGAAGATTTGTTGAAGGCAATGAGATGTTTAGCCTGGATAAGAGAAGCCTTTGGGGTGGAAGGAGTTGGGGGAAGGAACATGAGAGTTGTCATCAAATATTTTAAGGGTTGTCAGATAGAGGAGAGATTAGACTTGCTCAACTTGGCCCCAGAACCAGAAACAATGAGTACAAGTTGCAAAGAGGCATATTTATCGTTGATGTCATGAAAAACTTCCTAACAGAAGTATCAAAAAGTAGAATGAATTGCCTTGAAAGGTATTGGGTTCTTCATCAGAGGCTGGGTGGACACTTTTTTAGGTATGTTATAGTGGGGATTTCTTTTGTATATGTGTTGAACTAGATGGCTACTGACATCCCTTCCAATACTCAGATTCTGTTTTTATGAGTCACATGAAACTCTCTTAAATACTCAATGGGACCTGTAATCTCACCCATTCATGTGGAGGTTCCATCATTGGCCAATGATATCATTCATAGAGTAATCATGACTTTCCATCCCGTGTGCTTCTTTTTCAATCAATTAATCAATCATCAGCGTGTATTAAGTACCTACTATATAATAGGCGCTGTACAGGGCACTTGAGATAACAGATAAAAAAGCTGTTCCTACTCTCATGGAGCTTACTTTCTATCAAGGGGGACAATAAGTAAATATATAAGTATATATGAAATAAATATACAGAAAGGATAAATACAAAATAAATGCAAGGTAGTTTAAATACAGTTAGGGAGGGATAGCACCAGCAGTTGGGGAGGTCAGGAAGAGCTTCCCTACATTCTTGAGCTGTGTCTTGAAGGAAGAGCAGCATCCAATGAGATGGAAGCTTCCTTCTATTAGGCTAAACATCTCCTGAGCTTCCCCTCACTCTGTACCAGATTTTAAAATGGATAGTCTTGGTTACCGCTTCCTCTTAGCTGATAAGAATTAGGTCTAGAGTAAGTTCTCCTTTTCCTTTCCTCAACTTTTGAGAGAGGAAAATGTTAGCAAGTCAATTAAAAATCTCGGAAATTGGGGCGGCTAGGTGGCGCAGTGAATAGAGCACCGGCCCTGGAGTCAGGAGGACCTGAGTTCAAATCCAGCCTCAGACACTTAACACTTACTAGCCGTGTGATCTTGGGCAAGTCATTTAACCCCAATTGCCCTGCCTTCCCCCCTCCAAAAAATATCTAGGGAATTCTCTGCCTTTAAAGGAGTATCAGATAAATGAAACTTAGCAGATATCCAGGTAGGTAAAAATCAAGCCTCCTTGACACTCTATCTTGCCTCTGTGTCAGCTGCATTAGGAATTCACTGTCCATTTTTATTTCTTAGTATTTGCTATTTGGTTTCATTGTACTATGGTATCCCATTGCATTTACTAGCCTGGTGAAAATGTTGGGATCTTAGGTAGATCTCTAGGATTCATACAACAAATGAGGACATCCAGCTGGGTTCATGGTAAGAATACAGATTTTCATGGAACCACTAGAGATTATATAATATCAGACTTGGTTAATTTATTGGTTAGCTTTTTTTAACCTTTTTTTGCTTTTTATTTAGCAACTGGATGGTTTTATCCACCCACTAGAGGTTTATACTAGCAACCTGATGGGGCTAGTGGAGATGCTTAACTGGAGGAGAGCACCAGCAGTGTAGGAAAGTCTGATCTGCTAAGAGGAATCATGTACTGAGGCCAGTAGGAGAAAGGAGAAAAGAAGCAACCAAATAAGGGGACTAGAAGGGCAGTAAAGATCAAGGCTGGAACACAAGTTAAGCCTTGAGGAACTGAGTCAGTGTCCAAAATAGTCCAAGTCAGAGATAAGGCAAAGTTGACAGATGCAGATGAATAGCGAAGTAAACTTTTTCCCTACTTTACCCTTTGGTTCTCCAAGGGGCAGTGACCTACCAAAGCTGGGGTCTGACAGATAACATTTTTGTTTCTCCCTCATTTTATCCTTACCCAAATGCTTTCCACTGTCCTCAGTCACTCAGTAAACATTTATTAAGTGGTTATTTTGTGCCAGGCACTGTGCTAAACCCTGGGGATAGAGAGAGAGGCAAAAACAGCCCTTACCTACAAAGAGCTCAGAAAAGAGTTGGGGGAACATAACATGTAAATAACTAGGGATATGCAAGATATATAGAGAATAGATGAGGGTAATCCTAAGAGAGAAGGCATTAGCAGCTGGTGATGGAAGGTGGAGGAGAGGAGAGACAGGGAAAGGTCTCTTGAAGGTGGTAGGGTAAACTGAATCTTGAAGGAAGCCAGGAAAATTAAGAGGCAGAGTAGAACAGAGGGAGCATTCTGGGCCTGGGGCACAGTCAGGAGAAAGGTATGAAAATAGGAAATGGGTAATAGAATGTAGTATTCAAGAATCTACAAGGAGGCCAGTGTCAGTGGATCACAGAGTGGGAGGAGAATTTTAAAACATAAGAAGACTGGAAAGGCAAGACTGGATTATGTCATGAAGAACTTTAATGTTAAAGGAGTTCAATTTTTTATCCTGGAGGTAATAGGGAGCCACTGGAGCTTATTGAGCTGAGGGGTGACACATACTAATACTTTAGAAAAAAAAGTCACCTTGGCAACTGAGTAGAGGATGGATTCGACAGGGAAGAAATTGGAAGTAGGGAGATGATTTAGAAAGGTTATTGCAATAGTCCCAATGAGAGGTGATTTTGAACTAAGATTGCGGATGTGTAAATGGAGAAGAGAACATCTTTGAGAGAAGTTATAAAATGTATAAATGACAAGACTTGTCAACAGATCAGATATGTGGGATGAGTGAGAATGAGGCGTTAAGGATAAAACCACAGTTACAAAGGGGTGGTGCCCTTAACAGTAATAGCAAATAGAAGAGAAAAGAAGGTGTGGGGAGAAATAGAATGACTTCTGTTTTGGATGTGTTGCATTTGGGATTCCTATGGGACATGTAGTCCAAGATGTCCAAAAAACAGTTGTTGATTTGAAAGTGGAGTTCAGGACAGAAACTAGGGCCATAAATATATCTAGACTTCGGAATCATCTGCATAGAGATCATTTTACCCAATGGATCTGATGAGGTCACCAAGCAAAGCAGTGTAAAGCAAAAAAGAGTAGAGGGCCTAGAACAGGATCCTGAGGGATTCTTGGGGTAAGTAGGTATGACATATCTAGAAAATCAGCAGAGGAGATCAAGAAGGAGCAGTCAGACTGACCGACGGAGTCATACTTTCTTTTGAATGTGATGTACTCTTTTTAAAATTTATTTTTAATTTGTGGAATAAAACAAGTATTTCTATAACAGAATAATAAAAAGATGATTACACATGAAACTGCAAATCTATTATGTATAACTTACTGTTCCTTTTAAATATATGATAAAGTTATTGTGTAAATGTTTTTTTCTTTTTTCCCCTCCCTTCCAACCCTGCCTTGAGATGGCTACCATTAGACACAAATATGCATAGATATATTCTCCACTGCAGGTATCATGGTATAATGGAGAAAGAGCAGATCTCTGTGTCAGGGGGACAAGTTCTGCCTCTGATTAATACTGTTTGTGTGACCCTGAGCCATCAGCATGTATTTAGTGCCTTAGGTAACTCTCTACAACTATATGTTGTAGAAAAAAAGTGTGACTTTCACTGGTGATATTAATAATAATAGTTAGCATTTATATAGTTTTTTAAGTATTGAAAGATGCTATAAAAATATTTGTTATATCATTTTATCCTCACAGAAACCCTGGTGCTATTATCACCATCATTTTACAGATGAAGAAATTGAGGCAGATAGGAGTGGTGACTTCCCCAGGGTCACACAGCAAAGGTTAAAGGTAGGATTTGAACTGAGAGCTTCGGCAGAGCTCTTTCCACTGTGCCCCCTAGCTGATCCAGTAGTTTCCTCACCTGAGAGCTCTTTTTTTTTTTTTTTAAAGCAATCTGGGTTAAGTAACTTGCTCAAGGTTACATGGCCAGTTATTTCTGGGTGTGGTGCTGAGTGTCTGAGCCCGGGATTTGATCTCCAGGTCGTCCCAACACTGGAGCCAGTACTCTTACTCGCTGAGCCACCTGGCCGCCCCTCTGAGAGCTCTTTATATTAAATTAATTCATAGATTCAGTCCTTTTCTCTAATCCCCTTGGGGGACATGGCCTGCTGAGTTTCAAATCAAGAAGAACCTGAAAACTTGGGTTCAATTCCTGGTTCTGAAATTTATTAGCTATTAGCTGTGTAAGTCACATACATTCTAAATGCCTCAGGCAAATCACTAGGTCTTTTCCATTTTAGTATGAGTCACAATTTCATGAAGTTTTTCTCTCCTTTATGAGGCTGCTTTTCTCTGCTTGTTAAAAGGTCTGGTCCACTCTATTTCCTATGCTATGCATTTTATAATGACATCTGAGGCCCTAACTAATGTTTGCAATCTTCTTTCTAATTTGTTTTTTCTGTGACTTATTAGGCACCTCTTTCATTGTCATTCTTCTTAGTCTGGCATATTTGATGTTTTCATTCTAAAAAAAAAAAAAATCTGTGTGCTTGTCTCCCTTCTAGTCGTCTCTTGTTTAAAGCCCTGAGCAGACTGATAAGCCTCCAGCAGAACATGCTGTTCTTTGTTGTTCAATTGTCTCAGCCATGTCTGACCCTTCACAGCTCCATTTGGGGTTCTCTTGGCAAAGACATTGCCATTTCCTTCTCCAACTCATTTTACAGATAAGGAAACTGAGGCAAACAGGGTTAAGTGACTTGACCAAGGTCACATAGCCAGTAAGTGTCTGAGGTCAGATTTTAACTCATGAAGATGAGTCTTCCTAACTTCAGGCCCAGCACTCTATCCATCATGCCACTTAGGTGCCCCTTATATTCTTTCTAGTCCTCATGCAGTGCATTTCATGCCCAACCAGGAGCCCAGTCCAGGTCATCATTCAGAAAGCCAGATCCTGTTTTAGACACTGTCTCCATAGTCAGCTCGTTACTTTCCCTATCTTTCTCTTCAGACATCCCAACCTTTCATTTGAAAACAGAGATAAAAGCATCATTTTTATGGTCTTTAGCCTGGCACTTCATAGGCCCTAAAATGACACTTCAGACTTCTTCTGCAGGTATTATTGATTCTCTACTAATAATAATAACTTGTATTTATATAAAGATTCAAGGTATATAGAACACCCCCCCAAAAAAAACCTTGAAAAGTGTTACCAATATTATCATTTCTATCTTACAAAAAAGGAAACTGAAGCTTATGAAAGTTTTGACTTGCTCAAGTTCATACTATTACTAATTGCTTGATGTAAGGTTTAAACTCACGTTTCCTGATTCTAGATCCAAAACTCAATATGTGTGTATGTGTGTATAGACACACATAGACATATATATATATGCATACACAAATGTTGATGTGTATGTGTGTGTATGTAGGTATATATGCACATATATATACACATCCATATATATGCACATACATACATTCACATAAACACACACATATCTCTTTGTTATTCCAATAGTAGATATTCAAGTTAAAGCTTATATATTGTCCTTTCAGGCCTTCATCTTCTTTAGGTACACCCCGGAGCACAAAGCTCTCCTTGACAATGGCCTGGCCTCTAGCACCTTGCTTTCTTGGATCTTCTCTTCCAGAAGTAAGATGATTTTGGCCTTCTGTTCCTCCTATTTCTTTTGGGTCTTCTTTGCAGGTCCAATACTCTCTCAGTAGGGTGCATAGAAGAGAGCATGGGGGGAGGGGGGCTAGTTGATGCAGTGAAAAGAGCGCTGGCCCTGGAGTCGGGAGGACCGAGTTCAAATATGGCCTTAGACACTTAACACTTACTAGCTGTGTGACCTTGGGTAAGTCACTTAACCCCAATTGCCCTGCCTTCCCCCTTCCAAAAAAAAAAAAAGAGGAGAGCATTGGACTTATAGTCAGGAGAGAGCAGAGTTTAAATTTTACTTCTTACATAGATTTACTATGTGGTTCTATGCAAGTCACTTAGCTTCTTTGGTCCTGGGTTTTCTCATCTGCAAAATGGGATTGATAATATCTATAGGACCTATCTTACAGGGATAAGAATAAAATGAGATAACATATGCAAAATATTTACATATCTTAAAGCACTATACAATGTCAACTATTATTATTATTATTGAGAGACAGCCTGACATAGTGGGTAGAGAGCTGGCCTTGGGGCCAGAAAGACCTGTGTTGAAGTATGACACTGAGTAAGTCACCTCTCAGTACTTGGGGTAAGATTTTAAGTTGATGAGAAGGTTGTTCAGTCATTTCAGTGATGGTTGACTCTTCCTGACCCTATTTGGGGTTTTCTGGGCAAAGATACTGGAGTGGTTTGCAATTTCCTTCTTTAATGCATTTTACAAGTAAGGAACTGAGGCAAACAGCTAGTAAGTCTCTTAGGTCAGATTTGAACTCAGGAAGATGGGTCCTTCTGACTCCAGGCCAAGGACTCTATCCACCATGGCACCTAGCTGCCCACAATGAGAAGGTAGTGGCATGTATTGATAAAGGGAGTATCCCTGATACTCCATATTAATGAAATCACAAAATTACAGGTCTGGAATCTATCCCCCTTGCTTGCTGTTGGTATGGTACAGTACAACAAAGTAGGGATCAGGCAGCAATTGTCAGACTCTTATCATATCACATCGAAAACATACAATTTAGGAGGATAGCATAACTTCCTGGCTGTGGTTAAATTGTTTATATATAATTAGATACCTCTAATGTTCTTGAAGACAATTTTAGTAGGTAAATATTGTTCTTTGAAATTTGTACATTGTTTCTTTGCTTAGTAAACTCCATGAAATTTGTACATTGTTTCTTTGCTTAGTAAACTCCATGATCCTAATTATATTGGAGAATGTAAATTTTACCATAGCCTATATATAAATAATAGAAATTTCTAAGTAATCAATGCTAAATTGATAAGGCTTTCCTGTGCATAGATTAAAAAATGTTGTTTTGTTATTTTTCTCCATGATATGATCATTTTATGGGTTGGTTTCTCCCCCCCCAAAAAAAACCTACATGAATGAACCCTTCTTACACAATCAGCCTTCTAATTGGGAAGTGCCAACTAAGATATTTTTCAATATAGCATTTTTTCATTGAATTTATTCGACTTAGCAAAATTTTATCCAAGTCATAGCTTATATTTTCAGCTCATGATCTTCTCTCCCCTGTTTTCTTTCTCAGTTATTTTCCCTTGAAATCATTTTAATCTCTCATATATTTAACACAGGAAGATTTAGCACTGAAGGGGATCCATCATAGCACAAAAGTTAAAACTCTTTGTATGGAATCAAAAATGTGCTTTCAGGTAAGAAGCTTAATGGGAGAGATCTATTTTTGGAAATCAGGGGGAAATGCAGCCAACTATATTTCTACAATAGTCTTTATATTTTAATAACTGAAATCTCTTGACACATCAGGGAAAATCAACTGCCAAATCAGAATGGCTCAGTAAGGTAATAAGTCACATAAAAGGGTAATAAGCTGGAAGAATCCTTAGGTAGCATCCACATTATACAAATGAGGAAGCTAAGACCTAGGGAGGTTAGTTGGCACAGTGGATAGAGGGCCAGACCCAAAGTTAGTAAGACTCATCTTCCTGAGTTCAAATCTGGCTTCAGACTCTTACTAGTTGTGTGACCCTGGGCAAGTCACTTAACCCTGTTTACTTCAGTTCCCTCATCTGTAAAATGAGCTGGAGAAGGAAATGGCAAACCACTCCAGGATCTCTACCCAAATGAGGTAACAAAGAGTCAGACATGACTGAAAAAAATGACTGAACAAGTTTACACAGGAAGTAAGCATCAGAGCTATGGTTTAAAACCCAGGTTGCATCATGCCAAAGAAAATACCCTATGCAATAGTCTATGTAGTCTATAGTCTAATCCTTCTTAGAGGCAGTGAGGTAGCATTGCCAAACTTGAAATCAAGGGGGCCGGAATTTGATCTTCACTGCTGATATTTCCCGGCTTTGTGACCCTGGGCATGACACAAAACTGGTCAGCCATAGCTTTTTTATCTATAAAGTGAAGATAATAGTAACATCTACCTCACAAGTTTGTTGTGGGGATCAAATGAGGTATGCGAAAAGCACATTGTAAACCTTGAACTGTTATGTAAATGGGAGCTGTTATTAATAGCTATTAAACTTCACCTTATTCAACTCATCCCAATGATTTTAACCTGAAGAGAACTTTGTGGATCCTGACCTTGTTATCCAATGTGTTCGCTATCTCTCCTTACTCTGCAAATGTGAAAAGTATGTCACCTGTGCCTCTGTCCTGGTTATTGATAAAAATGGTAACACTGTGCCAAGCACCAGTTGAGTCCTTATCCACTATTTACATCTCTCCATCATTTTACAGGAAGAGCATGACAATCTTTTCCCATTTTGGTTGTTGGTTAAGCCTACCACATTTCCCAGAGCTAGCAGTTTAGTAAATCTGAGCCCCCCCCCCCAAAAGCAAATAAGATGAATCAGGCACGACTAGCTCTTGATGATGTGATATGAACTCTTTGTTATCACTATTTCATTTCCTAAATGTTCACTTAACAGTCTCTTTATAATAATATGTCCTAGAATTTTACCAGGAATAGAAATTACGCTCAATGGTCTTTAATTTGCCAATTCCATTGTCTTCTCATCTTTTGAAAATTAGTTGCACTTTTCCCATCTCATGGTAGTATTCCCCCATAGTCATTCATATCAGCATAGTAATGCTGTCCTAGCAGCCTATAACCAATATCTACATTAAATATATATTTATTTGCTTATATCTCCTTGAGAGGTAAATTGGTATAGATTAGATGATCTCTAAAAATTCATGGAGCTCTAATTTGCTTTAAAAATAGGGAAGGGATTTTTCTTTGAAGTGTCTCCATATTCATTCTTTTTCCAGAGTCAGGATCCACAATGGCCAGAGCCCTGGATTTGAAATAAGAAGATCTAGGCTGTCTAATATCCCCAATCCAATTCTTACTAGCTGTGTGCCTGAAGACAAGTCATTTAAATTAAGTTTCTTCATTTATAAAATGGGAATAATGATGCTTGTACTACCTCCCTTACAAAATGTGAGCAAAATGCTTTTTAAACATCAGAGTGCTCTCTAAATAGGAACTGTTATTATTACCGTCCCTCTGGGCGAGGCTCTATTTGACTCTTCTTTGGATTATGATTATAATGTTCTAACCAATCTCCCTCTAGTCTCTCCCTAATAGAAACCATCCTGTATACTAGTGTGAAATTAATTAGAAAGAGGAGATAGGGACTAGATCTGTGATTTCATTAGTATTGGGAATTCCTGGGTGAGGAAAATTCCTGTACCAATGCATGTTGGCATTTTTCTTTGCAACTTATAATATTAGAGAACTGCCTAGAGCTCTGAGAAAGTTAAGTGGTCAGGGTCACACAGGGTCACACAGCTAATGTGTATGGAATGACACTTGAACCCAGGCCTTCTAGTTTAAAGGCTTTGCCATATTGCTTCTCATTAAATTAATTATCCTGCTAAAATAATGTTCAGGTATTTCTCCTGCTTATGCACCTAGTTATACCAAGCCTTGTTAAAGCCCCTTCTTGGCTATCATATTGGCTCTATCAATTGGCTCCAACCTCAGGAATCCAAACTTTTCTCCCATTATCTTTTAGCACTAATCCTCATTACCACCTCAGTCCTACTGTTCTGACCTTGTTCTTGTTGTTCAGTACAACAAATATAAGTATTTTTTTTTCTTATATGTACAGCTTGAGAGGTATCTGGGCATATTATAGTATGTTGAGTTAACATCCAAATTTCATGACTGATTGTTTAATAACTGTGACCATGGGCAAACCACTGCACTTTTCTGAGATTCAGGCAAGTCCCTAAAACTTATTTCCAAAATTCTAGACAGTTGCCACCTATGCTGGTAGAGAGAGTTCCCACAGCTACAAATAACACATTGATATTTGTCTCCTTTCCCCAGCTAGAGTGTAAGTTCGCTGAGGGTAGAGACCATATCTGATACTGCTTTGTGTCTCATCTCCCCTCTACCTCACCCCCCACCCCCACCCTATAAGATATAAGGTGGAAGATGCACAATAAATATGTGTTGATGATGAAAGTTGAACACGGTATTGTATTCTTTATTCTCAAAAGGAGGGTAGATATTATGAAATGAGGGTAATGATCTGCCTCAGCTGTTAACAAAGCTGCTTCCCACTAAGCAGACTGAGGAATAAAGCCACACATACCTACAGCTCAAGTCATTAGGAAAATTGGGCCCATCCAACTGGCCTCACTTATACCCACCATTAAAAGCCCATTCCCAGCTAACTAAATGTCTTTGCAGGGTTTGATCCAACTTAGATCTGCATGGTTACCCCTTTGGCTGATTTATAGCTTTTGCCCTTGACTCTGATTCTGACTGTCTTCAGATCCCCTTGCTACTTTGCCAACAACAGTTTCATTATGGCCTACAGATAGTCCTTTTGCTTCTGGCCCTTCTGCACTCTGCTTTGACTACTTCACTTTGACTGTTCACTAACAGGAAATCCAAGATCCTGCCTTTGTCTTCATTACTGTGGATGGAATACTTCCACATCTGATGGCATCATGGGCCATGATGCCTCAGCTGGCACCTTGGATATCACATACCCTAACTTGACAGCCCTCACTCCAGCAGGTATGAAATTCATTTTGGAATTAATATATCAATTTTCTTGGCCCTAGTAATTTAGATCTTAATTTGTATGAATTCCTCAGTCCTCAATCAATCAATAAGTCAACAAGCATTTACTAAATTCTTACTATCTGCCAACTACTAGATATTAGGAATGCGAGAGGAAGAGAGTCCTTGCATGAGCTATTACCCAAAGTAGCAAATACAAGGGATTCTTTCCCTAGATTTTTTGCTTTCCGTCTATAATAAGCTGATGGAACCATCCCTAGAGGCATCTTGCAAAGCTGTGAAACAATGATAAGTTGGTCACCCTTCCTTAACTCTATTCCATGGAATGGGTTGAGTCCCCTTTTGTTACAAGGGTATTTCCATTCTCCAAATGTTTTTTTTTCAGTTCTTTCCTTATAGGTTTATGAAATCTTTGCCTTGTATGAAGAAAAGCAGAGGCATGAAATTAACTCACACTATTTCCTTTGAAATAGTCTAGGTTTCAGACAAACTTGTTCTTGTTTTGACCTCTCTCACCTTTGTTCATGCCATTCCAAATGCCTGGAATAGCCTTTTCCCCATCTTCTGTTGTTCAGTCATTTCAGTCATGTCTGACTCTCTGAGACTCCCATTTAGGGTTGTCTTGGCAAAGATACTGGGGTGGTTTGCCATTTCCTTCTTCAGCTCAGTTTACAGATGAGAAAACTGAGACAAACAGGGTAAAATGACTTGCTCAGGGTCACAGAGCTAGTAAGCATCTCAGGCCAGATATGGACTTGGGAAGATGAGTCTTCCTGACTGCCATTCTATCCACTGTACCACTTACCTACTCCTCCTAAATCTCTTCATATTGCAATCCCTCCCTTCTTTCTATGCGCAACTCAAGTATTATCTTAACCCCTGAGTAGCCCTATCCTTCAAGCAGAAAGTTTTCTTCACTCAAATTTCTGATAGAAGTTTTACTAGAGCTTCTGTCCATTGTAATTACCTTCTCTCTGGTATTATGGTTATTTGTGTACATGCTTTCTTTCTTCCCCCTCTCTGTTTTCCCCGTACATTAGATCATAATTTCCTTGAGGATCTATGTGTCTGTCTTTGTAGTCACAATATCAGGAACTATAATCAATAGACTGTAAGCCCCATGGAGGAAGAGACTATTTTATTTTTATCTTGTATCCCCAGTGCCGACCACAATGCCTGGCATATACTTTTTTGATCAATTAATAAATGATTATTGAATTAAATGTGTTAAAAATCCAAGGCAAGTTCAGAGGCTCCAAACTGTCTTGATCATTAGAGCAAAGATTTGGTTGGCATTTCTGCTTCAGATTACCTTTCTCTGTTTTACCCAACACAGCACTTGTCTACCCTTAGAATATTTACAGCACTCTCATCAGAAATGGCTCCTTGGAAGTTAGATCACATAGCAGCTGATAACTTTCTTGTTGCATTTTCTATCATTTTCCATTATTATGCTGCTGACTCAACCCAAGAAGATCAAAACACAGCCAGAAGGTTTGGTGTCAGTTTTCTCTGAGGACAGAGTACAAGTCTTAGCTAAGTAGTTTTTAAAAAATAACTAGTCAGCTGGAAAGCGAACTACAACGGCTCCAAGCCATAGAAGGAAAACTGTGAGGACAGAGTAAGCAACTTCTCTGACAGGGTAGTAAAAAGAAAGGACAGAGTTTGAGAGAGAGGAGCAAGGACCTTGGCAAGCAACCAAGGTCTTAGCAGTAAAGGCTGAGTTGGTGATTGTTGGAGGGTAAGTGGGATAAACCAGAAAGCGCCATTTTCTTGAATCTTTCACATTCTGCAGATCAGTGATATTAAATTCAAATAGAAACAGCCACTAAACCGTACATAAGGATCCTCGCAAAAACTGCATATTGACTTAGTTTTAAAATGTAATATTATCTATGCCTTATTGTATTTTTATTTATTTTGTTAAATATTTCCCAGTTACATTTTAATATGATGTGAGCCACATGCAGCCAAGGTGTTCAATAACTTTGCTCCAAATCACCAACAATAAGAGAAACGATAATTAAAACAGTTCTGAGGTTTTATCTCATTCTGTACAAATCATAAAAGGTCAAAAAGGATGGGAATGGTGGATGCTGGAGGGCCTATGAAAAGACAGGCACCCTGATGGATTGTTGGTAGACCTGTGAAGCAGTATAGATGTTCTGGATTTCAATTGAAATTACACAACAAATGACTAAAGTGTTCATATTCTTTGGATTAGTAATCTCAATAATGGTATATAGTAATGATAATGATCACCATCATCATCATCATCAATTAATTAACATTTTTATAGCTCATGGAGGTGGTTCAGTAGATAGTGGGCCCAGGCTTGGAGTCAGGAAGACTCATCTTCCTGGGTTCAAATTCAGCCTCCAACACTTAACCTCTGTTTGCCTCAATCCACTGGAGAAGGAAATGGCAAACCACTCTAGTATCTTTGCCAAGAAAATCTCATGGACAGTACTGGTGTGGTATGGTTCACAGGGGTCTCAAAGAGTTGAGCACAATTCAAAGACAACAATAACAACATATAGTGTTCACTATATGCCAAGTGCTATGCTAAGTGCTTTATAATCATTATCTCATTTGATTCTCACAACAACTCTGGAAGGCAGGTGCTATTATTATCCCCATCTTACAGATGAGGAAACTGAGGCAAGCAAAAATAGAATCAAAGGTCCAACACAAACCAAAATATTTATAGTAGCACTCTTTTTGATAGCTAAGAGCTAGAAACAAAAGGGGGTTTAAATTGCTTGGGGGATGACTGAAAAAATTATGGCATATGATTACAATGTAATATTATTATATAGTAAAAATTACAAATGCGAGGAATTTACAGAAATATGGAAAGGTTTGTATGATATAACAAAAAATAAACAGAACAAAGAGAACTATTTATATAATGACAACAATGAAGTAAATAAATGGAAAGATCATTAAAAGAAAACTAAACTCATACTATTAGAAAAACAAGTGAAAGTCCTATAAGAGAGATGATTCTTCTTCCACAAAGAGGATGGAGACCACTAGGACAAAATATTATCCATCAATCGATAAACATTTGTTAAATGCCTACTATGTGTCAGACACTGTGATAAGTGCTAAGGATACAAAAGGAGGCAAAAAACAATGCTGCCCTCAAGTAGAGTATATATATATATATATATATATATATATATATATATATATAATTAAATGTCTTTATTAGATGTTTTGCTTAATGGCTTTTCTTTGTCAGTCTTGCAGAGGAGTCTGGGAAATGATTGTGATATAAATACAAATTTCAATGTATATACAAAAACCATAAATGAAACACTTAAAATAGATTCAGTTGAGTTTCTTCTGAAATCATGGGAAATATAATTCCATGTTCATGTATAAGGACTGGTCATTAAAATATGGTCTAAGTCTCTTCATCATGGAATCATAAAATTGGAAGGGATCTTAGAATTCATGTAATCTATCCTTCTGTCCACTTTATATGTTCTTTACACGATATCCCTGATATGTTCATCCTCTGCTTGAATACCATTAATGGTAAGGAGATCAGTATTTCTTTTCAACCCATTCTAGTTGTGAATAGATATAGTTTTTATAAAGTTCTTTCTTATATTTAGTCAAAATCTGCTTTCTAATTACTGTTCATTTATCCTATATCAATTTTCTGGACCAATACAAAACATGCCCCTTCTACACGATAGCATCTCCAATATTTAATGAAAGTCATGTGATCCCCTGTAGGTCTTCTCTTCTGCAGGCTAAACATAACCAGTTACTTCAATTGGTCATCGTCATAATATGGGTTCCAAGAACATTTTTTTTCATTCTCTTTTGGATATGCAGTGAATTGTCAATTCTCAATTCTGGAACCCAGAATTGAACACAATCATCCAGTTTGTGAACAGTAAAGTGGAATTATTGCTTCATAAGATCTGGATACTCTACTTCTACGAATGCAGCCAGTGATTGCCTTTTTATTAGCACTCTGCACTTTTGGCACATACTAAGGCCTATAGCTAATCAAATCCCTTTCTTTGAATCTTTCTCATATGCCAAGTCAAGTTTCCATCATCCTGTTTTTGTGACACTGCTGTAAAGTGCTTTATAAACTTTAAAGCGTTATGTAAATGCTATTATTAACATTATATAAACCTCAATGAAATGCAAGTTTTTTATTTACCCATGCTAAATTCTAACGGTTGGTTTCAGACCAGCAACTGGGCTGAGAAGATAATTTTGAATCTTGATTCTGTTATTGTTTTTTTCATGTTAGCAATCTCTCTCAGTTTTGGGTGACCTGCAAATTTCTTCTTCTTCTAAGCTTCTGAGAAAATGCTGAACGTTGAATAGAATATTCCACTGCTAGGACCTCAGTCACCTGAGAGGATGAGAAAAAGTATCATCCCCACTAGGTCTTGGGCAGAGCTACCATTGCTTATTGGGAATGATAAGATGACCTACTATAGCCTATGGCTAGCAAACCCTTTTCTCCTCTGAATCCTTATGATTCAGAGTTAAATGCTGCCCAAGTAAAGACTGCCTCCCTCTGCTACTGCTCCCTCATCTAGAGCTACTTTAATCCTGCTCCCCCATGGGCCCCATCACACATTGCCTTTCTCTTTTCTTTTGCCCTCTGATAAAAAGGAAAATCCACATTTTCCCAGACCAGTCAGAGTAAAAAATGATGGGCTGGAATCCATTAGTTCATCTAACTTTATCTTTTGAACAGATCTGAGTTCTTCCCCTTAGTATCAGCCTTGCACTTTAAAGTTTGCCTGAATAACCTATGGGGGCTGATCTGTGAATGAGGAAGCAGAAAAGGGGGGAGGGGGAATGTTGATCCTAATTCAATAATTAGTTATTAAAAATATATGTCTCTCAATACTCTGACAAAGACAAGCAAAAATAGAGGCAAATCCAATGTGAGTTCCCTCTTCTCTCTAAACACCTCATATAATCTCAACCTCATCCCCAATTCTCTTCTCCTTTGCTCCAGCTGACAAAAAAGTGACATATTCTTGCCAACAGCCCCTCTCCTTGTGCCCTTGAGCCTATCCATTCCTCCTGATTCCTCTTTGAGCTTCTTCTTTGGAACTTTTGAGAATGGATCCCACTTAACCCCTCTTAATTCACTGAATTCTCCTGAAGCCTACAAACATACTCATATCTTTCCTATCCTTAAAAACAAACAAACAAAAAACAACCTTAGTTTTAACTATCCCTCAAGCTATAATCCCATATCTCTCTCTTCTTTCAGTGTCCAATTCCTAGACAAACATGTCTACATTCAATGCCTTCACTTCTTCACATTTCACTTACTTCCCAATCTCCTGAAATACGACTTTTGACTTCACCATTTAACTGAACTGCTCTCTCCAATTATACCAATATTTTGCTTTTCCTCAGTAATCATCGATCTCAATCTCTATATCTTTTGTCTCTATTGACTTTATTCCTGGACACTCTCTTCTCATTGGGTTTTTGTAATACTGCTCTCTCCTGGTTATCCTTCTTCCTGTTTTATCACTCTTTCTTGTTTTCCTTGCTAGATTATTAATCAAACAGCAAGCATTTATTAAGTATGTCTATATGCCAGATAACTGTGCTACTGGGGATACACAGATCAAAATGAAATAGTCCCTGACCTCAAAAAAATTTTACATTCTTAATTTGAGGAGGGAGGAAGGACTGACACCTGAGGCAGTCAGGAAAGACCCCTGGAAGGAGTTTTGCACATTTTTAGAGAAACCCTGGAGGAAGAGAAGGATTATGAGAGACGGAGGTGAGGAAAGGCTAAATATGAGGCATGGAGGTTGCTTGTGCAAAGGTACAGACATGAGTGATAAAGAATGAGTTTGAAGAACAGCCACTAATCTGATTTCTCTGGAACACAGTGTTTGAATTGGGATTAATGTGAAATAAGACTGGAAAGATACGCTGGAACCAGATTGTGGAAGGTCTTAAATATTAGGCTGAGAAGTTTACATTTTATCCTAGAGGAAATAGGAAGGCACTGAAGGCTTTTAAGTCGGCAAGGGACATGGTGACATTAGCAGGTATGTGGCTTAGAAAACTCATAAGGTTTTGAACTGGGAGGTACCTTAAAGGTCCCTCTAATCCTCTGAAACCCTGTTCTATCATCAACAAATTGTGCTTTGTATCAGGATCTCTCCTTCATCAGTTGTCCAATCTCTGCTCTCAGAGGACACTGCATCTCTGCCCAACCTGTCTCTCCTACACTGAATGCATCCTCTTTATTTTTGAAGCTCCCTTTCATGTACCACATCTCACAGACAAAGAAACTGAGGAAAAAAGGTTGAGACAAAATCAAATTCATTCTTCAGGAACACCAGAGGAAAGAGACATTTGAATAAAGCATAGAGTTTTTCTTTCCACCCTTGTTCTTCTAATGCAGCTGAGCTGAGGAGGCCATAGCCTCAAATAATATTTCTTATAAGCCTGGCACAGCTGGTACTTTATGATCAATATTTGCTAGTGGGATCATCTTTATGAGACATTTTGTGCTATGGGAATGTAAGTGGTTATTTTCTCTTTACACAAAAAGGCAGTTGTTTCTATTTGGTGAGCTGTAGCCAAAGGCTGTGTCAAAACAAAATTATGTTTTGAACTAATGGACATCTTGAGCAACAATCCTAAAAATTCAGGCCCAAAAAGAGATCCTCTGAGGCTTGAATTATCTAAATAGTTCAAGCTTTGCTAGCATACTGGAAAGTGCATTGAAGTCAGGAAATAAGGATTTGTCTACAAGGTCTGACAGTGACTAGCTATTTTAATTAATTGGCAAGTCACAATAATACTCCAAGCTTTGGTTTCTTCAACTGCAAAGTAACAATAAACTTTATGGGATTGTCCCGAGAGATATGCTTTGTAAACTTTCAATTACTGTAAAAAGTATAATTAGTAATATGTTATTAATGGTAATTCATATAACTAGTAACAAGTTGATTTTGCAGTGTAGACACCATCAATATATTCTATCTGAAGTACTTCGCTATGTCATGGGGGAAAATTTAACCAATAAATAAAATGAGGCCATTTCTCTATGTGTGATAACATTTATTAATAGGAACATGCAATCTATTAATAAAGGATACGTCAATGGTATGTCTCCATTTGTACCAAAGACCCAGAATGAGAGCTAGCAGAGTCTTTTATACCTATGTGTGTCTTCTTTCTCATTGACCTGATTATACTCTCTTTGGGATCTGCCTTGGCAATCCCAATTGGTGAACATTTTAATGAGGAGGTAGGTTAAGAGTTCTCAGCTCCTCCCTATTATATCATCTTTGGGAGTGGGGGAAGACATCTGGGAAAAGTAGGATGGCCCTCAGATGCGACTACTTAAGCCCCTCTCTGATTCTTCCTAAGGAATGCAAGTTGCTAGCACTTTTATCAGAAAAAGATAAACCATCTCAATTAGGTTTTCACTGGCTCATTCTCCCTTTTGTAGACCAGGTCATCCTGAAATTTAATGAAGGGAGCAAGGACAAAGCTCATTTTCCCTGGGGGGCAATGTCTAACTCAAACTGGGTCCTATTTATAGAGGAAACAGAAGCCAGGGTCCCATTTGGTTGGGACCCAGCACAAACTAGCTAAGGAACAGATGCCTTGGGTACTAGGAGTGTTCACATTACCCAATCAGGCCCTTCAGAGACCACCTGGCCTTTTCAGGAGTGGAGTATTGACAAAAATAGAATGAAGAAGAATGGATCACAAATAAATAATTGGTTATTAATATAACAACATAATTTTAATTTCCCTCAACTACATTGAGGACATCATTTTTTTGGGTCTACTTTCATTAGATATTTTCTTCAATTAACATCCATCTGTACCATATCTTATGCAGAATGTGCAGCTGGTCTGTCTCACTGATGTGTGAACCACCAATAAATGTAATTGTGGATACCATCCAACTATGGATGGTTTATCAAGTCCTGTATTGACTTGTCTAGGGGCAGATGGAGTATAATTTTGTTGATGTCATTGAGACTATATGCAATGAGATTGAATTGCCATGTAAATAATTTGGAAAATATATTAAAATGCATTATTGACACTGGCAGTGATATAATTACTTCCATTGCATGCATTTCCTCAGTGTCTTCTAATTGCATAGGCTCAAAATATAGCTTTGTGAATTTAAGGTGAACAAAGACTATAACAATAACTAGCATTTACGTGGCATTTTAAAGTTTGTGACGTACGTAAATATCATCTCATTTTATCTTCACAGCAACCTTGCAAGATAGGTACTATTATTATTCCTCTTTTACAGATGAGGAAACCAAGGCAGTCAGCAATTAAATGATTTTGCCCAGGGTTACCTAGCTAGTAAAGGTTGGAGGTTGGATTTGATCTCGGGTCTTCTAGGCAACTAGATAGCACAATGGATAGAGCATTGGGCCTGAAGTCAGGAAGGTTCATTTTCCTGAGTTCAAATCCAGCCTCAGACACTTACTAGCTGTGTGGCCCTGGGCAAGTCACCTAACCCTGTTTGCCTCAGTTTCCTCATCTAGACAATGAGCTGGAGGAGGAAATGGCAAACCATTCTAGTATCTTTTCCAAGAAAACTCCAAATGGGGTTATGGAGAGTCAGACACGATTGGAACAATTGAATGAAAAGAAAAAAAAAACTTCCTGGCTCCCAGTCAGCATCCTAGTTACAGCATCACCTAGCTGCTTATAAAAAGAAACCAGAAAACTATAAATCTACATCTGACAATTAGATCAGGACAAAAATCTATCTAATTATCTCTTTTTGGAGTTTAAGGGAATTCAATTCAAAAATTCCATAGAACCATAGAATTTGAAAGAGACTTCAGAGATCATTTAATCCAATGCATCCATTTTACAGATGAGGAAAATGAGGCCTAGGAAAGTAAAGGAACTTGCACAAGATCACACAGCTAAGTGGTAACAGAGCCATGAATAGTAACCAGGTCTCGGCTCCCAGCTCCAGACAAGCAAGTTTAGTTCCCAGAATTGTATTAAACTATGAACAAATTCAAATTTCACAAACATTTATAAACACCTAATATGTCAGGTGGTGGGGATACAAAAACAATGTAAGAGTTCTACTCTTAAGCAACTGGAACAGGGCTAGGGAAAACAACATGAATTGTCATAAATAAATACAAAATAAATTTGAGAAAGAGAATGCTAATAATTAGATGGACTTGAGAAAGACCTAGGAAGTGGAAACTGACCTGTGCTTTGAAGGAAGCAATGGATTTATGTGGCAGAAATGAGAAGAGGATGCATTCCCAACATGGGGGCACCATTCTTTCGAAGAATTGTAGGCAGGAAATAAATTACTAACTATATTAAATTTGGATATCTGGCAAATTAAAATCTTCTAATATCAAAGCTCTGTAGTTTAACCCATCCTTCTAATTAAAAAAAATATATATATATACATACATACATATAATATTATCCCAAACTCTAGTAGTAGACAAAAGAGCAAAGGAGAGAAAAGTAGAATGGATAAAACTTCACTTAAGTATTTTTTTCTCTAAGAAATCAATAGCACCAGCTCTGGAATCTGAATTCCAGGTTCAAATCATACCCCTGACTTTCACTACTTGTATGACTTCAGGTAAAGCACTTAACTTCTCTGATTCTCAGTTTCCTCATCTGCAAAATGAGAGAGTTGGGCTAGGTGGCATTTATCACTCCCCCTTCAAGCTACTTTGAGAATTGATCCTTAAGTACCCTCAAAATTCTGTCATTTCTGTCAAACACCTCCCCTGTGTATACTTGTTCTACCCAGCTGCTTTTACCATGTTTATTCTTGATGATACCCATTTCCACGTCTTCCATAAGCATATCCAAGATGGTGGCATATGGTGGCTCCATTGTCCTCAACAGTAACAAGTTTGTTATAAAAATCTTTTTAAGTCATCTATTTGCTATCTTTTTTCCAGTTTTCCTCTTAAATGCCCTGGGGATACCTTGTTTAGTGAGATCTCATGCAAAGCTTTCTTTAGACTGGGTTGTTTTTTTTTATTCCTTCTACTTTTCCCTACTTAATAAGGTGATACTACTCTCTCCATAAGATTTTACAAATGAGTTTAAATCTGTCTTGTTCTTGGCTTCCAAATCTTTCCACTTGACAACTAACTCAAATGTTTGCTGACTAATATGATTTTTAGGATATCTTGGTGTCCTTATTATGGTAATTTATTCACATCAGTAAAAATTCTACATGAAATTATTATAAGTAATATTGCTTTCCTTTCTTCCAACTATAACTTATTCAAATATGTCGACTGAGAGCTGTTTAAATTACATGCAATATTTTTCTCGTTTTTAGTCTCCTAACTTTGTATTAATTTTTATCTTGGTTCTAAATTGTTATTCTGTCTGTAGAGTCAGTCGATTCAAGAATTATCCCCAAATGGGCTTATTTCCTCTCTATTAAACTCTAATCAATTTCTTTTCTGTGATGTTATTTAAGATGGCCAGCCCCTTCCAATTCTTCTTTTTAAAAATATAAATGATATATAGATATGAGTCTTCTGCATAGCCTTTTTCATTCCTTACTTTTCAACTATATTTTCCAATGTTTTCCCCCATCCTCACTTAGTTCCAGTTTTACATTGAAGTCATTAAGTATCAAAATATCTGTCAATTTAATTTGAAGTCTTAGCTTCATAGGATCTCTGTATCTCTGATTCTCTGTCTCTCAATAACAACAACAATAACAATAATTTTATATTATTATATTGAGTTACCCAAGGCCCCACATCTAGTAAAGAATAGAGCCAGCTCATATACCTAGGGCTCTGTCTTCAAATCCAGCATTCTTTCTATTATTCTCTGTCTCTTCTCTCCTCTCCTCTTCTCTGTCTGTCTCTCAGGATGTGTGTATGTGTGTGTGTGTGTGTAAGGTACTATTGCATGAGCTACAATTATTTTCATGGTGGCCTTTTTCCAAACATTTTTTTCAAGAACTCTCTAATATGAGATGAATACAAATCTCATGAAATGATTTTCTTGTTGCTTTTGGGTGCACAATAAAGCCAACCCTGCCCATTCTTATGTCTGCTTCTCCAAAGAGAATCTATGAGTCATTCTTCCACTTAGCTGTAACTTCCTTTTGTCTTCTGGTTTTGTTTATAGAAAGAATGTCATGATTTAGCCCCTCCAGTCACGTGACTATTTGTTGGTCATTAGACAAGAATCTCACATCAAGTACCATCAGCTAAGTGAATATTTAGAGAGGGTCTAAAAACTGGTTCTTAGTACCCTCTGTCCCCTTTCCTGCCACTTTGACACAATCGAAGCAGATGTGAATAAAGAAGGAGGGGGCAGTACTGCAAAGGAGTAAAATTTCTTTTGCATTTTTCTTTGATTCCAGTATTGCAACACATTTTCTTCATGTTAGATTGGATAAAAAAATGAGTAATGCTAAATATCAAAGACATACTCAAGGGACCAAAAAATAAAAAGTCAAATAGAAACAGGAATTTAACTCCCAAGGATAATTGTCTGTTTTTAAAAGTATCTAACAAAGTCTCTCTCACTGTTTCCTCTGTGTTCATATTTCTTTTCAAATAACACCTAGAAATTTATACTCTTTATTAATACAAAAAAAAAACAACCCAAGTGTACATCAGCATCTCACAGTTCTAAATAATTTTGCATCAAAGAGGCCTAGCCCCAAAGTCTACCTTTTTCTTCCTTTGACATATGCTTATTTTAAATTCATGTTACTAGGTATTCAGTGTGCTTGATGGTTAAATACATATTTAGTGTCTGAAAAATGCCAGACATCCATGACCATGGAAAGCTAAATCATAGGCAGCGGGGACTAATAAGAGGAATGACTAATTAGTCTTTTTTTTTTTTTAAGGAACTGAGCTATGGGAGATATACACACACATATGGGAGATGTACACACACATAGCACATACATTTATTTACACATATATGTAGGTTATAGAAATGTTTCTCTTCAGGTGCGAAAATAGCATAAATGAGAGATCATCCATTGAAAAGGTTCCCACATAATAAATACCTCCCCCTTCAGCATTTGCATTTTTGACATACCATACATACTATTCAAGATTTTATTTACATAATCAACTTTTTTTATTATTTTCTCGTGTTCCATTGTTTCAGAAGATAAGACTCCTTAAATGTTCATATAACAAGGTATTTATAATAGAGTGGCTAAAGAATACTGGATTTGGAGTCAGAATCCTGGGTTTGAAGACTAACTCTACTCTTTACTAGCTGTGGGATCCTGAGTAATTCACTAATAATAAAAATTAATAATAACAATATATATAGCACTTTTAAGTTTTGCAAGTGCTTTACATATATGTTATCTCACTTGACCTTTACAACAACACTGTGAGACACATACTATTATCCACAGATACCAAGAGAAGATAAGGGACTTGCTCAGAGTAACACTCCTAGTAAATATTTGAGGCAGGATTCTAACTCAGCTCTTCTAAACTCCAAGTCCCATACTCAATCTAATATGTCACCTTTCCTTAACTATAAAATCAGGATAATATTTTCACTGTTGTGAACAATGATATACATTAAGTGTAATGCTCTTTAGTGGGAAATTTGTGAGAGATGGACATAGCCTGACATAGAAGAAAGATGGAGGCTTCTGGAGGTAGAGGATCTACATTGGAGGCTTAAGTTCTCTTCTGGCTGTGTGACCTTAGGCTAGGCATTTAACTTCTTTCAGTCTCATTTTCTTCTTCTATAAAATGAAGGTGTTGAATTAAATAATCTATAAGTTTCCTTTCCAATGTCATGGACAAAAATTGCTCAGAATGGATAAACATGGATGGGTTTCGATCTATTCCACTGGACTTACATTGATAAAATCATGGATCCATTTGAGAATAGGTTATGAGGTCTTCATATAGGGTATAAATCCCTTGGAATGTTGTCTACACCTCAGTAAGGTTACTACAGTAACTTTGTGCCCACAGTACCTAGAAGGAAACTTTTGGTTAAACCCATTGGCGATAGTCTTGCCTCATGGTAGCCCAAGGAGGGAACCTGGTAAGTAGAGGTGCTACCAATCAATCATGCCCCCCAAAAGAGAGATTTCTTATATGTGTGTAGGCAGAAAAGTAGGGATAAAGGTAAAAAATAAACTGATACTCTCAATTAACATACCATCTGAAAAATAATCTGTTGTATAATAGACAAGCTTTCTCTATCAAACATAATTTTGTAATAAGACAGCAACATTGAAACAAACAAGTTTGGTTTGTCTGTTTTCATTTACTCATAAGTCTTGAGCATGACTGGCTTTATTTATTAACAAGACAGAAAATACTTTGGAAGGTAGCTTCTATTTGTCTCTGGTAAATAGTGGTGACCCTGGACAAAACTATAAAACTCTGAAGCTTATCTTCAAAGTTTACTGACATTTTCTTTGCTGTTTCCTTCCCCACTCCATTCCTCCCCCTGCTTCAAGTCCTCAGTACCTACAGCTTTTTCATGGCTCCTCCATCCCTATCAAAAGAGTAGGATTTGATTTAATTTACATTTGTTGATTGATTTACTGATAACATTTTAGTGTAAATGAATATGAAATATCTGTCCTTGGGTAAATTTAACTAACATTTCCCACTAGAAGGAACTGGTAATATTTAGCTTGGGGAAGAGAAGACTGTCTGCATGCCCTCCCTCTCCTATATGTATCATTACATATTTGAAGAACTACTCAAAGGGAGAAGGATTAGACTTATTCTACTTAAGCCCAAAGATGGAAACTAAGACTAATGGCAATAAGTTGCACAGAAACAGATTTTGATTTAATGTAATAAACTTCTAAGAATTAGGTCTCTCTGAAAGTCAAAACAGAAACTGGATTCCAATGGTCAAATCCTTTTTTTGGAGATACTATATAATTAATGTATGCTTGCAGTAAGAGACTAGATTACTTCTAAAATCCATGTCAACACTTATTGAATTTTTGCAATTTAAGTCTCATCTATAATTATGGAATGAAAGGCATCAAGTTTAGTTCAAAGAATTTCAGTCACCAGCAAGCCAAGAGGCAACCTGGCATAGTGGATAAATTAGGATAGACCTGGAATCAGGAATACCATGGGTTTGAATTGCACCTCAGACACTTACTAGCTATGTGATTTGCTGAGCAAATTGTGTGATTTCTCTGAATCTCAATTTCCCGTCTTTAAAATGGGAATCAAAACAACACATGCCTCCTAGGTCTATAGTGAGGATGAAATCAGATAATCCATATAAGGAACTTTGTAAACATTGAAGAGTGATCTAAATGCCAGCTAAAGGAAATTACTTGGCTGACAGATGGTCAAATACATACATATATATATATTATGTATATATATATATATATTATGTATATATATATATATATATATATATTTTTTTTTAAAGCAATTGGGGTAAAGTAACTTGCTCAAGGTTATACGGCCAGTTATTTCTGAGTGTGGTGCTAAGTATCAGAGCCTGGATTTGATCCCAGGTCATCCCAACTCTGGGGCCAGTGCTCTTACTCACTGTGCTACCTGGCCACCCCTCAAATACATATTTAATGAATGACATGTACATTCCAGAGCTCAGTTGCTAAAAATATAAATATATAAAAAAAAACTTTGACCATTTAAACTCAAACCAAAGTAGTACATATACTATGGCAGACATACCTGATTTAGTACTTTTAGGATGCTCCCACTCTGAAATGTCTTGGTATTTTTTTAGTATGATTTAGGCAGGGGCAAGAAGTCACTTATATTCCCTTTTAGCTTCCACACACCTCAGATCCAGTCTGAGTACTGGTCCCCTGGTAAGCCCCCTCCCTCTTAGCCTTCCTTTTCCTCTTTGGTCCTACTTCACCTCCAGCTGGGTTACTATGCCTATTTTCCCTAAAACTATACCACTCTATCCCCTTCCTTTTACCTCATGACTTTCACATTCAAATTATACATTTTCTGATATAATTTTAGTTAGTAGTTAATGATAATTTTCTAAGATAGCCCCTCTTCATCTGATATCTTAAAACATTTCTATTTCTCTTACAATATTCCTAACATTATTAATTTCCAGTGATAGTATCCTTAGAATGTATCCTTTATTTTAGCATAATAGAAAGAACATTAAACTTGGAGTGAGAAGAAATGAGTTCAGTTTCATCCATGTCATTAACCAGCTATGTGATGCTGGGCAAATCATTTAACTACTCTGGGTTTTGGTTTCTTCATCTGCAAAATGGAGATCATTGACCCTCAAAGTTGGAAGGGTCTAACTGCCATCTGATCTAACCAGTACTTGAATAGGAATCCTTTTTAAAATATCCTTAACAACTGTTTATCTGATCTCAGTTTAAAGACATCCAGTGGTGAAGAATCCTCTATAGAATTGCATTCTACAATGTTAAGAGGGTCCACCTTCTCCTCTAAGTTTGTGGAATGGTCAATCTGAAATAGTTCTCCTCTTAAAGAGAAACCTTTATTTTGATTCCCTATTATAGTTCTTAACTCAGTAGCAAGCATCCTCCTTCTCTTCCTCCTCCTCTTCCTCCTTCTCCTCTAAACTTTTCTATAGAGCAAGTTTCTGCAGCAAATTTCTAGATACCAACCTCCTTTCTGAGTTTTCCCTTCAAATGAATCTCTAATTTAGCTCTTATTTTCTGAGCTGCTTAACTTGTTAACTGACCTTTTTATAATAGAAGCCACTTTTAACAAGCTCAGTTCATTTCAATTAACTTTTTGAATAATTTTTGAATAATTTTGCAAGTTAGCTTTGGAAATTTTCAGGAATAATATGACAGAACAAGATATATACATAAGAAATCAACCATTTTAACAATCAGACTTATTTCACTTTTTATGTTTACAATTTTTGACTATTTAGATTTTATTTATTTATTATTTCAAAAATGAGATTTCTCATTTTTATAAATCAATTTCTCTACTTACTCAGACTTCACTGTATCCACACGAATCCAAAAGAGTCAATCAATGTAGTCGGTTCAATGAGAAAATCATTGTAAACTAGTTATATTGTAAAACAAAACCAGATCCAATTTACTGATTTCTTTCCCCCTTCTACTTTTTAATCCACTTTTCCATCAAGTTTTTGGGGGGAGGAGGGTGGTTCATATAGACCCAATCTCAAAGAACCCAGAAAATCCAAGAAGGCATTAGTGCTAACCATAGTGATAAAGATCTGGAAAAATAATCTTAGATTTTATCAAGCTCTTAATGGTCTCTGAGCAAGATCAATACTAAATGCATGAGACCTTACCTTCCTGTGAGCTGAGTTCCTAATTATAGGGCTCTCATTCAATTTTATTTCAATCAACAAGCAGTTATTAAGATCCTACTGTGTGCTAGATACCATGTTAGGAACTACAGACACAAAGATTCACTAACCTCTAGTAACTTACTTTTTATTGTGTCAACAGATACAGAATTTTAAAAATACAAAATGCAGATAACATTAATGCAAGGTAATTTTGGGGTGGAGGAAGAGTGCTAACAAGTTAGGGGAAGGAATCAGGAAAGGTCTTATGTCAGTGATAACATTTGAACTGGACTTAGAAGGGTGCTTGGAATTCTGAAAAAGAGAAGAGGTAAAGAAGGAGAATATTCCAAGCATGGGGTATATACAGTCTGTGCAAAGATAGGGAGGGAGGAGATGGAATGTTGTATATGGGGAAGAGAAAAATAGGTCAGTTTAGCTAGAACAGCAGTCGCATGGGGGGAGGGGGATGGTAATGTGAAAACAGACTAGAAAGATAGGTTGGAACAAGATTATGAAGGGCATTAAATGCCAAGCAGAAGACTATGTATTTGATTCCAGAGGCATTGGGAGGCTACTTAAGTTCTTTAGTAAGGAATAATTAAAAATATGCAACAATGAAATTGAATTCACAGAATTAAGAAAAATGGGTCATGTGTAATGTTATTTTTTATAACAGATTGTGTGACAGTTATCAATAACGTAACAACAAAGGTAGCAAATGGACATCCTAAAGAGAATAACAAAAGCTTCTTACTCACCTCAGTTTTTAATGACTACAAAATGTTTTTCTTCCCTTTTTAGAGCACAATTGTAATGTCAAAAACAAAAACAAGCCAACAATTTCTAAAAGTAACTGCAGATTGTGCAATGATCTTAAGATGGGAGGAGGTAGGTGGGATGAATCAGGCAATCAACAATAAATTAAGAAAATCAATAAAGTGAGATTTAAGGATAATCAAGATGCCATTATTTAATGCTAATAGTACAAGGCATGTAATGGAATGAAGCTTCTTTAATATGCCCCAAAGCTTATGTTTGATATTATTATGACTCTAAATGGTGCAGTAGGTTCTATGGGTCACTATATAACTTAGTGACTGATGATACCTGGGATGGAGTTGTAAAGGACATGGTATGCTTTCATAAAGGGAAGAGGACCTGGGATAAGCTGAGCGAAGATAGAAGGAAATACTAAAATCAAGATGAAGAGACTGTGCATATAGGAGTCTCAAACAATAGATTAAGTGCTCAGAACCAAAGAAAGGGAGTACTTGGGATTTTTATTAGTTGAATCTTGGGGGCAGGCAGATAGGCATGTGTCAATGGCAAGGGAAATATTGAAGATCCATGCATCAGAGGGATGGAACAAGGTCCTGGAGAAAGGAATGGGAGAAAGGAGTAGTTAGAGGAATTAGCCTTACGGAGTAAGTAGGTAAATCTCTTCTTCATACTTGGAGGAAAGGAAGGGCAAGGATAATGAGAAAGTTTGAGGAAGAAAGAGGAACTGAGGGGAAATCACAATGAAGGCTCTGATTTAAGGAGTAAAGTAGATTACATAATCAGCTGCAAGTAGAACTGTGCAGCAAAAGGAGAAAAGAAAATGTTTGGTATAGTTGCATTGGGGAATGTGATAGGGAATAGCTACAGGCACTGTAGAAAGACTCAAGGAAGGAACATGGGCCCAGTTGAGCTTATTTATCATTGACCTATGGTGAGTGAAATCAATTTAATCTCATGACTTTCTCCAGTAAGACTCAACAGCCCTAGAGCTAGAGTGGAGAAATTAGATGGTAGGAGTTACCCAGGGAATAGAATTTACAAGTTGAAAACAGAGGGGTAAGATATTCTAGGGTAGAAGCTAGTGAAGCATTCAAGTTGCATGACATTGAAGCTAAGTATGTATATAAGTGAAGCCAGTGGAGGTCAGGAAGATGGACTGGGAAGACAGAGATAAGTCAATGGACCCCAAATCACAACAAGGCTGAAAAATAACTTTAGTATGAATATGTGAAGTGACAGGTAGAGATTGTAGGTGTAAAGTAGAATTCCAAAGATCTAGATCTTGGAGGTAACACAATTCTGAGAGATAGTCAACTCTAGGTTATGATTATTTCAGTGTGTGGCTGAAATATGGTAGTGAGATGGAGGTCTTTGAAATTAAAAAAGGTTGAGGAATTATGCATTCAGTTTGTCAGGGGGCTGTCAATATGATTTTAAATTGCTAAGGATGATGGCATGGGAAGGAGTAGAGAAGAAGAGTGTAGACCAGGCATCATAAAAATTAAGAGAATGACCTGGAGGTCAGTAGATGACAGCCACAAAGATGGAGAGGAAAGTAGCATCAATAGATTGATGGACCTCAAGGGAGAACAGGTTGTTGAAAGATAATGGTAGAAAAGAGGTCTAGAAAACAAGATAGGAAACAAGTGTGCTCAATACTCCTCATGGTCTTTGGAATCAGTCAGAATAGGAGAAGGGATGGCCACAACTAGAGACAGTTGCATGTAATGGAGGTGATCAAATGAGAGAGCCATAAAAGCAAAGAGGTATAAAAATATTTGTTGAAAAGTTCAAAGATGTACAGGAGTTTGTTAATAATAAAGCGAAGGTTCCAAATAGAATAAGAGAACAGGCTTAGTGATAGGCAAACTTGGTTGGAATGGGAATAGAAAGGAAAAGGGGTGATTTACAAATAGTGAGCAGTAAGGAAGAGGCATTATGGGCAAGTCTATAGTTGTACATGCATAACTGAGATTAGAGAGTCAGTACAGCAGCAGATAGATTAGTGTGGCATACCACATCTCATGATGGTTAGGTGGCACAGTGGATAGAGTATTGGCCCTGAAGCAAGGAGGACATGAGTTCAAACTTCCCTTTCTGGCTATTAATCCCCTACTTATATTATTTCCTCAGGTTAGAATATAAGGGCAGATAGGGGGCACAACAGATAGAGTGCTGGTCCTAGAGTTAGGAAGACTCATCTTGATGAGTTCAAATCTGGCCTCAGACACTTAGAAGCTGTGTGAACCTGGGAAAGTCCTCTGTTTGCCTCAGTTTCCTGATCTGTAAAATAAGTTGGAGAAGAAAATGGCAAACTAGTTTAGTGTTTTTGCCAACCTAGAAAGTTCCAAATGGAGTCACAAAGAATCAGATATAACTAAACAATAACAATAGATCATTAACTCCAGAGTTCAAAATAGAATTCAAGATGCTGGTATTTTGGTATATGAATCCATGGAGTTTCTCCTTTAACCTTTTCCTTCTCACTGTCAGGAAGTATGGTACAGCCATCACTATGGAAATATATATATATATATATATATATACACACCTTTATACCTAGGACTTGGTTGAGGTGGAGCCCTATTGTAATAAAACTCACTCTTAGGATATCAAATCTGATCCCAGCATTATCTGAGCCATGGTGTCTAGCTTACCAACCATTACCCTTTTGTAATATGATTTCATTCTTGTGGGTCAGTAGCACAAAACATGATAGAATACCTCTAATCACATTAGAGAATATAAAAACTGGACTGTTTTTCATTTCTGTGTTTCATCATAGTAGCAAATGTAATAATGTATTATCCATGCATTTGTGACTAGAATGCTTCTCTGGAAGAAAATTCAAGAGTGAATACAACTGCAAACAATTATAAATGTGAGAGAAAAGTAATTTCATGAAACAGCAGTTTGTAGTTTGTTGGGACATGACTTGATTGTTAGTTGCAGAACTTCACTAAAATCAATCATTATGACTCTTTTCACATTTCTCCTAATTGCTGGAAATAAGAGAAGAATAGGTGTTGTAGTAGATCACTGGTTTTGGAATCAGGAAGGCTTAATTTCCTGAGTTCAAATCTAGCCTCAGACACTGGCTGTGTGACCCTGGGTAAGTCACACAACCCCATTTGCTCATCTGTAAAATGAGCTGGAAAAGGAAATGACAAAGCATTCTAGTATCTTTGCCAAGAAAACCCCAGTCACGAAGAGTCAGACATGACTAAAAATTGGCTGACAGAGGGAAGACTTAAAAATTATATTAGGAGACTTAAAATTATATTAGAAGACAACAAAACAGTCATAAACCTTATATTTAAAAAAACAATATTAGTGTTCCAGTGCATAAAGCAGACTTAAATGAAACAAGCAACAATTTAGAGATATTTTCATACCCCAAATGGCAATACAACTTTTTCTTTCTTTGTATATAAATACTTGAATTAAAAAAACCCAGTGCCTGATGAAAAAAAAAATCTAAAGAGGTGTTGAGGCCAGGTAATAGACTACATTTCTATTGTCCAAGAACCATGCTACCTAGCTTTGGAGAAATTATTTGCAAGATAATGAATTTTTCTTCCACGTTATCACATGAAGACTAAGTCACAGAAAGGTTGTAATCTATATTACTGGAGAGTTATAGTTCTTTAATGTACATGTATATATATATATAGCCATAGAAATGCACATACACACATACATGTAACACCTGTCTTGCTTTATGGAAAGAAGGCATAGTATCATTTCTAAATATTAAATATTTTAAAAGAAGCCTCTTACGCTGGTATGCTTTGAGTCTGATCTTGTCTCAAAGTAGGATAATAGATCAAAATACCTCTCATGATCTTTTCCAGATTTATGAGAACCACAGATGTGTCATATCATTTGAATAATTTTGACTTGACTGTTCATTTTATTAAAAAAAAAGATACCCCAAAGTTTCCTTATTTCAATAATCAGTATTTGCAAATATCTTGCAGCAAAAAGCTGTAAATTTGCAGAAACAAAAGGTGAGGTGCAGGCTGGGCTGAAGACCATTCTCATGTAGAATTCACAGGGCATACATCCCAGTAGTCATTATTTTTTTACCTTTAACATAGGCAAGTTCAAGATAATAAGGAAGAAGACCTCAGAAGGCAATGTCAAGGATATAACCATCACTGACGTTGTGACTCAGGGCCATCACTTCACAGCTCTTTGCTGTCCCCTGTGCCTTAAGACCTTCAAAAGCTGACAGTATAGTCCACTGCTCCCGACTCTAACCAGGATCACCCAAAACACAGTGAACACAAGTGAGAGGACTTCCCAGAGCCGAATGCTCTTTCAAACACAGGACTCCCGGCACTCTTACTCTACCTCCTGGCAACAAAGTCAGCTGTGCCATGTGTGGGGCAATTTAGGAGCAGTGGGCCAGAAATCTGACTAGCTCTGCATTTAGAAACTGGCCAAAGGCCGCTTCAGAGAGGAAGAGAGTCAAGTGCTCTCATCAGGGCTACTAGCAACCGCTGCTGCCTTCCTGCCTAGCTTTGATGATTGCTCTAACAATTGCTTCCCACATCTGTTCATGGGCCTTGCCCTAAGCACACTAGACATAGACAGGAGTTCCCTTTTCTGTTCACTATCTCACAATAAAAGCATGATATCAGAGAGTAGTTTCCCTTTCAGTCAACAGTAACCTTGCTGAAGTAGGAGAAAGCAAGGCAATTCTCCATGCACTCAGACAAGTGTTGGCCAATTCAGTCAATCATTTCAACTGATGTTTATACCAAATTGATTGGCTCTTGGAAAAAAAAATTGATTAGTCGATTTAGTTAAATGGTCAATTTAATCATCTCACCTAAAACAATAATAATAAATCTTATTTATGAAGCACTTGAAACTTGCCAAAAATATGTGACTCACCACAGCCCTGCAAGTATATATATATATATAAACATGTGTATATGTATGTGTGTATTATTATTATTCAAGCTG
>NW_027187293.1:2164118-2168019 GCF_028583685.1 Petaurus breviceps papuanus | reverse complement strand
TAAGATTATGATCAGATGTATATAAATAAATATATATTGTATGGGATGTTTGTGTGTGTGTGTATGTGTGTGTGTGTAAGTCTTAGCTCTTCTGGATTAGAATGAAGCAGCCTGGTCTCAGTATTTGTATACTTATTTATTTATTCATTCATATATTGACTGTCTATCCTACAGCTTGAATAATAATAACATTGCCCTAAGGACTACAGATTTAAAGCTGGAAGATACTGTAGGGATGCCCGAGTCCAGCTCCCTCACTTTACAGATGAAGAATCTCCAGACTTGCCCTGACTCTCACATCAGTGCCCTTTCTGCTACACCATGCTTCAGTGGCCAGAATATTGGTGCTGCAGTCAAGAAGATCCAAATTCAAATCCAGTCTGACACTAGCTATGTGACCCTGAGCAAGTCCCTTAACTTCAGTTTGTCTCGGTTTCCTTACCTGTAAAATGACTACCATAATGGCATCTACCTTCTAGGGTTGTTGTGAGGGCAAAATGAGATCATATTTGTAAAATACTTTGTAAACATTAAAGCACTATGTAAATGCTGTTGTTGTCAAATTCCACTTCTAGATTTAAGCATTGCCTCAAACACTGATAGTACACTTGTACTGTAGTACAAGACTGTCAATACTATAGCATACCATGTTCCTGTTCCTTCCCTACCCACCCTAATCTGCAAACAAGGGGCACTATTCTTGGATTTTATCCTAAAGACAGAAATCCCTAGCTACTGCTAAGAATTCTTTTAGTTCCACCACCACAAGTGACTTGCTGCAAAGACTTAGGTAAGTCTTTCACTTCCTTGTATCAATCTCAGGATTCTTCCTCACCCTAGCCCCATTTAAATTGGGGCTAAGGTAGCAGCCAAAAGCTTGACCCAAGAACTCTTAAAAACAGGGCAGGATGAAGGTAAAGCTATGGCCTATGTTTTCACTATGTCTGATGTTTGATTCTAACCCTGGGGTGGTCAGCTGGGAAAAGGTTGGAGGAAGAAAGGAAGAAGTGTGGGAGTGCTAGGAGAGACTAATAATAACATTGATGGTAATGACAGCTAACATTTATATAAGATGATGTATTAGGCATTGTGCTAAGTATTTTACAATTATTATCTCATTTGATCTTCACAACAACCCTTGGAATTATGTGCTGTTATTATCCCCATTTTACAGATGAGGAAACTGAGGCAAACAGATTAAGTGCCTCACCCAGTGTCACACAGCTTATAAAAGTCTGAGGTCACATTTGAACACAGGTCTTCCTGACTCTAGCCCCAGGGTGCCCCCTAGCTGCCTTAGGAAGAATGTAAAGAATGGCAGGTGGTGGTGATTGATGAAGCTTACAATCACAGAGTTGGGGCTAGAAATGAACCAGAAATGGTTGTGAAATGGGTGTGAAACTTCCATGGCAGTTTAAATGGTGGTAGCTAGGCATCCATTTTGACAGCCTTCACTCTTGGTGCTCTGAATGTGAAGCTATATCGCTACTCCCTAAAAGTCTAAAAACAACCAGACAGTTATTTTGAATTAGTCTAAAGAAGAAATATTGACTGCCATGGGGCAATCTGTCTATATACTATCCATCTCTCAAGTTTCAATTATTTATATAAATTAAATTTAGTATTTTTTAAAAAATAAAAGTCATCAATAATGCTACAATCATACGATTGAAGTCATTCATGATTAAAGTTATGAATTCCAAGACATTTCTTTAGCTTTAAAAATAAAAGTATAGCCAATGGTGGCTAAATACTAGAAATACTATATATATATATATATATATATATATATATATATCTGAGGACTGGATGCTAATATATAAGAAAATAGTAGTTTTCTATTATTGTTACATTCATTGGTACTCTACATCCTGCAATGATAACAGCAGCAGTGAATTATCAGCCAGAATATTAACACCTGTCCTGCAAGGTAGATAAGGGACTGCAAAACCTGGAAATGCATATTTACATTTCTGTTATCACACAAAAATGCAATTCCCTTTCCAGACTTGGTGAAATGATGCCTTCATTCATTCAAAATGTAAAATCTCAATGAGATGTTTTTTCTTTAACATTTAGGTATATAAGGAAATGTTCCACCGACATTCAAGTTCTCCTTAAAAGAAGTTCACTGTTTGCACAGGACTGGTTACTTGTACATCTGCATTGGGATCCTCTGATCTATTCACCTAATTACTTTATAATTTCACTTTAGATTTTAATCATATGAAACTGACATGGAAGAAAATGGAGCAAGAGTAGCCTACAATGCAGCTGGCAACAGGAGATCTGAATATGTGTCTGACTCCTAAAGAACAAATTGGAGTTTTTATAATTGTTTAAACAACAAAAAAGCAATATTAATCCATCACCTATTTCAGTATTTCATCTCTAATTCTGGGGCAAGTACCATATGGGTTCCTGTCCTCACCCCATCTTTTGTAGGCAAAATCACATTTTTAAAAATCTCTTACATATTTCCATCCTCCCCCCTCCCTCTTTTTAAAGATGGAAAACTATCTGTTAAATATATTGGAGAAGGCACAGGGGGCTGAGAGGGCAGAGAAATGAATTGATGAGTCTGCAGGGACTGTTAAAAGAAGTTTACAGATAAGAGCCAGAGAGTCTGGGAGTTGGGAATGAATGAAATATTGCTTCTGAGGATTAGGGCCATGGCAGGGAGAAATATGAACGAGGTCATGGTCAGCTGAAGGGTGGGAAATGAAGAGACTGGGTGAAATGAGGGCAAGCTGTTTGTAGTCATGAGGCCCGAGGTCAGATGGGAAGGAAAATGACAGGATGGGTGACTCTGTGAGGGCAGTGAGAATTGGAGTGATCTGTGGCTAAACAGGTGAGGGGGGAGAAACGGGTGGTTTGACAGGTAGAGACAAGGAGATGGTGCAAAGGAAGGGAAAGGGAAGTTTGTAATGGGAAGAAAAGGAGTGTTTTCTCCTTCTGTCCCAACTTACCAAAAAGGCTGTTGCTAAACCCGTCCCATGCGCAGCCCACCGTGTCCCAGACCCAGCCGCTCCTGAGGCAGGACACGAAGGTAAAGGTGACTCCAAAGAGGGACACAAGCAGGTCACTGAAACTGATATTCACCAAGAGGAGGTGGGTCGGGGTGCGGAGCCGCTGGAACTTATAGTAAAGGACGAGTACCAGCAAGTTGTTGCACAAACCCAGCAGCCCGATGGTGGCGATCAGCAGCGCCAACAGCTCGTAAGTCCCAGGACTGAAAAGGGGAGCTGGACGAGGGCTCCCCTCCGGCCCGGGTTCTCCTGCAACCCCAGTGCCGCCGGCTCCGCCCGTTCGGTCACTGCCCCAGTAGCTTCCACCGCTGTCGTCGCTCCTGTTGCCTGAGTACATGGCTAGGAAGCGGGCTGCCCTGGGAGCAAGTGCTCAGCGCTCCGTGCTGCCAGCTGCTGCCAGCACCCTGGGCGCGGCTGTGGCTCCAGCTCCGGCTCCCGAGCGCACTGGGGCCATGGCGAGTAAGAGCAGCAGCAGCCGCCTCCGGGGCCGCTCCCACGGGAGGCGCCAATGAGAGTGGGGGGAAGAGGCAGGCAACCCACTCTCCCCCGATTTGGCTCAAGCCAGCCTTCCCTTCCCCCACCTCAACCCCTAGCCATGTGCTTGTGTGTGCATGAGTGTGTGCGTGTGCGTGTGTGTGTGTGTGTGTGTGTGTGTGTGTGTGTGAGCTGCGCATTTGAGCGCGAAGAGGGGATAACAGGAGGAAAGAAAACTGTTATTTCAAAAACGTAGCAGGCACATCCTCCTTATACAGTTGCTCTTCCTTCCTTCCCGAGGACATAATAAAACATCCTACTGTGTGCCTGACAGTAAGAATTTAATAAATCCTCTCTCTCTCTCTCTCTCTCTCTCTCTCTCTCTCTCTCTCTCTCTC
>NW_027187293.1:2044607-2164108 GCF_028583685.1 Petaurus breviceps papuanus | reverse complement strand
CTCTCTCTCTCTCTCTCTCTCTCTCTCTCTCTCTCTCTCTCTCTCTCTCTCTCTCTCTCTCTCTCTCTCTCTCTCCTGTCATCTGCCTTTCCTTTCTATCTTAATGTCTATCATTTATATCCTTTATCAATTAGCTATCTCTGTCTCTCATCTATCTCTCTTATGCCCTTATACTTCCCTTTTAATGAGACTCACCTGAACTTTTACAGGCTGCTCTAAGTGACCAGTTTTCTTCCTGTATCCTGTCCACCATTATTCAAACAAACAGGGAGACAAGTAGTGGGGGTCAATTTACCATTTACAAATAGTGGGAGTAAGGAAGAAAAAAGGCATGTTATAGGACCATTGTGGCCATCTCTGATGTCATCACTAATAAGGTGAGGGCTTACTCATTTCACTTTACTCATATGTAAAACAAAATGTTTGGACTAGATGTCCATCCCTAAGGGCCCTTCTAGCTTAGACACTCTATGCTCCTATGTCCCCTCCCTCAAATAAAAGCATATTTGACGTAGGTTCAGCATTTGATTGAACCCCAAAAGAAAATCCTTCCTTCTGAAATGCTTTAAATTCACAGTTGCCATCTCCCATCGTTGGGCTATAATGCGGCACAAGAATAAGATAAATGATTTTGGTCTGTGTGCCAAGAGCCTACAACCTAAATCTGCCAGGTATACTGTAGTTACATACTTTATTTAGGGCACATATTGTCACTGTCTGTCTTCCCCCCCCCCGCCAGAAGCAATTTTGGAAAAAAAAATAGAGTAGGAGACAAATATAGGTTGTGACAATGCTCGGCAGGAGCTGTTTGTGTCCTGGACAGAGCTGATGCAGAACATCTATAAGAACTGCCATACTGGGTCACCCTCAGTGTCTCCCCAGCAGGATTCTCTTTTTCATGGCAGCAGAAACAAACAGTTTGTGGGAGAGCATAACGCCTTGATCATTCCTGTAATGCCAGATCCTTCCCTGTAAAAGCCCTTTATAGGTTTATCCTCTATAAACAACAAGCATTTATTAAGGCCCTATGATGGGCCAGGCTCCATGTTAGATGCTGAGGGTGCAAAGGTAAAATAAAAAAAAAAAAGTCCCACCCTCAAGAAGCTTTTATTTTGGGGAGAGATGATGGGATCCAACATATACACAGACTATAAATACAAAATAATTGTGGGGAAAGACACTAGTAATTTGGAGTGGAGGGGTAGGGTGAAGTTATTTAATCTGGGAGGTCACTTTTATATTTTTTTACTTTGGCCTCTTGGTTAACAAGGTCCCCATGTTTTTTGCACGTGTATAAAGGAATATTTATTTTTAATCTCCCCCTCTACTATACTACCTCTTTCAAGATTCAAGGAATACCTCCAAATGCAGAGGAGTAAGTTAAAAGGAGATAGGAGACATGGATTAACTAATTCATTCTGTGATTCTGGGTCAGTCTTCTTTATCTCCAAAAGAGGAGGAGGGAAGCACAAGCTCATAGGATCATAGATGTCTAGCTAGAAGTAAACTTAGAGGTAGTACATTAATTCCCTTCATTTTACAGATTAGGAAACTGGAGTTCAGAGCAATCACACAGGAGGATCTGATCCCTGGGTTTCTGATTCCAAATCCATTGACCATACTGGCCAAGATGATCTCTTAGGTTCCCTCCAAAATGAAATGATTCTATGATCTTTGCTATTGTGCAATTAGCTATATTTCAGGCTCAGCCTAACCATGACTCTGGACTTCAGGCACTTTCTCTGACTGTCCTCATGTCTGGAACCTCCTTCACTCAGCCTACCCACCTCCCTAGTTTCCTTTAATTCCCAATTCTTCTCCATTCCCTTTTATTTCTGGTGCCTTATCTCTTTACTTCCTATTTGTCCTTTGTCCAAGTTGCCTTGTATATATTTGTTTTCATGTTGTCTCCTGCATTAGATTGTAAACACCTTGAGGGAAGGTATTTTTTCTTTTTGCCAACAATACCACAGTGTCTGGCATATAGTTGTGCTTAAAACAATGTTTATTGACTGATTCACTCATAATTTTATAGGCTTTTTTCACATCATCAATATTTAAAATCCTCAGTAGACTTTGAAAAGTTACTGTTTGGTATTCGTTTTTCCTAATCTCTATAAAACTTGTCATGATGCCACCCTATTAATAGTGTATGGAGGTTTCTCATGATTTTAGGAAATTTACTCATTTGATCACTAAAATCATGAGAAACCTCTTTAATCAGATCATGCTGACATCTGTTATAATGAAGAGTCAATTAATTAGCTTCACTTAAGTCATAAAAGCAGAGATATTAAAATCTGTATTAATATAATATTGTTTCAACATCAAAATAATAGGACTATGTGGAATTCATTCATTCACTCATGCATTTAACAAACACCCAGAATAACAACATCAACAATAAACACTTACCAAATACATTTTAGAATGCTGCACTAAGTATATAAACTACAAAGACATGGCCTCATGTCTGAAAGATAGGATGGTTATCAATTAATCATAAAGTGTTTATTCAGTATTTACTATACACTAGGTCAGGGCAGTAAGATGGCTCAGTAAAGTGGTAGGTTTGAAGTCAGGAAGACTTGAGTTCAAATGCAGTCTCAGAGAGGTACTAGCTGTATGACCCTGAGCAAGTTACTTAACCCTGTTCACCTCAATTTCCTCATCTGAAGAAAGAGCAGGAGAAGGAAATGGCAAACCACTCCAGTATCTTTGGGAAGGAAATCCCAAATGGGGTCACCTAGAGTCAGAAACGACTGAAACAAAACAACATGTCCCAGTCACTTATGCTAAGTACTGGAGATATAAAGATAAAATCTGAACATCCTTCACTCTCAAGGAGCATTTATTCTGAAGGGAGAGACAAAGTACACATATAGTGATATATAAATAAAATTCAAGGCAAGCTAAGAGGGCCCCAGACAATGCCTCCTGATGAAGGTGGTGATGGAACTGAATTGTTGAAGGAATTCAGAGATTCTAGAAGACAGAGGTGTGGATATGGGTTGGGGAGTGGGGTGAATGGGGACAGCCAGTGCAAAGGTATGGAGACAAGAGAGGCAAGACCATTAAGTAGGTGTGTGTTATTATGGTATAATAGTAATGTAATTTGATGCCTTTGTATTGGAAGGTAAGAGGTACTTAGCACTTAGTAATTAATCAAGCCTCTGTTAAAGAAACAGAAGGTATGAACTGCTGTTGCTGATGTAACAGGAAGGGGTTGGGTGAAACAGGAAGGAGCTAATGCCCTGTGTGTGTGTGTGTGTGTGTGTGTGTCTGTCTGTCTGTCTGTCTGTCTGTCTATTTAAGGAGAAGCCCCTGCTGGGTCACACAGATCTTCTTGGAGCAAGCTTCATGGAGGCAGAAGCTTCTGCCTTCCCCCCCCCCCCCCCTCCCTCCCCCCCCCAGGCTAGAGAGAATGATTATTTTTTGAAGAACCTCGTGTGATTTTTTTTTTTTTTTTATTCTGGGAACCAGCTGAAACTTCTGCTGAGTCCGAGGGCTGCTAAGGATTTCTGAGGGCCAGCCAGAGCTGCCAAAGACTGAGGAAGCATGACTGTGATGCTGGTACTTTTAATGAATCTGTTGGTGGCTTTGCTAAGCTTGACTTCTCAGGAACAGAGACTGTGAAGGATTTAAGGTGGACTGGACACTGTGAGCTTCAGCATTGAACAGGAAGTCCTCAGAGAGCAGGGCAAGGACCTGGGAGCTGTCTGCCTTTGAACCCAGGTGACAGTTTGGTGAATCCAGGTAGGCTCTGGGACCATGGACAGGGATCCAGGAAATCTGAGAGACTACTCCAAGTCAAGCTGAAAGAAGACTTTACTTGGATACTGTGTACTGACTGAGAAGATTATAATTTACTAGTGACCTAGGGGTAGAGGGCTTGTGTATTTTCTGATGATTGAATAGTGAATGATGATTAAATAGTAACTGATTTGTAACTTGGTATGTATGCCCCATAGGTGGATAGCTTTGACTATTGTACTTTGTGTTCCTTAAGGAGGCAAACCTCCTTAAGGATGATTGAATGATTGAGATGATTGAATGATTAAGTTACTAAATGATTGTTCTTTGTTCAAAACTTTGTGACCACTGTGGTGAAAACTATGTGGCATTTTCTGTGATAAGTTGTTGTGAATGCTATATTCTGATTTTCTGTGATGTTGTAACATTGTTAATGCCGTACCTTGATTTACTGTGAATGTTTTGCTCTGATTTGTTATTGAATAGAGTGTTCACTATACTGTGTAATCAGAACCTTAAAAAAATGTTCACAGTAGTATTCTTCTGGAAAGCTGCTTGTGCTTGACTTTACATATGGCTGGACCATACATAACATGGAGGGGATTGATTATGTTGGAAAAGTACAAAGGGCCAGTTCACAAAGAGTTGTAAAAGCCAAATGAGAGTTTATATTTGATCTTGAGGTAATAATGAACTGCTGGAGTTTCTAAGAGCAAGGGGGCCAGGGAAGGGAGGGGGGAGGGACAGGACTTGGTCAAATCTGAACTTTTAGGAAAATCATTTTTGACAGTGGTGTGGAGAATGGATTAGAAGGGGGTGAGATCAAAATGGGGAGAGAAATTAGAAGGCTATTGCAAAGAATGCTACCCACCTCCAGGTTGTAAATTGAAATGTACATTTTCATACATAGGCAAGGCAGGAATTTGTTTGTCTTGACTATGCATATTCATTACAAGGGTTTTACTATTCTTTTCTTTTTTTCTCAATGAATGGGAGGGAAAGAGAATAAATGTCTGTTAGTTGAAAAAAAATAAATTATAAAGCCTATTACAGTATTCCAAGTTAAAGATGATGAGGGCTGGATCTATGGTTGTTTGGAGTGAGGGAGAATGAAGAGTTGAGGATGATATCAAAGTCACAAATATGGATGATAAGGATAGTAGAATCTTCAACAGTAATGGGGAAGTTTGGAAAAGGGGTAGATTTCAGGGTGGGGTGAGGGAGAAAATTAGGTCTGTTCTGGACAAGTTAAGTTTGAGATGCTTGTGGGATATCCAATTTGAAATGTCTAATAAATAATTTGGGCTGCAGGACTAGAATTCAAGAAAAAGACTTTGGATAGCTATATGTGGGATGAAAAACCCTATTTAATCAAAAACTCAGAGGTTTCCCAAGGTAGGAACAGAAAGCATTTATTCAATTCTTGCAAGAAAGGGGCATCACTTCCAATAGAATGGACTAGTAGAAGGAGGCCAGTTACAGAGAAAAAAAAAACCTTGGTTATATACCCTAATGCAAATAACCCCTCCCACTGACCTTACCCTCATTGGTTAAAAACTCTGCCTCACAATCCAGCCCAGAAATCTACCCAGATACAAGGAACAAGGAAACAATCTTCAACCAATGAAAACTGATGGAAGCATTTAATACCTTATTTGGCAGGAAGTTTCAGTTAGGAAAGCGGAATTTAGGCCTATCTGCAGCAGAAGTCCAGCTTGAGTTTAGAGCAGTCTCCATTTTATGAGAATGCTTTCACTTACTTCACTCATGGTCCTATGAGAACAAGCAGATATGATGATCCCAAAGATTTAGTACACTACATGCAGATGTGCTTACACCCTGTGTTCCCATGCCTTCTGCTGGAACACCTCTGAGTCAAAAGCTTGTTTTCACAGAAAAACTGAATTGAAAACCCAGCCTTAAATTCTATGAGGGGTCTTCATCATACCCCACACAGTTATATTAATTCATCATCTAATGATAATTAAAAAACAGCTAGTAATTACATAGTGCTTTAAGATTTGCAAAATGTTTTACAAGCATTTTTATCTTCACTACAGATCTAGAAAGAAGGTGCTATTATGAACACAGATGAGGAAACTGAGGCACACAGCTGTTAATGATTTGCCTAGGGTCATACAAGTAATCAGTGTCTGAGGTTGGATTTGAACCCAGGTCTTCCTGACTCCAAATTCAGAGTTCCTTTACTTGGCTTTTCATCAGTATTTGATGCTGCTGACCATTCTTTCCTATCTGGATCTGTGTGACATTGCTCTCTCTTGGTCTTCCTCCTACCATTGGGAAGGCTAGGTGGTGCAGTGGAGTACGGGGAGATGTCCTGAGTTGGAGTTCAGCTGTATCATTTACTAGCTGTGTGACTTTTATATGTATCACATCATTTTTCTCTGTTTTCTTAACTATATAATGCTAATATTTGTATCATCCAGCTTATGAGTTTGTTGTGTGAATTGAATGAGATAAGGTACATAAACTGCTTTGTAAACCTTTAAATGCTAAATCCTAAAACATTCCTAATTGGATCTGTCATCTTATTGATTTTGGTTTTCCCTCCAAAGATGCAGATCACCACCCATTACAACTCCCATCCATGTTCTCCTATAAAATAATCACAGGGGAGGTACAAAATGTACTTTTCCCCTCCTTTTCTCCTCTGTCCCTTCTTTCCCCCTCCCTTCTCCCTTCCTCCTTCCCTACTTTCCTTCTTCTCTTCTTCCTTGCCCTCCTTCCTTCCCCCTTCCCTTCCTTCTTCCCTACTTTCCTTCCTTCCTTTCTCTTTCCCTCCCTTCTTTCCATCCTTCTGCCCTCCTTCCCTTCTTACCTCCCTCCTTCCTTTCCTTCTCTTTCCCTCTTTCCTTCTTCCCTTCCTCCCTTTTTCCTCCCTCCTTGCCTCTCTCCTCCCCCTTTCTTCATCCATTCCTTCCTTTTTCCTTTTCTTCCTTCCTTCCCTCACTCTCTCCTTCCAACATTATAAGGATATTAATGGAACACAATGGTTGTACATTGCTTATCCCTTATTCCTTGCTATATAGTCAGCCCTTCTTCTTTTTAATTTATACACTATCCATTAAATCGTTTACTCTAGTTTTTTAAAAATAATTCACTATTTGAAGTAAATTGTAATCTGTTCACACCCACCAATCACCTCTCCATTGCTCTCTAGGCAATACTTATTTTCAGTTCTTTGTAGACTATAGTATTCCATGATCTATAGTCATATAACAACATTGGAAAACCGTTGATATTAAAATTATGGACTTTCATGTCAGAAAGAAGTTTGGATCATTAAAAGAATTTTGCAATTCTCCAAAAGCAATCCAGACCATTCTTTTCTCCTGTTCAATTCTGGGCCCAATTCAATTCTGGACTCATTATGCACGTGCTAAGTAAATGTCAGCTTTTCTTATTATAGTCCTTTCCTGGAACTTACAATCCAGTTGGAAGGACCTGACATGCCAAGAGAGAAATAAAAAGAGATGATCACCACTTGTGGGTAGCTAGGATGATGAGAAAGAACAGTGCAGAAGAGGAAAAAAACTGCTTGTTTCTTATCTTGTTTCTATTTTCTTTCTGCCAGAAGAATGATCTTTGAATTGGAAAGTACAGAACAAGAAAAAATGGCTAAGAGGGAGTTAGAGTAGAGGGTTAGTAATAGATTAAGTAGATGCTCTTCATAAGCTTGTCACTACTTCTGGGGGTACTGAAAGAACTGGCAGATTAGATTATTAAGTTGCTATCTTTGAATAACATGGACAAGAGAGGACTGAAGGATGGAGAAATGGCAAATGTCTGCAATTTTTTTTAAAGGAAGGTAGCAGATTCTACAAAATCTAGGACACTGAGTTTAACTTTCATTCCCTGCAAAATTCTAAAATATGTTATTAAAGTAATGAGGAATGGGGGCAGCCAGGTAGCACAGCGAGTAAGAGCACCAGCCCCAGAGTTGGGATGACCTGGGATCGAATCCAGGCTCAGACACTTAGCACCCACCCAGAAACACCTGGCCATGTAACCTTGAGCAAGTTACTTAACCCCAATTGCTTAGGGGCGGCCAGGTGGTTCAATGAGTAAGAACACCAGACCCAGAGTCGGGATGATCTGGGATTGAATCCAGGCTCTGATACTTATTACCACACCCAGAAATAACTGGCCGTGTAATCTTGAGCAAGTTACTTAACCCCAATTGCTTTAAAAAAAAAAAAGTAATGAGGAATGAATATCTAGAAAAGAAAGCAGTAATCACAAAAAGTCTGCATGACTTCATTGAGAATTCTTTTATTAAAGTCAATCAATTGACAATAGCCAGTTGACATATAGCACAGGATGGAGTCAGGAAAACACAAATTCAAATCCTGCCTCAGATACTGTCAAGGGCCAGTCTCTGACCTGGTCCATACATGGGAAGACTCTGGTCCAGGATTTCTGCCAACCCAGCTCCCCATGAAGGCTATGTTATGTCTTAAGATTGGCTCACCATCTCTTCCTGACTTGCAGGAGTTTAGGATGTGATAACTGAGCAGTGATCCATACATAGATGCATGCAAGGGAAGAAGGATATTAAAACCTACAGATGTGCATAAATGAACAAGGACATTAAACATTTTCTCATGGGAACCTAAGAGATATTGCTTTACATTCATTATATAAACCCTGCCATCTGATCAATAAATCAAAACTGCTATGAGAGATCCCGCCAGACTCGTGTCCATCATTCCACACTTCTCGGTTCAACCTGTGCCCATTTTGATGCAGGCATCAAGCTATGTGGTTGTTGTTCATCCTTCATTTTTTGGAAAAGGACCAATAACATAAAGGTGGTGTCTTGATTTGTGAGTGAATTGGATTTAAATGAGACTTCCAGAGTTGTCAAAATCCACTGGCAAAACAAAAGTCAAGATGACTGGTGCTGGCCTAGGATGCAGTAGATGACCTTGGCTTCTTCAATGTCTTACCAACTTCTAAGCACTCCTCAGTACCTGCGTCAGCTGCCTTCATGGCTATTATTGGAACAAGTTGTTCTCATCCACCCATTCTGCTAGGAGAAGTCTTCACATACTTGGGGTAGATTCCACCCCACCCCCAACTCACCAATGGGTTTGAGACCCCTCGGTTACCATCAACCTAGTTTAGTCCATCTCCTGAAATGGTTTACCAGGGTGTGTTCTGTGCATGCTACAACTTTTTGGAGCCATGGGTAAGAGTTAGGTGAAGGTGGACACCTAAGGCAGATAAGCAGCCCTGAAAAGAGCTCAGCAAGCCCCCATACCAGAGGTGCTAGTCCTACTAAATACCCCAAACACCCCACTTAGCTATATGACCTTGGGCAAATCACTTAGCCTCTTTCATCTACAAATGGCAATAATAATAGCATCTATTCACAGTGCTGTTGTGAGGATTAAATGAGATTACATATGTAAACCCCTTTGCAAACCTTAATGCACCATATAAATGCTTACTATCATCATTTATTGAACACCTAATTTAGTAACCAAAACTGAATTAAATGCTAAGGATACATAGATAAATCTGAGACAGTCTCTTCATTCTTGCATAACTCATAGATTATGAGAATGTTGTTGATATGGTTTGCTTAGATTCTAATGAGGAATCTGAAAAGGTCTTCCATGCAATTCTTTTGGACAAGATGGGAAGATGGTATAAATAGATGTATTTGGAACTGGTTGAATGTCTTGACCCTCTTTCCAAGCTGATATGATTCTTTAGAAGATCTCCAGGAGAAGACTATTTAACATTTTTTATCAAAAATTTAGATAAAAGGAATGAGAATTTATAGAGTGCTGATATATGCCAGGCACTGTGCTAAGTAGTTTTTCAAATATTATTTCATCTGAATCTCACAGCAATCCTGGGAGGTTGAGGCAAATAGAGGCTAAATAATTTGCCCCTCATAGCAACTGAATGTCTGAGACTGGATTTGAATTCAGGACTTCCTGATGCCAGGTTCAGTGCTCTGTTCACTGCGCCACCAGCTGCTTCTCTAAGATAGGTAAAGACAAAGATGACATGCTTATCAAATCTGCAAAGACGATAATAGCTTCAGCTCTAGGTCCCATATTTTATAAAAGGAATTAATAATATGGAAGAATGTCTAGAAAGGAAGGACCAGAATAATGAAGGATATGGAGATGATGCCTTCTTTTAGGCCGAAGAATATGGGGATATTTAGACTGAAGAAGAAAGTACTTGGAAGAAGGAAGGGGGAGAGCTGACATAATAGCTGTCTTTAAGTTTCTGAAGGTTTGTTGGGTGCAAGAAAGATCATCTTCTGTTCAGTTCTAGAGGGTAGAATTAGGAAAAATTACTAGAAGTTGCAAAGAGAGAAATTTAGGCTTGATATGTGATAATTAGTAAAAAAAAATAGTAATAATAATAATAAAACTCCTCAATAATTAGTTATCCAAATGGAAGGTGCTGCCTCAGGAGGTAGTGAGCTTCCCCTTAAAGAAGGTCTCCAAAGGTTAGATGACTATTTTTCAGGTATATTAGCACAGTGCCTGACCCATGTAAGATGCATAATGAACACATTGGTTTATAATTGTTTGTTTCATGGGCCAAAATATTACAAGTATTTAAATGCAAACCAGACTGCTCTCCTTTTTCTATTCTGGGCACAGCATCTTGTCCATCTTGCCATATAATGTGGGTTAATGGATAGAGCCCTGGCCTTGAAGTCAGGAAGATTGAGGATCAGCTCTTGTTTTTTCTCATCTATAAGATGAGGGGGTTGCATTCAGTCACCTCGAAGGTTGCTTCCAGCTCTGAATCTGTTATCCCATGAGGGAGCAATTTAAAAAGTTGCTCATCCAACTGCTTATGATAGATAGACTGGACAAACAGGAATTATTTATCTACTTTTTATCTGTGTAGATGATTTGGCTAAACTCTTTTAAGTGGATGTGAATCTCATTAAGGAGGATGTTAAAATGTTCCTGGGCTTGATCATCTGCAAATAAGTAAACCTGGAGGAATTCACAATCTACAGGGAATCCCTCTTCCATTTGGATTCTGTACTCCCATGGCAGTAGTGAATACACCTATGGTGAACATAGATCTTCCCATTTTATATCTCACTTGATGCTGATAATCAAAAGCTTTCTCTTTACCCACTTTCCCTGCTTTGGTGCCCAGAGCTTTTAAATTTTTTAAAATTAGGTCAGTCTGGAGTTCTTACAGTCTTAAGATGAAATTTAGTAGGAATAAATATAAAGTCTTGCACTTGAGCACAAAAAACCATAAATGCCCAAATACAGGATTGAGAAAAGCATGGTAAGAAAACAATTCATGTAGAAAAGACCTGAAGTTTTTAGTGAATTGCAAGGTCAATAAAACTCAATATGACATGGCAATGAAGAAAGCTAATGAGATCTTAGGCTGCATTAGCAGAAGGATCCTGTCCAATATGACAGAGGTGATAGTCTGACTATAGTCCGATCTGGTCATATTACATGTGAAGGTCCAGTTCTTAGGATGTTTTTAAAAGGAACATTGACAAAGTATCTTATCCAGAGGAGGGTGACCAGGATGGGAAGACTGCAGAACATATCATGCAGGGATTAATTGAAGAAATGCAGGTTGTATACCCTGGAGAAGTTGAGAGAATCATACGGTATTTGTCTTCTAATACTTGAAGGATTGTAATGCAGATGTATTATTCATGCTTTATTTGGTCCCAGAAGGCAGAGCTATGGGAATGACAGGAGCGAGTTACAAAGAGGCAGATTTTGGCTTGCTATGATGTGAAATATCTTAACAACTAGAGCTGTCCACAAATGAAATGGACTGCCTTGAATGGCAGGGAGTTTCTCCTCACTAACATTTTTAAACAGAGCCGGGATTGCATTTATGTTATATGCTCCAGGAGGAATTCCTATTTCATTACAGGCTGGACCTGAGCCCTTAAAGTAACTCTCTTTTCATGCAGAAATCCTGTTATAGATATGATATATATGAAGAGTGAAGAAGGAGGAATAGCAATAGAACATGGCACTATGGTTTGTAGCCTGGATGACTAGAAACATGACATCATGAATAGAGGAGGTTGGACCAGATGTCCTCCTCTAAGGTCCTTTACAGAGTTAAATCTGTAATCTATACATTCACTTATAATCTTAGATAAGTTTATGTTAATTTCTCAGCCTCAGTTTTCCCTTTTGTAAACCACAAGGATTCATCTCCACAAGTTATTTTATATTTAAATTTCAGTTTTGGTTTTTGCTTTCCTAAAGGAACATTAACTGACACATAATCCAAATGAACGGCTATCTTTCTGGCCATCCTTAAGTCTTTCATGTTTCTATGAGAATCCAAACAACACAATTGTTAGAAGAATCATCTCATCATTTCCTTTTAATTTGATGCTATTCCACACTATTAGTCTGCTGTGAAGCAGCTGCAAATGTATTTAACAATACTAAAAAAATCTATCTTTATTATAGCCATTTCTTCAGATATTGTCACATATGTATAGGGTTCAGCTAGCAGAGGATTAAAAATTTAAATTCACTATTTTCTCTCACATATGAAGAGCCTGGCTATTCATTTCATAGATTACCAGAGGAAAGGGGACATCCAACAATATTTAGCTGCTTGCTGTTCAGGATTATTATAGCTGTGATGAAATTAACCTGTCCAGACATACCTAGAAATTTTATAAATATCTCCTATGGTACAAAGACTGTTCTTCCTATATACAATAAAACCTAGATAAACTGACATGCTTGGTGTGTTGTATTTAAACAGAATAGTTTGTTAATTTAAGGTTAATTAGAAACTTCTTCTTCCAAGTTCTATATTTGAAAATCTTTTCAAAGCTCACCTGCATACCGTTCTGCCTAAGTAAGTAGAGTTTGATGAGTATATTTGATACTAGGATAGAACACAAAATATTGTCTGAAAGCTTTTCCATGCCTTTTCTTTTTGTTGTGTTATAACTAGTTTCTTTTTCATAAAATGTAATGCCAAAATGAGGGCAGAAATCTATTTAGTTGAAGGTTCTGGTTAATGTGGTATAATGGGCAGGGCACTGGATCTGGATACAGAATACCTGGTGTTAGGACCAGGACATGATGTGAGACCAAGTAAGAAAGGTCAAGAAGCTTGGTGGTGGAAGATTATGGGGGGGGGACATAGGTACTCCAATTTTCACACTTTGAAACTTTGTGAGGAACCAGAAAGAAAAGTTCTTGCCACCAGAGTCCTTGGCACGGTGAAATGGTTCAGCATCATAAACTGTTATATTATTAATGGAAATGACATCAAAGAAGAGGAATTAACATCTGCTTTGCTGTTGCACCTTAAGGACCATGGGAATTTTCCATTCGACTTATACGTTAAACCTTTCATATAAGTTGTCTCCCCCATTATAATATGAGCTTCTTGAGGGCAGAGATTGTCTCATTTTTCTCTTTGTATCCCCAGCATTCAGCACAGTGCTTTGCACAAACTAAATGCTTAACAAATACTTCATTTATTCATTCATTCACACTTTTACTTAAGAGAATACTGATATAACCTTAGCATGTCAAGAGAATGGTTGGAGATTGCCTGGGAATGATGATATAGAGATCTAGCATTTATGGTGAGAATATTGGAGCAGTGAAGAGAAATGTAGAAAGAATAAAAAAATATTAAAGAGTGCAATTGGGAAATGACTTGTATGAAAGTGATGTCAATGAGTTTAAACACAACAGAATGAGGGAGCCTGTGGGGTTTCTTATGCTCCTACGAGAATCCAAACAATAGAATTATTAGAAGAATTATCTCATTATCTTCTTTTAATCTGATACTATTCCATATTTTTAGTCTGCTGTGAAGCAGCTGCAAATGTATTTAACAACATTAAAAAAGAGATCGATCTTTATTACAATCATTTCTTCAGATGCTGTCACATATGTATAGGGTTCAGTTAGCAGAGGATAAAAACATAAATTCATTATTTTCTCTCACATATGAGGAGCCTGGCTATCTATTTCATAAATTACCAGAGGAAAGGAGACATTCAATGTATCTGACTCCTTATTGTTCAGGATTATCATAGCTATGATGAAATAAACCTGTTTGGAAATGCCTAGGAATATTTATGTTATTGAGGGAGCTAGGTGGTTCAAGTGGGTAGAATGTTGGGCCTGAAGTCAGGAATTTAAATTCAGCCTCTGACACTTACTAACTATTTGACCCTGGTCAAGTCACTTAACCCTGTTTGCCTCAGTTTCCTCATCTGTAAAATGAACTGGAGAAGTTAATGGCAAACCATTCCAGTATGTCCATCAAGAAAATCCCAAATGGGATCGTGAAGAGTCGGACATAACTGAAATGAATGAACAACAACAACAAAAGGAATTTTATAAATACCTTCTATGGTGCAAAGCTTCTATGTGGTAGAGTTGAAACCCTCACAGTGCATCTGTAACAGTGTGGGGAGGGCTATGCATTGGGTTAGAGTCCTTCACTCCAATGCAGCAGTAGACCTCTCAAGACATGAGCTATGATGAAAAGCTGCATGATCAGATTCCCTCTTCTAAAGCATATTTGAACTGTATTCTGAGCTCTTCTCAGCTCTGTTTCAGGAAAAGCTTCCCATGGGAAGGGAGGAATGGACCAGATGAGAACAGGGAGACTGGATTCACAGCATTTATTACTCCTGGGCTGGAATCCTGGTGTCACTTATTACCTATGTGATCTGAGACAGTTCACCCCACTCTTCTCTGGGCCTCAGTTTTCTCAAACATTAAAATAAGAGGATTGAACTACAGAAGATGATCCCCTAAGTCTTTGCAACTCTAAAATCCTATAATTCTTCTTTGATTTCTAGTTGATTAAGGATTTCCTGTACTTTAATGTCTCTCTCCCTTGAAGGTCTATCAAAGCAGCTGAGACAGATACTTTAGATATAAACCAGGCTCATGAAATCCTTCAGAAATATAAAGACAGTTTCTGTGCCAATGTTTTAAAATGCTTATGAAACAAATATCCTTTAAAAGTCATCAGTTGGGTAAAGAATCTAATACATAATACATATAAATATGAGATATTTTGCATGTATGTGTATGTGTTTGTGTGTGTGTATGTGTGCAGGGATTTGGATAAGGAAAGGGAGAGAAAGAAAACATTGAGAAAATAGTGGGAAGGACAGAAAAAGGCAAAGCCATAACTTACTAAAAACAAGCAGCTTCTATTTAAAATATGGGTGTAGTTTCACTGAAATGTGATAAACCACAGCTGTCTTGTCATCTTCAATTTTTACAGAGGCATTTTATTGCCTCCCTCAGCATTTCTTTTCTTGCCTGTTCTAGGTTTCATTAGCATGAAAGGAAGGCAAAGTGATTATGCACTGGACATACAAATATATATCTCTGTGTTCTGTCTGATGTTTTTGGAATCTCTAGGGGTTACCATGTGAGATTCCATAGCTCTGGCCTTTACATACTATGTTTATAACCCACCCAACAGCCAGTTGAGAAATAAAAATTTCACATAAGCTGCCAGATGTGCTGACTGGGTAACACCAAACAGCCATTGTTTAACTGACCTTTCCACTGAATTGGCTTCCTTGATGTTGCAAAACCCTAGTCTGAGAATCCTAAAGTCTGCTCAGATGAATTTGAATTCCTCTGCCTGTGGGTATTGCCAAACTTCCCTAAAGAACATGTAAGCAGACTGCTATTATATGATTCTCTTAATAGAAAGTTTTGTCATCTTGTGACTTCATTTTTCTCATCCAGGCATAGGATGAGTAATGAAGTCATTCCCTGCATGACAGACAAGCATATTTTAGGGTTATCTGGAAAAGCCTAAATTCCTAAGACAACTGGCTATTTTTTTCCCCCAAATGCATCGAACAAACATTTGGTCACCTGATTTTTAAATTGTGCCAAAATGAATTTTGATAAGTCCCAATGTGCTATATTCAACATTTTGCCTTTTTTGTGTTTCATGTGATGTGTAACCTGCTTTGATTGCTCTAACATAATGAAATACTTTGACTTCTGTTAGACTGTACTTTTTACCCTCTAGGACTTAGGACTTGAAGAATAGAAAATTGGGAGGAAAACTGTCCCTGTCTATCAATAACTTTCTAAAGTATTTGTTACCCTAGCACAGAGTCTTCATGTAAATCCTCTAGATGCCTCTAAGGCCTCATAGAAAATGAATGGAAAACAAGACTCTAAATGCCTCCAAGGCCCCATTGAGAGGGAAAGGAAAACAAGAAGCAGACAGTAAACAACAAAGAGTTTTTTTTTTTACTTTTTTTTTTCCTTTAGGAGCATGAAACAGGGTTAGTGGGAGAAGCATTGGATTTGGAATCAAAGGACCTGGGTTCAAAATTGGCTTGCTTACTAGCTATTTGTGTTGCCTTAGGTAAGTTACTTAATCTTTTGGGTCTTCAGTTTTTCATTTGTGAAATAAGGGGATTGGTAATAGATGGACTTTTAAGGTCATCTCCAGCTCTAAATTTCTAATTCTGTGAAACCAGGAAGATTTCTCCTTTGAGAAGGAAGAGGCAGGAATCTGGGACAGGCAAAAAACAATTATGTAACATGGTATATAAATCTCATAACAGCTAGGTTACTATGGGTAAGTTATTTAACTTCTCTGGACCTCAGTTTCCTCATCAGTTGTATGATGGTTGTAAGTAACATTAGACTGTAAGCTCCTTGAAGGCAGGGACTGTCTTTGGCCTTCTTTTATGTCCTGTTGCTTGGCACAGTGCCTGGAACATAGTAGATGCTTAATAAATGTCCATTGCTTGATTGAAGAAGGGTTGGACTTGTTCACTTCTATGGACCCTTCTAGCTCTCAGTCTGTGATCCTATGATTCTCTGCAGAAAGGAAAGTTAGAGAAGGTTTTCCTACAAACTGATTCCTATATGCATGACTATAATTCTTGTATACTTTTTTTTTATTCTGAACTTAGAAAACACCAAATTAAATCAGCAATTTCATAAATAATGTAGAAGAGAAAAAGATTATACATGAAGCTGTGAATTTATTATATACACCTTCTTTTTCCTTTTGAGTCTATAATAAGTTCAACATGTAACTTTCAAAGCTGACATGTTTGTCTTTTTTTTTCTGACTTCCTTCTATTTTTTAAATGCTTCAATTATTCACCTTTTTTTCTTTTCTTGTCTTTTTTTTTTTTTGGCAGCTCTATTATGACCCTCTCTCTCACCTCCTCCATCACCACCCCCAAAAGAAGAAAACACTTATAACAAATATTTATAGACAAGCAAAAAAATCCTATATTAACTATTTTCTTTCTTAAAATTTTATGTACTTAATAAACATTAACAAACATGCCTTTTCAATATTCAAACAATGCAGAGAGAGAGAGAGAGAGAGAGAGAGAGAGAGAGAGAGAGAGAGAGAGAGAGAGAGAGAGAGAATGAGATTCTGTGCAAAACTTGAAACTGCTGTTATGATATATTTCTTTGTCCCCTTCTGGAATTACTTCTGTTCTCTTCTGTTAATGTTTTTATGATTCATTGATGTTCTCTTCTTTCTTTCTTTCTTTGTTTCTTTCTGTATTTTTTCTTTTCCTTTTTGAGTTTTAACTAACTTCTACTGGGGCAGTTAGGTGATACAGTGGTTAGAGAGACAAGCTGAAAGTCAGGAAGATTCATCCTCCTGAGTTCAAATACGGCCTCAGACACTTACTAGCTGTGTGACTCTGGGCAAGTCATTTAACTCTGCCTCAGTTTTCTCATCTGTTAATTGAGCTGGAGAAGGAAATGGAAAACCATTCTAGTATCTTTGCCAAGAAAATTCTAAATAGGGTCACAAAGACTTGAACCCTACTGAAATGACTTAACATCAACAAAATAACTTCTACTATGGCCACCAATTTTCTCCCCCAGTTACAGAAAAATAAAAGATTTCACTTGTAAGAAAAAAACAGTCACAATTCCCCCCCCCCCGCCCACACAGACACACACACACACACACACACACATTGTGTCTGAAAATGTGTTTCATTCTGCTCCTCTAGTTATCATCTCTCTGAAAAGAGGTGGGGAGCATGTTTCATTGTCAGTCTTCATGAGGACTAAGGGATGAGGACTGAGAAAAGGCCACTAGAGGTAGCAATTAAAAGATTAGGTAAATTTGGAGAGAGTAGTTTCAGAAGAATGATGAAGTCAGATGTCATATTTCAGAGGATTAACAAGAGTGAGAGGAGAATGGAGACAATTTAGTGTATACTCAGGTGAGTTCTCAAGGATTTTAGCCATGGAGGAGAAATGTAGGATAGTAGCTAGTGAGCATGGTCAGATCAAGTAAGATTTTTTTTTTTTTTAGAATGAAGGAAACATGGATTTGTTTGTAAGCAGCAGGGAAAGAAATTTTTAAATAGGGAGAGATTGAAGATAAGAGAGTGTGGATGATGATGGAGAAGTGGCAATTTGCTGGAGATATAGGGAGGGGACTGGAGTCAAGATTTTGTAGAGATATTTGTGTTGGTAAGGAGAAGGACCCCATCTTCATATGAGACCAGAGTTAAGGAGGAGATCGTGAAAGGAGACATCTGAATGAAGTGAGATGAGGAAAAGGGAGAATTTGGCAAATGTTCTCAATTTTTTAGGTGAAGTTATGATACAAGGTTTTTGGCTGAGAAGAGGGAGGGAGTGTTGTGGGAGGCTTGAAAAGTAAGAACATTTGGAACAGCTGCTATGGAAAGTGGGCTAGTGAATAAATTTGGGAGGATGCAGTGTTTGCCCAATGTTTGCAGTGAAGGCCCAATGGAAATTGGAGAAATCAAGTTTGCAGTGTATTTGGTAAGTAAATATTAGCAATTTAGATTTCCACTTTTTTCTGTCATTAGATTAGCTAACAGTTAATCTATTTTATTGGTTTAAAAAACTTGTTTTATTTACCTTTTTTGTTTTCAATTTTGTTTATTTCTAATATTCAGAATTTCTAATTTGTGTTTGGTTGAAGTTTCTTGATTTTTTTTTATTTTTAATTTTAGCTTCATGTGCAACTCATTGATTTGTTTTTTCTTTTGTTGATTCAAATGTTTAGAGATATAAAATTTCCAGAAAAATTGCCTTGGCTATACCTCAAAAGTTTTGACTGTCTTGCTATTGTAGTTTTCTTAATGAAATTGTTCTGTGGTGTATTCTTTGGTTTACCAATTCTTTATGATTAAGTTATTTAGTTTGAACATTTTCTTCAATGGTCTTTAATTGATTGTATTTTTATTGCATTTATGGTCAGTAAAGGATAAGTTTCATGTTTCTTATTTTCTGCATTTATTTATGAGGGTTTATTCTATCATATGGTCTATTTTTTAAAGATGCCATACATAACTTAGCTATGTGTATAGAATTACTTCCTATTCCCATTAGTAATCACTAGAAAACTATCATATTTAATTTGTCTAAAATTTTATTCAGGTCCTTAAATTCTTTCTTATTTATCTTGGTTTTTTTTCTTAGATTTTCTAAGTCTCAAAGGGACATATAGAAGTTCACAACTATTATGACTTACTATTTCTCCTTGTAATTTAATTAATTTTTCCTACAATTATATAGATATAGATAGAGCTATTTATATACATTTTATAAACTTTATGTATAGATATAAACATTTATGTGTGTGTGTATATATATGTATACACACACATTATACCATCAGGGCATATATAGTAAATGTCAATATCATTTATATGGGGTATTTTTAAGCATAATATAATTGTCTTGATTATCTTTTTAATAGTGTCTATTTTCACTGTTATATTGTCAAGATCATTATCGATATTATCAGGTAAGTGGCATAGTGGATAGAGCCCTAGACCTGGAGTCAGGAAGATAATAATGAGCATCTATATTCCAGGGTTCTTATAAAGATAAAATAAAGTAATATTTATAAAGTACCTTACAAACCTTACAACACTATATAAATGCTAGCCATTATTATTTATTACTGCCCTTACTTTTAAAACATTTACCTGAAACATAAAATCTTTCCAAGTGCTGTATTTTAACTTCTTATGAATTGTTATGCTTCAAGTATATTTCTTATAAACAAAATATTTTTAGGTTCTGCTTTCTAATCCCTTCTCCATCTTGTGGGTGAGTTCTCTCCATTCATGTTCAATGTTATAATTATGAATTATGTATTTCCATCCATCATATCCTTTGATCCTTTTTTCATCTCACTTTACAAAGAAGAATTGGGCAGTGGAGAGAGAAAGTAAAGTGATCTGATAAACATTAGTAGTCTATAAGTGAAATACTCTGCTTCCAATTCAGGTGTTTCTTGTAAATATCATATTATTAGATTCTACTTTCTAATCCATTCTGCCACCTTCATTCCTTTTATGGATGAATTCATCCTATTCACATTCACTGTTATTATTATTATTATTATTATAGTTCTCTCCATTATAGTTTATTTTTTTTCCTTTTTCTCCTCACTCTTCTCTTTATAAAAAAGAAAGAAATGAGTAAAAAAAAGAAATCTGAAGACACTTGTAATCTATAATTGAATAATTTATTTGGTCTTATCTGTACCTTCTCTTTGTGCTAAGCTCAGACCTTGATCTTTGTTTGTTATACTTTTTCAATATTTAATCCCCCATTATGATCAATTCTTTGAAATCAAAATGTATTTTCCTTATGTTTATTCCCTCTCTGAATCCAGAGGTGAGCAGTGGATTCTTTCTATTTTTACTTTTCCTACTCATTCTAATAGCTCTGTGGAGTTTTCTCTTATGACTTCTTGAAATATATGGTCCAGGCCTTTTTTTAAAATTTTTGGTCATGGTTTTCAGGGATTTTGATGATTTTTATTATAAATTCTCTTACCTTGACCTATGTTATCCAGGTCAATTATTTTTTGACAGTATATATCTTACATTTTCTTCTTTTTTTCTTCCTTTGATTTTCTTATTTTAAATAAAATAATAGTCCTTATTTTCTCATAAAGTCATTGAGTTCTACTTACTCCATTTTAATTTTCAGGAAGACTGTCACTTTGATAAGGTTTTCTGCCTTCTTCTCTGTGATATTTATTCACCTTCATAACCTTTCTTCCAGAGCTCTTATTTCACTTACAATTTTATTGTTTTTATCTGTTCCTTAATTTTTTTTAATCACTTTTGGAGTTTGCATGTCCAAGCGATCTTTTTTTTTCTCTGAGAGTCTGCATTTATTGTGGAATTACTCTATTCTTCTGTCTTTACAACTTGACCATCTATTGACCTTTAGTATTTCTTTGTTCATTGTTTTCTTTTATTTACATATATCTTTAGACTCATTTTTTTGTTTGTTTAACCTCTCTAGTAATAGGTCTCCTCACCTGTAACATGAAAAGATTGAATTCAATGCTCTCTAAGGTCCTCTGTGACTCTGAATCTATGATAAATGATTTTTTTTCCAGAACCAGACTCTATCCTCTACTCCTGTACCCTTGGATGCTGTCATAAAGTTTTGTTTAGTCTTAACCTTTATTTCTTGTACTCTGGCCACTTACTTCCTACTTTTCTTGTGTGACTTGCATCCAGAGGTTTGGAAGGCTGAAGTCAGGATTCTGAGATCCTCTAGTATCCCTGGGGTGTCCTCCTACAGACACCACAGTCTCCTGTCTCACCTCACCCCTCCTCCTCTACAGTGCCCACTAAGGGGATAGATGGTATTCTGGGCAGCTGTAGCATTCCAACTTAGGGCATTTTGGTTTATAACCACCTTTCTCTGAAGATTTCTGACCCCACCAGTCAAGACACTGTAATTTTCTGGCCCACGTGGTCAGAATGTTGCAGTGGGCTCCAGGGCTTCAGAGCAACTAAGTCCATGCTGATTTCCTTGGTAGGTCTCCTCGTCCACACCTACCTATTTAGGCTATCTTCTTCTGCATCCCTGAGCTATAATGAAGGATCCTACTGTTATATTTCTTTGGATTTCTTCATTATTATTTGATCTGGTTCCTTTTAAAAATATTTGTTGGAGTATATGCGAGATATCTGGGATGCTCTTATAACCATTACCCTCTTAGCTGGAAGTCTATTTGTACATTATCCAAAACACGAAGCACTAAATTGATGGTAGAGATTGCACTACCAAGAGTAGATGTGATATTTTACCACTTCTAGACGGCAGACATTAGTCACTGAAAATTTGTCCCTTAGAATTGAGGGAGTGAAGTTATAAAGTGGAATTACAGGGAGTTACACCGGGGCATCCATACTGATTTAAAATGATAGGGCAAGGGGTGGGGGGGCAGAGTCAAGATGGCGGCATAGAAGCAGGTCCTCCACAGGGCTCCTGGCTTCCACCTTCCCCAATTCATGTAAAAGGGGACTCTAAACAAACTTTGGAGCTGCAGAACCCACAAAATCACACAGAGAAGCTAACCTCCCGCTGAGGACAGCTGGGCAGGCTGGCAGGAATCGTCCAGCACAGTGCTAAGTCCAGAGCTGAGCTCAGCTCCATGCTGAGGTTTTAGCCCCAGGGTAGGCCTGACTAGGCACCCATGGGAGGGACTCCAGATCACCTGCATCTGGGGTCATTTTCAGATTTATCAACACATAGATGTGAAGGACAAAGTGAGAGGTCAGTGCAGTGAGGACTTTTGGACCCAGTAAGTAGGAGTGCATCAGCTTTTGCCCTTTTGCCCCCAGGGTGAGAAGCCGCTGAGGGCTGCAGTGCAGCCACTGCTGCCACATGGCAGCTTCAGCTCCTGGCCTGCAGACTGTAGGGGGACAAAGTGACCAGTCTGAGGGGTAATCATTCTTGCTTTAACCTGCTTGGATCTGGATTGCGGTCTAGGGTGGAGGTCCTGGGGTATGTGTCCAACTTGCCAGAGCGTGTGGAGGCTTCAGCAAGGGCTCCCAACTAATACCTCCAGCAGCTGAGAAAATTTGGGATACAAGCTCACCTGTCTGGTAGCAGAGTCCTACTGTGGCAAAAAGCCCAAAAGTCAAGTAATTGAGTGGCAACATGCCCATGCAGAGGAAACAAAGCAAACAGAAGAACCCAACATTACACTCCTATTTTGGGGACAAAAAGGATCAAAGCATGGAACAGGAGGAAGACAGTGAAGTAAGAACTCCTGCACCAAAAACATCAAAGGAAAATACGAGCTGGTTACAGGCCATAGAGGACCTTAAGAAGCAGATAAGAGAAGTGGAGGAAAAATTGGGAAGAGAAATGAAAACGAGGCAAGAAAATTACAAAATGAGAGTCAACAGCTTGACTGAGGAAAATAACACCTTAAAAAACAGATTAACTCAAATGTTAAAAGAGGCTCAAAAAGGCAATGAGGGGGGCGGCCAGGTGGCTCAGCGAGTAAGAGCACCGGCTCCAGTGTTGGGACGACCTGGAGATCGAATCCCGGGCTCAGGCACTCAGCACCACACCCAGAAATGACTGGCCATGTAACCTTGAGCAAGTTACTTAACCCTGATTGCTTAAAAAAAAAAAGGCAATGAGGAGAATCATTCCTTCAGAATTATATTCGAGCAAATGGAAGCTAATGACATTATGAGAAATCAATATGCTATTAAACATATCCAAACAAATGAAAGAATAGTAGGCAATGTGAAATATCTCATTGGAAAAACCACTGACCTGGAAAATAGATTCAGGAGAGATAATTTAAAAATTATTAGACTACCTGAAAGCCATGATCAAAGAAAGAACCTAGAAATCATCCTCCAAGAAATTCTCAAGAAAAACTGCCCTGATGTTTTAGAACCAGAGGCCAAAATAGAGGTTGAAAGAATCCACCAATCACCTCCTGAAAAAGATCCCAAAAAGAAAACTCCTAGGAATACTATAGCCAGGTTCTGGAATTCCCAGATTAAGGAGAGAATATTACAAGCAGCCAGGAAGAAACAATTTGAATATTGTGGAAACACAATCAGGATAACCCAGGATCTGGCAGCTTCTACACTGAGGGATTGAAGGGCTTGGAATATGATATTCCAGAGGGCAAAGGAGCTGGGATTAAAACCAAGAGTCACCTACCCAGCAAAACTGAGTATCATGTTTCAGGGGAAAATATGGTCATTCAGTGGAATAGAGGACTTTCAAGCATTCTTGCTGAAAAAACCAGAGTTGAATAGAAAATTTGACATTCAGATATAAGAAGCAAGAGAAGCATGAGAAGGTAAACAGGGAAAAGAAACCATAAGGAACTTATCAAAGTGGAACTATTAATATTCCAATATGGAAAAATGATCATTGTAACTGATGAAACTTTTCTTAGTATGAAAATAGTTGAAGGGAATATATATATATATATATACATATACATATATATCTATATCAGAGGGTATACAGGCGTATGAATACATATGTGAACGTGTGTATATATGTTTACAGGTATACATAGATAGAGGACACAGGACCAATTTAATAGGAAGGGATGATACTTAAAAGGTGAAATTAAGAGGTGAGAGAAGAATATAATGAGAAGAGATGGGGAGAGACAGAATGGGGTAAACTACTTCATATAGAAGAGGCAAGGGAAAATGGTTACAATGGAGGGGAAGAATAGGAAGGCAAAAGGGAATGGGCCAACTTTATTCTCATTGAATTTGGCTTGGGGAGGGAATGAAATACACACTAAATAGGGTATCTCACCCTACAGGAGAGTAGAGGGGAAGAGGATGAGAGGGGGGATAATGGAATGGAGGGCAGGCTGGCGGGGCGGGGCAGGGGGGAACTTGGAAGCATCAACTTTTGAAAAGGGATGGGATCAAAGTAGAGAATAGAACTTGTGGGAGGTAGGATAGGAGGGAGGGAAATATAGTCAGTCTTTTACAATATCTCAACTATGTTAATGTTTTGCATAAGCTACACATGTACAACCTAAACTGAATTGCTTATCTTTCCAGTAAGGGCAGGTGACAAGGGAGAAAGGGAATGAATCTGGAATTCAAAGTTTTAAAATCGAATGTTTAAATATACTATTCATAATACTATTTTACACGTAATTGGGAAATAAGATATACAGGCACTCGGGCATAGAGATCCACCATGCCCTACTGGAAAAGTCAAAGGTGGTATGAGAGAAGATATGGGAGAGAGCAGATTGTAGGAGGGGTATACTGTGGGACTGCTATTTTGGGGTAGTGGGTAGGGGAAAAATGGGGAGAAAATATGTAACTCAAAATCTGGCGGAAATGAATGATGTAAATCAGAAGTTAATAAAGCATTTGAAAAATGAAAAAAACATAAAATGATAGGACCATAGATTTAAAGCTGGAAGGGACCTTAGATATAATTTATTCTAATCTTCTTATTTTACAAATGAGAAAACTGAAACCCAGGGAAGTTAAGAGACTTATTCAAGATCATAAGGTAACTTCAGAAGGGAGATCTGAAACCAGGTTATCTTGCTCCAGAGCCTATGATCACATCACTGATAGTAAATGTTTTCCTACTTCTACAAACTTCTTTTTCTCTCATAAGAGGTGGACAGATGTGTACTAGTACAATGAAAAAGTATGAATTTTAAATGGAACTGGAGGTGTCTGGCAATGCCAAATGTAATTCACCAATGAGTTGAAGATACTTCTGGATGTTGAATTTTTTTGGTCACAGGTAAATAAAGTAATAGGTAAAATCCATTTTATATGGATATAAGAACTACAAAGCAGGCAGCTGAGGACTGAAATACTAGTAATTGTTTTCCAATCATGTTTGACTCTTCATGATCCCATCTGAGGTTTCCTTGGCAAAGATACTGAAGCGCTTTGGCATTTTCTTTTCCAACTCATTTTAGAGATGAGGAAACTGAGGCAAACAGGGTTAAGTAAGTGATTTGCCCAGGCTCACTCAGGCCAGTGTCTTGGACTAGATTTGAACACAGAAAGTTGAATCTTTCTCACTCCAGGCCCAGCACTCTGTCCACTTGGACCTAGCTGCTCAAAAAATACTGAGTCATTTCCAGGAAGAACTGAAGGTCAATAGCCTTGATTAAGGAACATGGGGTTGTTTTAGGAAGAGTCATCTTTTCTGGGTGAGGTGCACAAAAGCATCTTTTCATGCTAGAAGACCCTGAAAATTCCTCTACTTCCACTGGCTTGCTTTTTCAAATTTAAAATAAAGACAATGAAGAAAAAAAACGGAGTGTCACGTGCATAGAGAACTGGCCTTGGAGGTCGGAAGACCTGGTCTCAAGTTCTTTTTGAGTTCAGGAATGGCTATGTGATCAGAAAAAGTCACTTAACTTCATGTCCCCTGACCCCCACCCACCCAAGTCACTTAACTTTACCCCAGGCAACTCTTTAAGACTTAGTTGCACAGCAGGTGCTGGTGTGTAATGGTAGACTGAGAACCTAATGAAATCACAAGTTTGCTTAAAAAAAATAAAGGAACGTCAGATCTTTACATTTCTAAGAATCACAATGCCAATTAAGAAAATATTTGGACCACAGCATTAGAGCTTAAAGAGACCTCAGATTTTATCTAGTCCAACTCCTGATTTGTACAGATGGGGAAACTGAAGCACAGAGAGGTGAAGTCAACCAAGTAATTAGCAGACCCTGGAAATATCTGAACTCAGTTCCTCTGTGTTGCTTCTTACTTGCAGGATGAACCAATGCTCCTAAAAATTTTATTTTATTGTCAGCAAATGGTCTACAACTCAATTTACTCCATAGAATGCAGCTTCAAGAAAAAGTACCAAGCATACTCTCCATAGTAACTCGAAGTAGGAAGAAGAATGAAGGGTCAGGAGGCTTCGATAGGAGAGGTATAAAATATGTATAAAGTCTGAATTCACAACATTTAAGTGTATTCTCTTACCCACTCTTTACTTAATATCCATCCCCTCCCACTCAATATATACATAGGAAGAGAAATCTCAGTAATGTCCTTCTAGTTTTAAATGAAGAAACCAGCACACATTATGATGTAATGGTGACTTTATGAAGAGTATTGAGGGAACATTATGAGGTCAGAGCTTCCCCTGAAGGGATAGCCAGGATGCAGGGTTTGTAAATCCAAAGTCATCTTTTCTGCTAACATCCTAGCAGCACATCTTGTTCCCATTCTACAGCATGGGATTTTAAGATCAATGGAATGAACATTGGAGCAAAAACTGAGACTCTGAGTGGACACCATTACAACAGGAAGGATTTTCAGGTCATCAGATTAGTGTCATCATTTCCATCTAGAAATAAAGATACCTCTATGTTCCCATGGAGAGCTCTGAAGACAAACAGTCCATCGTTACAAATGAGTTGAACAATTTCACAGATGCCTTGAAGCAATTTGGGAAGTTAGTGGAAACAACAGTGATCCAGAAAAAAGAAGGAAGACTAGGCTTACATGTGAAAAATGAAGGTAAGCTCAGAAATGTCGAGACCTTCCAAAGATTCCAAAAGTTCAGGCTGATCGAGCTATATAGAATTTAGGGGCAGAGAGAGTCCAGTAGCCTGCTATAAGTCAGTGTTTGAGGTTACACTATTTCTTTACAAATTCTTCTGAGGGAAAAAATCAGAAATGGGTGAAATATTTTTCAATCAAGTTCATACTACACTCTTCTGAGGTTATGGTTAATGGCTTAGGAACATAGAATGGGCTTAGAAATAGGTCATGCATCACCTTTCTTTTCATGAGCCTCCTAATATCTCTATAAGTAGTGAACAAAGTACACTCAAACCAATTTTCCTTGCTGAAGGTGGCCACTTGAAATCCATACTTTCAACTATAATGCATTGTGTAGCTTAGGTGACCCGGTGGATAGAGTGATGGGCCTGGAGTAAGGAAGTCTCTTCTCCCTGAGTTCAAATCCAGCCTTAGATACTTATTAGCTGTGTGACCTTTGGCAAGTCACAACCTCTGCCTGCCTCAGTTCCTCATCTGCAAAATGGGCTAGAGAAGGAAATGGCAAACCACTCCAGTAGCTTTGCCAAGAAAACCCCAAAAATGAGGTCAGAAAGAGTTGGACACAACTGATACAACTCAACAACAGGAATTTCTGCTTCACTTTTGGCCTAACTTTTCTGAACTTTTCTTTGGTAATACTTAGGTATATGTAGCTTGTGTGAAGCAGAATGGTTGTGTGGGATAGAATGCTAAATTTGTATCAACAAGGTTTGGGTTCAAATTCCTCCAGGGACACTAACTGTGGGACCACAGACCAGTTGATTACCTTCTTCAACTTACTCATTTGCAAAATGAGGAGGATCTCTGTAGTACCTAATTCACCTAGTAGTTATGATGATTGAATTAGAATGATGTGTGTGAAGTGCTTTGCAAACTTTAAAGAGCCACGTAAGTATCAATTATTGTATTCTGAATGAATTCTTTGATAAATGGGAGTTCAGGAGGGTAAGTTGTCGAAGTACTAATAATATGAAATTCAATATGGATAAATGTAAGGTCTTGTACTTGGGTGCCAAAAATCAGTTTTGTACATATTAGTTGGGGAAGGCATGGAGAGGCAGAAACTGTTCTGATTTAAAATATATATGCTTCAGTAGTGTGATATGAAAACCCAAAAAGCAAATTCAATTGGGGGGAGGGGCACAGGGGTATATTAAGAGAAATGTAGATTACTGAATAAGGAGGTAATAGTTTCACTTTCTTATCAAGTTTTATCTGAAATATTGTGCTCAGTTCTGGGCACCATGGTTAGAAAGAAAGGATATTGATAAGTTGAGAGTGTCCAAAGGAGGGCATCTGGGACCATGAAGGGTGAGTCTGTGGCATGTTAGGTAAAGGGTTTTCAGGTTTTCTATAAGAGGGTCTGTTGAAGGAATTAAGGATATTTAACTGGAGAAGAAAATACTCGATAAACAAGGAAGACCTTTACGAAGCTACTGGAAGCATCATGAGATCAAAGGTAGTGGTGACAAATGCAGAAATTAAAAGAGAGTAGTAGAAATATTTCTGGGTGAGAAATGCCCAATTCACATCTAAGGGCTGGCATGCCAAACCACTGTCTATTGTACCTCTATGAAGATATTTTGGCTATACTGAGCTGCCTATCAATAAAAATCCCTGCCTTTCTAATGGGTTGACACCTAACATTGAGAACAAATGGTTTAATGGAAAGATTATGTTTGGCTATGTGCACTACATACTGTGTGACCTCTGGGCCTCAGTTTTCCTCATCTGTTAAAAGGAGAGGATTGGACAAATGTGATGATTCTGTAACACTGTTTCAGAAGATTGAACTCTGAAAGTCACCTTACAAATTTCTTGTCTTCTGTAATTTTATGAACTCTTTAAAAAGAAATGGGACACTAGTTAGTAATTAACTTAGTTGAGGAAAGATTGAGTCCTGCTAAATTAATCTCTTGCTATGACAAAATGACAAAACTTGAAAGACTTAGAGGAAATGATAAATATAACATACCTTGACTTTACCAAGTTCCTAAATCTATTATGCACAGTTTACTCATCAATAAACTTCCAAATAAATGTGCAGCCACAGCTGAGCAATAACTGATATTTATATGTAGTATTGTAAAGTTTGCAAAGGGCTTTACCTACGTTATTTCATTACAAAAAGTTCTCTGAGGTAGGTACTGCAGGTAGTGGTAGTATTATTAATTATTATTGTAATTCTCATTTTCACCATAAGGTTAGAGTGGTCAAGTGACTTTTATCCTATATCTATATAGCTAGTAAGTGTCAGAGACAGGAATTAGACCTAGGTCTTCCTGACTCTGGATGCAGGCCCAGTGCTCTACCCACAAAAATCAGGCTGACTCTGGAAAGCAAATTTTTTTGGAAGTAGTAATGCATATATATATGTGTATATATATATATAATACATATTATTTCAGTTCATAAAAGTTATGTTTGATTATTTGTGGATTCATATTCGGATTTGAAGGCACCTTTCAATACTTCAGGAATGCCCTGAGGCACATGGGTTGTGGATCTCTGGTCTAAGGATTCTATGACCTACAATCTAGTAATTCTGTTATCAAAAGGACAAAGAGAATTGTCTTGGAGGATTTTATCTCAATGCTGACTATATAGTAATTAGTAATTCTCTTTAAAAATGCTTACAACCCAGTCTTTTAATAATTGCTTCTAAATGTTAACAGCAATCTAATACCATGATCAAAATCAAGATGACACATGGAAAATAGTTTTTAAAAATGAATTAGTCTGAAGTTTCTCATTAGTTATTTGCAAGGTTTGGTCAGCTTGTATTTAATACCTTTTAGACTTCTTGTCAATGACTCAAGCAGTAGCCTAGAAATCATTCTCTCTCTCTCTCTCTCTCTCTCTCTCTCTCTCTCTCTCTCTCTCTCTCTCTCTCTCTCTCTCTCTCTGTATATAGATAGATAGATAGATAGATAGATAGATATACAGTAGATATAGATATACATCTATACAGTAGTGTATATATATACATCAGTTTAATCTGTTATGCATAGGACAGCGAGGTGGTGCAATGAATAAAGCATTGGGCCTGCAGTCAAGAGAACCTGAGTTCAAATCTGGCCTCAGACACTTATTATCTGTGTGACCCCAGGCAACTCACTTAGCCTTATTTATCTCAGTTTCCTCATCTGTAAAATGAGCTGGAGAAGAAAATGGCAAAGTACTCCAGGGTCATTGCCAAGAAAATTTCAAATGAGATCACAGAGAGTAAATATACAGAATAGAGTCAACAACAACAACAATCTGTTAGGGTTTTAAAAATGCATGAATGACCCTTTCTTTTACTTAGCAATAAATGGGGCTCAGACTAATAGACTAAGTTCGACAGCAGAGTTCCAAGTTATAACAGGACATCTTGTGTGGTTATAAGATATAAAAGAAATTCGTGCTAATAAAGAAATCTCTCTAAATGAATCCTTATAGACCACTACAACAGGTAGTCTGTTACCAATAGGTAAGATCATTCATATAAAAAAAAGGATAAACCAAATCTGGTGTTTCCTTTTGGGGGGGGGGGGAGTCATGCTGGGGGAGTCAAGCCTCAGTTTTCTCATTTGTAAATAAGGGAACTGAACTCAGTGACTCTTGATATGCTTTCTAACTGTAATGCTATGATCTTAAACAATAGAGTCTTCAGCATTTGGTAACAATGTACCTGTAATTCTTTGTTTCAATGCAGACACTATTGATTATGAAAAGTTCTATGAGTCAGTATTGGAACTATTTGGTCCAGAAATAAAGAGCCAAGATGTGAAAAGCTTTTACAGGAAACTCAACAACAATCCGGATGCACCCGTCGACTGGTGTGAGGTAGGTATTTCTGATGCCTACTCTCTGAGATCTCAAAGTCATCTTCCTTAGTAAGGGATTACAGATTGATTTCACATTGATTAAGCAATGTCAAAATGCATATTTTTTGTCAGGTACTATCCTAAGTGCTGGGAATACAAAGAAATGCCAAAACATTGTCCTTGCCCTCAAAGAACTCATATTCTAATGGAGAAGACTCTATGCAAATAGCTATTTACATGAAAGATATATACTGAGTAAACAAAGGTAACCTCAGAGGAAAAGTACCAGAATGTGAAGGGGGGGGGGGTGCTTCATAGTCAAAAGGGTTGGCCAAAATGCCATTTATTTACATTGATAATACATAACTTGTTAATACCGATCAAACTGCCTATCATGGAGAACAGACCCACAAGATTAGTCAATCCAATGTTTTCTTCTCATTAATTATACGCCAGCCACTTCTCCCTTTATTCCACCAAGGAAACAAGTGTCCCTTGAGCACAAGGGACAGGGAATCCTCAGACAGTTTCTCTGATCCTTCACAGTAGTCCTTAGGCGTCATTCACAGAAGGTCACTTCTAAGATGTGGAGTCTGGGACAGGTAAGAGAGAATCTCTATTCACCTCTTCATAAACTCATGGTTGGTAGAGTCCTAGTCGGTCCTAGTTGGTAGAGAGCTGGCCTACTAACAGGGTGACCTTGGTTAATCATCACCACAAACTGCAGCGGTTGCCAGTCTGCATGGGTAGAAAGTTTCCTCATCAAGAATTCCATACTCCAGTGAAATCACAAGTTTGGTTAAAAATAAAAATAATATTGATAATAAATTCAGAGAGTTGCTCTCATTAGATTTAAACATTTTCTGACCTAGAGTTAGAAAAGTGAGGTCATTGTGATGGGGGAAAACTCTATCTTTTTTGCACTTTTTCTATTCTCATTTACAACTTGACTCTGAGACTAAGCTGATAAACATTGGTGGTATTTTGCTTTTACAACACTTTTTTTGGGCTTAGCCGTTAATTTTAAGGTTTCTTTCACACCTTTCCTTCTTTGCTTTCCAGGAGAATGCCAGCTCCTTGAGGGCAGGTCACTGCTTTTTGTTTTTGTCTTCGTGTAACTAGCACATAGCATGGTGGTTGCACACAGCAGGCGCTTAATAAATGTTGAAGTGAATTATATGTGGATTTAGTAAGGCCACAATACTCTAATAAGGCTTTAACAAGACTCTAGGAAACATCAAAAGGTCATTCCATTAGGTGGTCATTCCAGTACAGACACTTCCCTATAGATAAAGGCATGCCTTACCTAGTGTGGGACCAACTTCATCTCTACTAAACTATTGCTATTAATATCCTTCTAATAGGTCTCCCTATACCCAATCTCTCCCCTCTCCAATGCATTCTATATACATACAGTTGTCAAATTGATATTCCTAAAGTAAAGGTTTAACTCCATCACTTCTCTTCTTAATAAGCATCTAATAGCTCCCTATTGCCTTTAGGATAAAATATAAACTCCTGTTTTGGGTATTAAAAACACTTTACAATCTGGCTCCAACAACAGGGGGTGAGAGGATTGAGTGTAAAGTCAGATGTGGGTTCAAAGACTTCCTCTGATACCTCTTATACCTGTGCAACCTTAGGGAAATCATTTAACTTTCTGGGGCCTCAGTTTCCTCATATGTAAAATAAAAACATTGGATTAGAAAATTTCTAAGGCCATTTCCAGTTCTAAAATCTATCTTTTCCAGCTGATTACACATTACCACCTTGTTCCATCCTTGTTAGTCTATTTACTGTATCCTCATACATAACATTTCATCTTGGGCATGCTACAATTCAAATTGGATTTTTCCCTGTTCTGTCTCCCACCTTGTACCTTTGCACCAGCTGTTTGTCCCTCATGCTAAAACTTCCTGCTCACCACAACTCTCAGAATCCCTAATTCCCTTCAAGACTTGGTTCAAAGGCCAATTCCTAAAACAGGCCTTTTCTGATTCTCCCACTCTTCAGTGGTCTCTCCATATTCATTTCTTTGTATTTAATTTGGCATGTACTTCATGTTTAGTGATCTCTGTACATGTTGTGTCTCCCTCAACCAGTTGCCTTCCCTAGTAGAAGATCAGCTTCTTGAGGACAAGAACTGTTTCACTTTTGTCCTTGTATCTCCAGCCACCTAGCACAGTGCCTGGCACATGGTCTGTCCTCAATAAACCCTCGTTGAATTGAATATAAATAGTTGCTGATTTTATTCATCATATATCTAGTGATGGTAATGCTTGAATATCTTAGCAGTATCCCTAAACTCATTTACTCTCACTTCCAAATAGTAGGGTTTTTTATTTCTTTTTTATGTACGTTCTTCTCATGTAAACCCATTTCCTTTGGTTTTTGTCCTTTGGACTTGGAGTCAGGAAGATCGATATTTGAATCCAATCTCTGACACTTATTGTGTGACTGAGTAAGTAATTTCATCTTTAGTACCTCAGTCTCCTTATCTGTAAAATGGAAATAATAACATCTACCTAACACATGTAAAGCCTGTTACAAACCTGTAATGTAATGCCAAGGAAAGGCAACTTCCCAAGGTTCAGAATACCAGCATAGGTGCTCTCCATTTTATTCAGTGACCAACCAAGAACAGAGAAGATCAAAACATGACATCATTCAAAATACAGCATTTACTAAGTGTGATTAAATAATCTCCAAGGACTACCCCACCCCAGGACCTTCCAATCATTCAATCAATTACAAAGTCCCTGGTCTAAATACTTCTCCACCCCTAGGCTATACCTTCATTTAGTCCACCACGGAGCCCCTCTTCTCAAATGGAGATTAGTTTCCAAACATAAGTAAAGTACCTTCATTTGTCAATCACAGAGCACCAAAAGGTCAAAAGTTCCCCACCCCTGGATCTCAATTGAATCTACCCCAGAGTTACATCAAGTTTAAACACAGCACTTAATACCCAAATGGAGGTCTTTTCTTCATCTTGACACGAGGCAAGTTCTCAGCAATCTTAGTTCCTGGGGAGACAAGGCTCAGCAAGGCCACAAGATACATTGCCAGTCCCTTCATCAATTCATCCTCTGTCTTTAGAACAGTCCTAGAACCCCTGAAAACATTAGCAAAACCCTCTCCCAGGATTTCTGTAAACATACAACCAGAAAATCCTTCTTCAGGGCTTCTGAACCAACAGAAAGGTTCCCAGACCCCTGCAACAACAGCACTGTCCTTCACCAGTGGACAGTATTCACTCTGTCTTCAGGACAGTCTCCAGACCCCTGCAACAACAGCACTGTCCTTCACCAGTGGACAGTATTCACTCTCTGTCTGCAGGACAGTCTCAGGGCTTCTTAGCCAAAAGCCAGGTTCCAGGACTTCTTCAACAACAGGACTGTCTTTCACCAGTGGACAAATCTGGCAAAACAACATCAAAACAGACAGACAAAGTACCAGCAAAACAGCCATGTCTCCTCAGTCCTTGGCAGCTCAGGGGGCAGGTCTCAAAAGTCCAAGGCAATTCAAAGTGGCACTCAGCAATGCTCTCCGTCTCTCTCTGCCTCCACGAGGTGCTGCTTCCAAAAAGTCCTGCCTCTCTCTTATCTCTCCAAATCTACGTCACCAGCTCCTCCCAGTTCAGGACTTTCTTTTCACATCAACAAGTCCATCCCACAGGTGGGATTAACAAGCTCTGGGTTTTAACACAATCAATTTGAAAACCAAGCCAATACAGGGGAGTCTTTATGTTCCATTACTATCACAAAACCTTAAAAATGAAATTTAAAAAAAGAGAAAGGCACAAATCTTTCATTTGCTTTTATTTTTGGAGGGCAATTATGGTTAAGTGACTTACTTGCCCAAGGTCACACGGCTAGTTTTTGTCTGTGTGTGTTAGGTGTCTGAGGCTGGATTTGAACTCAGGTCCTTCTTACTCCAGGGCTGGTGCTCTATTACCGCCCCCTTCAAATCTTTCATTTTCACTATTAAATCTGAGGAAAAAAGAAGAGGAGGAAGAGAAGTTTAGGGAGAAAGAAAAGAGAAGCAGAAAAATCTCAAGGTTCAAGAAATAGGTCTAGAAGACCAACTGCCTGAGAACTCTTTTCGTCAATTTAAACATTCAAGGAGCCAAGATTCCTCATGGCAAAGGATATTATGGGATGAGCAAAATAAAAATAAAAAAGTTTGATAATCAATATTCCAAATGAACATCAAGACTAAAAAAATGTCATGTAAAAGCTAGTTGCACAAACCAATCTTCACAATAATCCTTTATAGAGATGACAGTTCAACAATCATGCCAGGACCTTCTGAACTCTAAGCAGTTAATTTCAAAGGGTGAAGAAGTAGGTTAGAAATTAGGAGAGCTACATTATGTGAAGGAATATGGATTTGTGGTTTATAGGGTAAAATTCCACATTTGAATAATAATAGTACTAACCTAGAATTCTGGAGATCTATATCCACTGTGAGTAAGTAGCTAAGACTTCTGTTTTCTACAATATTGTGACAGATGACTCACTAGACTTCATATATGTGTCATTAAAATATGCCAGGATGATTCACTTGGCTTCCATTAAACCAGATGGCCTTAATAAGGAACTCAGTACCAGAAGGAGGATGCTGAGAAAGAAGAGGAAGAAGAGTGGTTGCTGTTAGAGTGGTTGTAGTTTTTCATAATTGGTCTTCCAGGTGAACTAATATCTTCCCAAAGACAAAACTTGCAAAGGCCATGCAGCATAGATGAAAGAGCTTTTGTTGTGTAAGAGGAGACCCAGGTTTGAATCCTAATGCTACCATTCCCCACTTTCGATAAATCGATTTCTTCACCTCTCTGAGCCCTGATTTCCTCATTGGCATATTAAGGAGGTTGGGCTAGAGACCTTTAAGGAAGGTCACTTCCGACTCTAAATTTCATAATGAATTATTTGTTCTTGTCAATTCCAGATTAGATTCTCAAAATAAAATAAAATTGGAAAATCTAGTGCTGCTTTTTTGCTCTAATCCTAACCTTTATTAATAACCTTATTCATGATGCTGATTCTAACCTAGGGCTTGCAGCTAGGGAAAAGGGTGCCAAAAGGTTTTTCTTTTTCTTAATCCTGACCAAAGAGCTTCTCTACCTCCTATTTTGAACATGTCACCATGGTGTTCCATTGCTTCCGGCTAGCCTTTAAGATGCAATTCAGAAACCATCTTCTGCATGAAGCCTTTCTTGAGGTTCTTATCTTTCTCTCCTCGACTGTCTTGTATTTTACTACTGTATGTGTGTATGTATGCATTTATTAACTTTATTTTTATGCTATATATATTTTTATATGTACTTGTTGCTCCCACCACTCCATAGATTGTAAACTCTCAAGTAGGGGTTGTTTCATTCTTTGTACTTGTATGTCTAGGTCCCAGAATACAGTAATCAGTTAGTAAATGCTTGCTGATTGATTGATTGAAGATAATAGGAAAAGGGAGGCAAATGTAGGAAGGAAAGGTGGAAAAGGATAAGGTGCAGCAATTTATATCCACCAAGAGGTGGAAGATTAGGATTAACATAGCCTCAAAGACCCAGAGTGCCTTTCTCTCATTCCTCCTCCATCCCTTTCTTGAACTCTTTGACTGCCCCTTCCTAGGACTATACTGATTATTGGACACGAAGTCAAAGTGCCACTTAATAAAGTTTAATTTTCTCTATGATATTAGGGCAGGGTTTCTCAGAGTATTCCCCAGAGATCATGTCCAGATTTGAATAATGGAAAACAATTTCAAGTACCAATAAGAAACAATAGTGCTTTTATGGAGACAAAATAGTAACCTAGATTATGGCATGATTTATTTGTTAATTTTATCGACCTTCAATGAATCCATCCATCAAAAACATTTATTAAAGGACTTACTATGATGAGTCAGGTCCAAAGATCTGTGATCCCACAAATGTGAGTACTCATTCATTTGTTAAGTACCTACTATGTTCCAGGGACTGTGCTAACCTCTGGGGGATACAAAAAAAAGGGCAAAAAGTCCCTGCCCTCAAGGAGCTTACAGTCACATGAAGGAGACAAAATCCTCTCACCAATGTAGATTAAAATCCTTTTAGATTTACTGTAGTCAACACCAAAAGAAAATTTGGCAGCCAGGCTTCTTGATCCTTAGCAAGTCTGCTCCTGGAAGACTAGCACATAACATCACTTAATGCCTTCCCAGCTTTGTAGAAAGCTGTCTCAGAGCTTGTATTCTATTGGAATAGTCTTTGAGAATGAAGAATCAATGTTTTGAGATATTCAGAGTATGACTTTATAGGCATAAGCATGTTGAACTGGAAGGAGTTCTAGACTGAACACTCATTAAAATCAGCATGCCTATAAAACCTGCTGGAAAATTTACTGTTTGTTACATGGGCAAATTAAAGAATCTCAATTTCTTTTACTGTAAAATGGAGATAATAATTATGATGTCTATTTCTCAAGGTTGCCATTAGGAAAGTGCTATTCTGTAAACCCTGTAAACACTACAAAATTATTTTCATTTTCTTTAGTGAATGGGGAAAGAAGGGATCTTATTTTAATGACACATTTATACAGCATTTTACAATTTATGAACTGCTTTTCTCACAAGAAACCCTGTGAAGTAGGTAGTTCAAGCACTATTATCTTCATTCTACATATAAGGACACTGAAGCTTGGAGAGATTATATGATTTGTCCTCAGTCCCATAATCATGCAGCTAGTTAAGTGCCAGGTTTTATTATCAAACCTAGAGCTCCTGACTTAAAAAAAAAAAAACAAAAAGCATTGCCATGTGAATATCAGAAAGTAAGAGAGGACTCAACACATACAGCAATGAATTTCCATTTCAAAAAAGCCTATATAATAATTACTATACATTGTGTTCAGAGCTGTCTCTCTTTTCTTTACTTCCTTATATTCTTTTGTTCTCTGCTGTGCACTTTTAATTTTGTTCTTTTTCTTCCTTTCCTATACATATTTACATATAGAAACACACACATGTATGCATACATGTAAATATACATAGATATCTATAATATATTCGCACATAGACATATACATTCATATGCATCTATGTAAAACCATGCTATACTTGTTTATCCTCTGTTTCTCTGAAGGTGGATAACATCTTCATAAGTTCAAGTCTTTCCATATTTTACTAAGTCCACCAACTCATCATTTCCTACACCACAACAATATTCCAACTTTATACTGTCTAGTTATTTTAAATAGTCTAAAACAAAATTGATTAATATGACTGACACACAATGTAGTTTCCCTATTTTTCTCTTTGATGAAATCGATTTTAGCTTTAACTTTATCTGCTTTTTTTCCCTAATGAATTCTACTCCTGATCATTGTATGTGTCTCTTATTTCCTATTCCTCCTGACTCCTCTACTGTACTTCTATCCACTACCTTGCCCTATTACTTAACGTACCCCCACCCCCCAAAGTTCCTCCTGTATCCTCTCCTTTCCCTACTCTTTCCCCTTACCCTCTTTTTTCTATCCAAATTTAGAAGACTTTTATAGCCTTCCAAATATATATTTTATTCCCTCTTTATCCCATTCCCATTAATTTAGATACCCTTCTCTACCTCTCTTTATCCTATTCCCTTACCCCTCTTATTTCTTTATAAATTTATAAGACTTTTGCTCCCTTCTAAATGTATATATTGTTCTCTCTTTAACCCAGATCTGATGTGAGTAGGGTTCCCTCAAAAAATTCCTCCCTTATCCTCTCCCCATCCCTATCCCCTTAGTCTTATTTCTTTCTGAATTTAGAAGACTTTTATTCATATATATGTATATGTATGTATGTATGTATGTATTGTTCCCTCTTTAACCCATTGCTGGTGAGAGTAGGGTTCCAGAACTACCAGCCCTCCTCCTCTACCTAATTCCTCTGTTTCAGTTCTTCCTAGAGCATCTGACTTTAAACCGTGTGTTCTTTCCCCTCTACTCTAGCGGATTTGGTTTGCATTAGGGTCCATCAGGTTCATTATGTAGAAATATACTATTAATGTAACCAGGAAAACAAACTAAAAAAAAAAAGGCCCATGAAATTGGCTATACAATAACAGGCCCAAGTCTTTATAGTTCTTCACATTGTGGTAGTGAGTGAGTCACCATTAACCTCTTGGATTCCAAAACTCTTAGATCTATCTGTTTTTAACTTGGGGTCCTTACAGTTTTGTACAAGTATACTGGCATAGACAGTTTTCAAAGGTGCATTCATAAAAGTTTTTAAAACTTATAAGGGGCCATGGCTTAGCTTTCACATGGAAATTATGTTATGATTCTGATATCAAAAAAGAGAATGTAAATGTACTTGCTGTGCACATGGAAAGGAGAGGATGCTAGTGGAAGAGAAGGGTTCTGGCAGTACCATTAATAACACTTATCTATGAGTCAAAGATGATTAATTATGACTAATGAATGAATCTTTCTGCTTTGTAAGAAAAATGGATGATGCTGTTGGTTTTCACTTAAGGGTCTGTTTTCTTTTTTAAATCATGTTTCATGCTGTAAGAAAATGTTAGCTGAGACAACCAAAGTACGTCAGCCTTAGATTTGCTGTAAACTTTCCAAGATGTATTTGGTTTTCTCGGGTACAGATTTTTCCAGAGACTTAGTCAGACTGAATCTCTCCTACCTTACTAATGTGTTCTCCTGAGATCCTGAGCTCTTAGTGGTGAACATACAGATGCTATCATCATGAGCTAGTTTCTGGGGTTAACAATATCAGTAAGGGAAGACACTCAAGTTGCTCTAAGCATCACCAGAAGAGATTTAATGGGAGGCCTGAACAGATTTAACTGTGATTATTGAACTTTTCTTGATGTGAGGGGCAGCACTTTGAATGAACACTTTGGTTCCCCAGGTGGGCCTGGTAAAAATACAGCCCCAGCTGCATTCACAAAGCACACCAAAAAGAGGATGAAAAATCAATTGACAAATAATTATTTTAGAGTAAAATGAGATTATTGATGAGAAATTTAGAGTTAGAACGGAACCTTAACGGTCATCTAGGCTAGAAGTGCTAAACCTAGAGTCCACAGGCCACCCCCTCCTCCAAACCATTCATAAACTTGGAAGGGGAAAAATTGCATCTTTACTTTCACTACCTTCTAACTGAAATTTAGCATTTCCTTTGATTATATTTTTTAAACCATTGTTCTGAGAAAGAGTCTCAACAGTCAACAAAAAAGATTAAGAACTCCAGATCTAGCGCTAAACCTGAGGCTTAAAAAACAAACAAAAAACTTTTCCAGTGTCACAAAGATTTTTTTAAACAATAACAACAATAATATTACCTGATATTTATCATTTAAGCAGTGTAGCCTTTACATTCAACCTTGGACCAGCAAAATCTCAGAATGAGAGAAAATTGGAATAGGAAAGAAGGGATGAAGTGAAGGGAGAGAGAAACTCTTTATGGGTCTTTTCCTCAAGGAACAATCTTTGTTTTTTCTTTGAAAATCTTGAGTAGGAGGCTTTCCATTATCAGTTGGCATTTATTTGCACCAGATACTTAAGTCATTATTTTTTTCTTTAAAGGTTATTTTTCCCCAATTACAAGTAAAAACTATTTTAAGATTTCATTTTTGAAAATTTTATATTCCAAATTCTCCCCCTCCCCCTCCTACCCCTCATTGAGAAGGCAAGCAAGTTTATATCAGCCAGACCTGTGTAGTCATGGAAAATATATTTCCATATTAGCCATATTGTTAAAAATACACAGACAAAACCCCACAAAAATAGAGTAAAAATGTATGCTTCAATCTGCATTCAGACTCTGTCAGTTCTTCCTCTGGAGGTGGATAGCATTTTTCATGATAAATCCTTTGGAATTTTCTTGGATCTTTGTGTTGCTGAGAATAGCTAAATCATTTATAGTTTACATTATTTATATTATATTATATATACAATATTGCTATTAGTGCATAAGATGTTCTCCTGGTTCTGCTCACTGTGCTTTGCATCATTTCATGTGAAGTCTTTCCAAGTTTTTCTGAAAGCATCCTGCATGTCATTTCTTATAGTACAATAGCATTACACCACAATCATCGAACAACTTGTTCAGCAATTCCCCAATTGATGGGCATCCCCTCTATTTCCAATTCTTAGCCACCACAAAAACAGCTGGCATAAATATTTTTGTACATATAAGTCCTTTTCTCTTTAAAAAAAATTTATTTGGTATACAGAGCTAGTAGTGCTATTGCTACATCAAAGGGTATGTGTAATTTTATAGCCCTTTGGGCATAATTCCAAATTGCTCTACAGAATGGTTAGATCAGTTTTCATAACTTCACCACCAACAGTGCATTAATGTCCCAATTTTCCCACATCCCCTCCAACATTTGTCAACTTGATAGGTATGAGAGGGTACCTCAGAGTTTTTTTAATTTGCATTTCTCTAATCAACAATGATTTACAACATTTTTGTAAATGACTATAGCTTTGATTTCTTCTTCTGAAAACTGTTCATATCCTTTGACCATTTATTATTTGGGGAAGTGATACGTTCTTAAAAATTTGACTCAATTCTCTATATATTTGAAAAATGAGGTCTATATCAGAGAAACTTACTGTAAATTTTTCCCTCCGTTTTATGCCTTCCTTCTAATCTTGGCTGCATTGGTTTTGTTTGTGGTGAATGCTTTACAGTAATCATCTCATTTGATCCTCACAACAACCCTGGGAATTACGAGGTGCCATTATTCTCATTTACAAACAAGGAAACTGAGGCAAACAGGTTACTTGCCAGGATGTGAGTAACCTGCCCAGGATCACAGAGCTAGTAAGTGTCTAAGGCTGAATTTGAATTCAGGTCTTCCTGATCCCAGGCCCAATGTTCTACAGACTGTTATTGTGTTACAATACAATTGTGTTACAATCTGTTACAGATTGATTAATCAACAAATATTTTCAAAGTGACAATTATGTACCATGCATTTCTGACCTTGTATAGGTCTGATCAGCTACAGTACCTGTGATCAGTCACACTGTGCCTTGACCCCAACATAGTGTTGTCATTTGGGTCCTCTTCTGAGAATGAAGGACAATAATCACCAGGTATCTGAGTTGAGATTTGAACTCAAGGCTGCTTGACTTTGTCTCCTTTCTTGAGGATGTCCATATCTGGCATGCCATTTTTTTCTCTACATCAGTTCTTGCCCCCATACTCACAGACTTATTAAATATATTGATGCCCCCTCAAATACTCTGATTTCTTTTGAAATTCCATCCTTCCCCACCTTGCTTTTATTAGGTCTCTCTCCAGGCAGGCTTTAGTCTGCTCTATGGGAATGTTTGAGAAGTTTGGCAGTATATTAACTTTGAAGCAAAAAATTGACCTTTTGGGGGAGGCAAAGACTTCCATGACATTATCTATCCATCTCCTTCTCTGCTGTCCCCTTTTCCTTTTGCCTTTAATATTTCATAATATTAGAGTCTTTCCTAATGAGTCCTGTCTTCTCATTATGTAGCCAAAGTATTTAAGCTTCAGCTTCAGTATTTGGTCTTCCAGTGAACAGCTGAATTAATTTCTTTTAAGTATTGACCAATTTGACCTCCTTGATGTCTCAAAAGTCTTCTCCAGCACCACAGTTTGAAAAGGTCAATACTGTGGTGCTCAGGTTTCATTATAATCATGTCTCACATTCATACATTGTTACTGGAAAAACCATAGCTTTGATCATACAGATCTCTGTCAGCAAGACAATGTCTCTGCTTTTTAGCATACCATCCAGATTTGCCTTAGCTTTCCTTCCAAGGATCAAGCATCTTTTAATTTCATGGCTGCAGTCTCCATCTGCAGTGATCTTTAAGCCCAAGAATATAAAAATCTGATGCTGGCTGTTTCCATTTCTTTTCCTTCTGTTTGCCAGGAAGTGATGGGACAGCTCACCAAGATCTTAGTTTTTGGTTGTTGTTGTTTTTGTTTTTTATGTTAAGCTCCAAGTCAGCTTTTATATTCTCCTCTTTCACCTCATCAAGAGGTTTCTTAACTCCTCTTCATCTTCTGCCATCAGAGTAATATCATTGCATATCTCAAATCGATGATATTTCTCCCAATAACCCTAAGTCTCATTTTTGATTCATCCAGCCTGACGTTTCACTTCATGTATTCTGCATATAAATTAAATAAATAAGGAGACAATATACAGCCTTGTTGTACTCCTTTTACAATTTTAAATCAAAGAGTTGTTCCATGTTCAATTCCAATTGTTGCTTCTTGGCCAGCATACAGGTTTCTCAGGAGACAAGTAAGATGATCTAGTACTACCATCTCTTTGAGGACTTGCCAGATTTTGTTGTGATCCACACAATCAAAGACTTTAGTGTAGTCAATGAAGCAGAAGTACATGTTTTTGTTTTGTTTTGTTTTGTTTTTCTGGAACCTCCCTTACTTTCTTTTCTGTAATCCAGCAAATGTTGGCAATTTGGTCTCTAGTTCCTCTGCCTCTTTGAAAACCAGCCTGCTCTTCTGGTAATTCACATATTGCTGAAGCCTAACTTGCAGAATCTTCAAAATAACCTTATTGAAGGGTGAAATGAGCACAATTTTTTCACTAACTTGAACATTCCTTGGCATTGCCCTTCTTTAGGATTGGGATGTAAACTTTTCTTTTTCAATCCATTGGCCACCGTGGAGTTTTCTAAATTTACTGGCATATTAAATGCAGTTCTCTAACAGCCTCATTTTTTAGGATTTTAAACAGCTCAGCTGGAAAAGTCCTCATTGCTATGTCCTAATTAGGGTTTTGTTCATTACAGTATGATAGTGGAAAGATCAGTTAATCTTGAGTCAGAAGGTCTTGAGCTGGGTGTCACTTGAGCTCTAGGGCTCAGTTTCCTTTTTGTGAAATGAATGGATTGGGGAGAATTACTAAAGTTTCTTCTAGCTCTAATTACTATGGTTGCTGTGTACTAAGTTGTAGATTCATAAGTAATTACTCCTTCTCTTTCCCCACATCTGTTCCCTTTTACTTCCTTGGGTTGCTACTATTGTCTCCAGGAAAAAAAATGTAATTAGAAATCTGCATGGGTTTGCTAGATGATTGTACATTGCTCTAGGTTTTTTGAATATAGGTGCTATCTAAATGTAGGAAATTATTTCAAACTGCGTATCTTTTACAAATTTTTTTTTCTGGGAAACTAGCATTCATTAGCACAAAAAATAAATAAAGCATTTTTATCCCTATTGAAGCCTGAAAATACAAGTGGCAGTAGAAGTGCTCTAATGACCAAAATCTGAGTTAAACTGGTTGTTCAATTTTACAATTATTGTTATGGTTTTGTATGCTGTTTGGGACAGGTGTTTGTATTGTTGTATTCATAAAATGAGGTGAAGTGGGGGTGGAGGTTGGAAAGAACCATTGATCAAAATGTACTTGGCTCATAGTGAGTGCTTAATTAGTGCTTGTTGATGTAGCCTGACCATATCTGTCATAAATATTTCTTAACAACAAAAATACCAATTAAAGATTTCAGGCTGTCTGACTTCCAGGTCATGTGACTAACAAATGGAGACAAAAAATTTCTTTAGTCCCCACTAACTCTCAAAAATTCCCCCAAACTTGGAAAGAAAAGCAATCATGGATGTCTCTATAAACCAACACAATAAGAAGCTGAACAACATAACTTTATACACTGACAGCAGAAAACCCTAATCCAGGGGTGGGTAACCTGCAGCCTTGAGGTCACATGTAGCCCTCTAGGTCCTCAAGTGCTGCCCTTTGACTGAATCCACACTCCACAGAACAAATTTGGATTCAGTCAAAGGGCCATCCATACTTAGGGATCTATGGGGCCACATATGGTTCCTCACCCCTGTACTAATCTCTAAATCATTTGCTCACCCTCTACATCAACCCCCAAACTCTGGCAGAGTATACAAATAGTTATTTTCTTGCCAAATTCCACAGTATCTGTTAGCATACCTTGCCCCTTCCCTGAACCCATTATCCTATGACAATACATAGCAGACCTTAACTGTGCCTACCCTCTTGTGGAGGGAGAAAGTAGAGTAAAAATGTTCTGTCTGGAGGGAGGGCAGTACTCTCTGCCTGGGGACAATAGTCCTCAGCTAGAAGGAACTAGGTCAGGATGCCAGCATATTTTTGTGTGGTTGCACTAAACCTGAAGGAAAGGGGACTAGCATCCAACAAAGATGAGTCCTGTACCCTTAGAACCTTCTTGGAGCAGGGACTGGGATTAGTGAAAAGTGAATTCCCCCACATGCAGAGACTAAGGTAGTTTTAAGGTCCTCACAAGCTATACGAGAACATAAAAAAAAAAAAAAAGAAACCACCTAAGATCTCAGGAGGAACAAAATTAGGATAAAAACCTAGAGAATAAGCAAATAAATCATCTGGGAAGGTATTAATAAAAGAAAAAAAAGTTAGATTTAATGAACACTTGCTGAATGCCAACTAGGTTTGACTACATTGTACCAACTGCTGGCAGGAAGCAGAGGGGCATACATGAAATGAGATACATCTGTGGCCTCAAGCAGCTTTTTAGGGGATTCTCATTGTAGTGAATGATAGGCTTTATTGAACTATTTTTGTTTTAAAGAAGCAGCAATAAAATGTTGTTAATTTATAAATAACAGATATTAATAGGTCTCTATAAATTGAATGGTAAAGAAACATTTCAGGGACAAAGGTAAAAGCTACCAATATGAATAAAAACATTGCCTATTCTTGCAAATCACTTTTCCTTTGAGCAATTTCAAGACTATAGAAGTACCCTCAATGTGGTATTTGTTTAATGTTTGCTGAACTGAATGAAATGTATAATATATTTTAGTAAGCACTTAGCACTCAATTACTCATCTTCTATTAGTCTGTTATTAATAAAAACAAAAAAGAATTAGTGATATTGCCAGATTTTTTATCCTTATATGGTAGAGTTTCTTAATTTTTCTGTGTTACAAACCCATATGGTAGTCTAGTGAAATCTTGGTACTCCTCTCAGAATTTTTTAAAATGCATTTTTAAAAGTATACTAGATTAAAGAGATTACATAAATAACTGAATGTCCAAAAAAAAAAAAGGAAATTGAATAAGCCATAAATCAACTCCCAAAGAAAATACCTCCTAGACCACATGTATTTACAAGTAAATTCTATCATTCAAAGAGTAATTATTTCCAATATTATATAAACTCTGCAAAAATTGGAAAATAAGGTTCCCTTCCAGACTCTTTCTATGGTTGATATTTAAATCAAAGAGACAAAACAGAAAAGGAAACTATAGATAAATATTCCCAATTCAAAAACATCAAATGAAATATCAGCAAATATTCTATAACGGTATATTAAAAATATTTTATCCTATAACCAGTTACATCCTATTCCAGGTTCGTTCTATCTAAGGAAAACTATAAATGCAATATATCTCAGCTACTGGGGGTAACGCCTAGCAAAACTGGAAGAAAGCCTGTAAAAAGTTAGGTTCTCACCAAGATCTCATACTGCATATACCAAGAAAAGATCTATGTAAATGTATGACTTAGACATAAATGGTGACACTATAAACAAATTAAAGGAGTAAGGAAGAAACTGCCTTTCAGATTTATGAACAGGGGAAGAATTCATGACCCATCAAGGAATAGAGAGTATCATAGATAACATAATGGACAATTTTGATCACATAAAATTAAAATGGTTACACATGCAAAACCAATTCATTTAAAATTAGAAAGGAAAGGGATAACTTTGAAAAAAAATCTTTTCTCTGATAAAAGCTCTATTTCCAAAATATATGAAGAACTGATTCAAACTTATGAGGACAGGAACTATTAGTTTCCCAGTAAAGAAATAGCAAAGAATATTAACGGGGGGGGGGGGGTTGGTATTCACTCTTTTGTTTTAATATTTTGGTCTTAATTAATTTGTTTATTTACTTTTACTGTACAAGATTCAGTTCCACTATTCCTTGAGTTTCCAATTTTCTCCCCCTCCCTCCTCTCTTCCCTCCATGGCAGCATACAATCAAGTATAGGATCTGCAAATACTTTCACATTAGATGTTAGTCAGGTTATAAAGAAGGATTGTAACAGATGGAATGAACAATGGGAAAGAGGAAACAAAACCAAACAAGAAAAAGAAAAAGAGCAGGTAGTTTGCTTCAATCTGAATTCAAACTCAGTTCTTTCTCTGGGTATAGACATCTCTCTCCATCATGAGTCTTTTGGGGTTGACTTAAAACCCAGCATTGCTGAGAAGAGTCAAGTCTATCAAAGTTGGTTGTCACACATACGTTGCATCGGTAATTGTGTACAAATTTCTCCTGGTTCTACTCTTCTCACTCAGCATCAGTTTGCATAACCCTCTCCAGGTCAATATGAAGTCCATCTGCTCCTTGTTTCTCATAGCACAATAGTATTCCATTACATGCATATACCACAACTTGTTCAGCCATTCCCCAATTGATGGGCACCCCCTTAATTTCCAATTCTTTGCCACCACAAAAAGACCTGATATAAATATTTTTTGTACATATGATCTTCTATGATCTCTTTGGGATACAACCCTAAAAGTGATATTGCTGGGTCAAAGGGTATGAAATTATTTATAGCCCTTTGGGCATAATTCCAGATTGCTCTCCAGAATGGTTGGATCAGTTTACAACTCCACCGGCAATGCATTAGTGTTCCAATTTGTCCACATCCTCTCCAGCATTTGTCATTTTCCTGTTTTGTCATCTTAACCAATCTGACTGGTGAGATGTGGTATCTCAGAGTTGTTTTGATTTACATTTCTCTAATCAATAGTGATTTAGATAATTTTTTCATATGCTTATAGATATCTTTAATTTCTTCCTCTGAAAACTGCCTGTTCATATCCTTTGACCATTAATAGCAGGTGGTTTTTAAAGAATTAAACCCAAGGATCTATAAATATATACATCAATCTTTTGCCTTTTGGAGGGCAATTGGGGTTAAATAACTTGTCCAAAGTTACACGGCTAGTTTTTTTTGTGTGGGTATTAAATGTCTGAGGTTGGAACTGAACTCGGGTCCTCCTCACTCCAGGGCCAGTGCTTTACTCACTGTGCCACCTAGCCACCCCTGTAAATATATTTTTAAATGTTTCATATCGGGGCAGCTAGGTGGTTCAGTGAATAGAGCACCAGCCCTGAAGTCAGGAAGACCTGAGTTCAAATCCAGACTCAGACACTTAACACTTACTAGCCATGTGACCTTGAGCAAGTCACTTAACCCCAATTGCCCAGGCTTTCACCCTCCAAAAAGCAAAAGGAAAGAAAAGAAAAGAAAAAGTTACTTTAAAAGATTTGAGAAATCTGATAAATGAAAACGATCAACTGATTCTTGAGGTCTGATAATAAAGTATGATACCCATCTCTTGACAAAGAGATGATGGACTCAAGAAATCAAATAAATACACATTTTTGGACACTGGCAAAGTGGGAATTTGCTTTGACTGTGCATATCTGTTTCAAAAGTCTTATTTTTCTTTTTTTTTTCATTTTTCAATTGGGGGATGATTTGAAGGGCAAAGAAGAATAGGGATAGGACAGCAAAAAATAAGCTTATTAAATAAAGAAAACAGGGTTATTGAAGAATCTTTCTTAAAATATAAAGAACACAGCAGTAGGAAGCCCAGAAAGAAACTTAGACAAGAATAGTTTTGAAAACTACAGGTTGAACTTATGTAATTAAAAGAAAAGCAAGCTGTATATAATAAAAATCTATAGTTTTATGTATAATCTTTTTTCTCTGTTCTATTTTATATGGGGAAATCCCATTTAACTTATATTTGATTTCAGAATATGAATAAAATTACCAAAATGAAAGAAAAAAATATGTATCACATCCCCTTGGATGGTGCCCTGAAAGATAACCTTGTGCGTCACATTGCTTATGCTGAGGGAGATGTGACTCTTCAATGGCTGAGAGAATACAGAGAATGACCATGTGTAACCTACCTGCATTTAGTTCATCTGGATGGGGATACACATGATGATATAATGAGAGGAAAGGGGGAGACAGACTGGACTGGATCCCTCCACACCATGGATATGTATTGGAGGCAGCTCCATTAAGTGTCTTCCAAGGACATGCAACTCTAGAGACTGCTGAGAGAGTATCTATCCTGGGCAACATTGTTCTCTCCTAGTTGAACTGATAATTTTTCTTGCTCCCATGTGGAGCTTATTTACTTTTGTGTATTCTTTTGTATATAACAAACTGAAAACCTTTTCAGATCTATTTGCTGTTTTGCTTGGATAATGAGGTTTATTCTCTTTAAAAAATATTAATAGTGACTTGCCAAAATATAATTTTCAATTCTCTAGGATGCTTTGTGTCATATAGATTCAGAATCGCATAGTTAATTTCTCATATCCTTGATGTCCACTACACTAAAGGCATTTTACTTTCTACAAGGCTGATATTAACCACATGATTTTCTACAAGGGTGACATTAACCACATAATTGTCCAGATTCATCAGTTTTTAGAGGTGAGGGGAACTGGCTAAGAGAAATGTTGGGTCTTCTCAGCAAGTGATTGCAATACTTTATTGGTCTATCAGTCAGATCAAGATTGATGAGTGAGGTCTGTTCATTTCTATAAAAGGGAAAACAAGGAATAATCATTGCCTATAGATGGAATATAAGCAAAATATAATATAGCTTGTTAGGTGAACATACTATAATCTCCTATTGTTTGCAAGTTTCCCTTTCTTTTGATTTAGGATTTAAATTCCATCAATATCATAAATAGTACTGAGAAAATGAAGCATGTTTAAGTAATTGTGTAAATTTGCAGATATGGTTTTTATTTCAGATATTTGGATACTTTCTATCAGAAGATGATGCACTTGCTTCTCAGCTTGATGAAGAAAATTTGATTTTCCTTGTTTCCAGAAAACAGAGAATTGGACTTGCAGGTAGAATTTTTAACATTTCTAGAAATAAATATGAGTTTTAATGTTTATATTCAAAATGAAAATTATATACATTTTCTATAGACTCATTCAATTAATTACATTTAATTGTTTTGAATATTTATTGGAAGAAAGGGGATAAGCTCATGTATAGAATCAATTTCAATTGTCAAAGATATAGGCATAATGTAATTATTCCATAAAGAACACTTGCAGGAGAATCATAGAAGAATCATAACTAAGAGACCTCAACAGTCACCAAGTCCAACCTACCCTGCCAGAAGTTTTAATATTCCTTATGAGAATCTAACAAATAATCATCTAGCCTTCATTTGAAGACCTCCCTCCAAACTCACAACTTCATGAGGAAGTCAACAAATATTTGCCTCAGTTTTGCCATCTGTAAATGGTGATAACAATAGCATCTACCCGCCCCCCCCCAGGGTTGTTGTGAGGATCAAATGAGGTTAGTTGGAAGGATGGAAAAAAAGATTCAAGAGGAAAACATAAAGCCTCCAAAGAAACAGGGAAAGCCACTAAGAGATACAAGCATACAGAGGTTGGAAGGTAGAAGACTGTCACACAGAAGAGAAAAAATGGAATAAGGAACCTCCTCTGAGCAGATGAAACTATGTAATAAGTAGGAGTTTCTTGTCACAGAGACTATGTCTGGACCTTCTGAGGAAAAAATGTTTCTCATACTCCAGAAAAATCAAGGGATAGACAATCACAAATGTAACCAAGGGTTACATATCTGTTACAGGTGTATGAGTATGTGGCGGTGATAGGAGTCTCCTTGATAAAAGATGTGGGAAAGATTAAATGTGGAACAGACAGGATCATACTTGGAGATCCAAGTTCCAACAGTAGAATGTAAGTTCCTTGTGGGCAGGGACTTTTTTGCATCTTTTCTTTGAATTGCTAGCACCTAGCACAGTGCCTTGCAAATAGTAGGTGCTTAAAAAGTTTCTGTTGGATTTGGTTGTGTAATGTGTGCATAAGAGAGCTTTCTAAGACATGTCAAGCCTCAAGAATACTATCCACTTCTGGTGATTTAAGTGGGAACAAATGATACTGCCAAAAAGAATATAGAAAGATTCTCTAGATATTATAAAGATGGAGGGAGGAAATGACAAGTTTGTGAGTCCAAGTGACCTTAATGTCTTGGTTATCAAATGAAAGTAGGGAGTTTCAAAGATAATGTATAATAGTTGTGTCCAAGGGATTTAACTTTGCAGACTATGGCATGAGATCCAAGAAAGAAAGAGTCTTGACTACCATGGATAGAGTGCATCCATGGAGATTTGGAAATTATTTGCCTGAACACTCCTGATATGATTGAGAGGATTTTAAACTGAAAAATGGAGGAAGAAAATGTCTAAATATAAATAAAACAAATTCTATAAAGAACAACAACTATGACCCAAGAAAAACTGTTTAGTAATTCACAAAAGAAAAAAAGAGGAAGCTGGGCTAAAATGATTCTTATTGTTCTAAATGGTATTTATATGCAAATATACAGAATATAGGTGACAAAGTGAGCTAGAGATTTTAACATGGGGATACCTTATAATTATCATTGAGACCTGGTGGAATGTGACCAGTGACTGGAATATCATAATAATAGGGCATAACTTATTCAAAGGGAGTAAGTTATGTAAGGAAGGAGGCAGTTAACACTGTGCAAAAGAAGTGATAAACTCTTGGGGAAAAGCACAAATCCTTGTTGGGAATGTGGCATGATGGAAATCATTTGGGTGAAGATCAAAGAAGGAAGAAATAAAATAATTTTGAGGTGGGAGTAAACTACTGCCAGGACAGCAGGAAAAAAATGGATTTGAGTTCCTGATCCAAACCCCAAAGATGGTACCTTAGCAGGGCATAGTTTTAAGTGGAGACTTCAAGTGGGCAGACAGAGATCTTTTACTGATAAAAATAGAACAATTAATACATTTTTGCTGATATTTTCATTATTAACAATACAGAAGAAGTGATGAGGTAAGTTTCTGTTCTGAACTTGATCCTTACCAATAAAGTGTGAAATTGTTTGTTAAGGTAGCCAGTTATCCAGCATTTATTAAGTGCCTACTACAGACCAGTATAATGGGGGAGACAATATGCAAACAAATATATACAAATAGAACCTGAAGCTCAGGGAGTTGGTGACCATGATATCTAAAGCTTTGGAATAAAGAGACAAACACTGGCTATGGTATGATACATGACCTAGACTTTAGGAGAACATACATCAAAGAGTTCAGGAATAGGACAGGTAGGGACACATATCTTGAGAATGAAATTCTGGTGAGATAATCAGAGTTGGTTCTGGTAAGAACTAGGGAGCTATCTAGAGGAACTCATGGCTGTATGCTGCCTTCATGAATGAATTCAGATTGTTTTAATGGGTGTAGGTAGGAGATAGAATCAAGGAGAGATAACTGAGGATAAATAAAAAGGCTGACAAGATGCTAGAAAAAATTAGAAAGATTAATTTCTAACATGAACTCTAAAGGTTGCCCATAAATACTATGGACAATAAAAAGTACTTTATTAGGAACAAAATTATGATAAAGAAGTGATAGAAACACTGCTTGAAAATGATATAACAAATATTTTCTTTTCCTAAAAAAAATGAACTTCAAACTGTTAAGAACACAGCAAAAATGGTTAGCAAGAAAATGAAAAATAAAACTTAGATGGTAGGAAAGTATGTTGCTGGTCAAAATTCATTTTAACAGATAAGTTCAAGTTATAGTACCAGACAAATTAGATTTAAGAGAATTTCAGGAACTTCTAGTTATGATTGTAGAACTATCTGCCAGTAATTTCTGTGGAATCATGCAGAGAGATGCCACAAGACAAAAGCAAGCAAATGTTCTCCTGATTTTCCAAATCAGAAAGAATGGTTGATTCCACATATGCCACTGAGCTTGATGTCAATTCTTGGTAAAATTCTGGAAAAGATCACTAAAGGAATTGTTTGTGAGACAAAATGTCTATCATAACTATTTTAGTACAGACTACCAATAAACAAGTTATCCAAACTAATATTTTGCGTTAGAGGGTATAATGGATAGAGTGCCAAGCCTGGAGTCAGAAAGACATCTTCCTGACTTCAAATATGGCTTCAGACTCTTATTAGCTGTATGACTCTGGGCAAGTCACTTAACCTTGTTTGCCTCAGTTTCCTCATCTGTAAAATGATCTGTAGAAGGAAATGTCAAACCACTCTAGTATCTTTGCCAAGAAAACCCCAAATGGGCTCACAAAGAGTCAGACAGGAATGAAAAACAAATGAACAACAACTAAAGAATAGTAGAAAAGGAGAATGTCTTGGTCCTTGTATTTTTGGTTTTAGCAAGACATTTGACAAAATCTTTCCTAGTAATGCCAATGGACAAGATGGAGGTATGTATCCTCAGTGATGGATAGTATCTTAAGCAGATTCAGAACTAGTTGGCCAGACCTAAATTCTTTTGACTAATAGATCAATCAAGTTTAACTTGGATGGCATTCTTTAGTGGATTGATTGCCCCAGGTCTCCACACTTCAGTTTTCTTGTAATTAGCATTTTCATCATTGAATGCATGAGCAGCATGCTTATCAGATTGACTAATGACATAAGGTTGGAAGTGATAGCTAGTACATTGTATAACAAAATCACTATCCACAAATATCTCAATGAACTGGAACAATGGGCTGAACTTATCAAGATCAATTTCATAGGGATAAAATGCAAAGTTTAACACTTAGGTTAAAAAAAAACCCTCTGAGGAATTGGATCGGAAACATGACTGAGAAGCAGTTCTTGGAAAACATATTAATTTGTAATTTTTATGAACTGAAATCTTAATATGGGTTAGAAATATGATATGACAGCCAAAAAAGCCAATTCAATTTTAAGAGGTATTAAAAAAAAGTCACCAGATCAGAGGATTTTAATAGTCCCAACATACTTTTCTCTAATCAGACCACAGAGGGAGTGTAATCAGATAAGTTTTGGACACTTAATTTTTGAAAATATATTGATCACTTAGAGCTTTCTCTGAAAAGAGTGACCAGTGGAGGAATTGTGGGAAGATAGACATTATACAGCATTCTTGGTAGAGATGTGATTTAGTACAACCATTTTGGAAAATAATTTGAATTATGCAAATTACGTGATTAAGTGTGTATATCCTTTGTCATGAGATCCATCCCACTATTAGACATATATCCCAAGGAGATCATTGATTTTAAAAAGTACACTTCCACACTAAACTGATGTTTAAATAAATATGAGTAATTTTTATAGGGCCAAGGAATTAGAAACAAAGTAGATGCCAATGGATTGGGGAACAGTTAAAGTGGCACATGAATATAATGGGATATTACTGTGATATAAGAAGTAGGATGGATACAGAGAAGATTAGAAAGACTTGTATGTACTGACTGATGCAGAGTGAAATAAACTTAGCCAAGAAAACCACAAACGGCCATCATTACAACAATGTAAATAGAAAGAACAACCACAACAAAACAATCAAAAGTGAATGTTGCAAAATCACAAAGAGCAAGCATGGCACCAAAGAAAACACTCTCTCCTCCCCTCCTCTCCTTCAGTTTTGCAGAGCTTAGAAGTCTATGAGTATGGAACATGGCTTATATTTTCTGAGTTTTTTAAAATATTGATCCATTTTGCTGGAATTTTTTTTCTCTTCCTATTTTTCTTTGAAAAATTATTCTTTGTGGCAGCTAGGTGGTGCACTGGATAGAGCATTGGCCCTGGAGTCAGGTGGCCCTGAGTTCAAATATGGCCTTAGATATACACCGAGTGACCTTGGGAATGTCACTTAACCCTGATTGCCTCCCCTTCCGCCCCTCACCCCCAAATCAAATATTTTTTTTTGTTACATGAGATTGAGATGGCTTTCTGGGAGGAAAAAGTGGAGAGGAAAATGGGGGAAATTTAGGCAATGTAGAAACAAAAGATATAAATAAAAATTTATTTAAAATTAAACAAAAAACAAGCAACCATGATAGCAGAAGATCCATATTCCATGCTTTATGATAATACTATTTATATAGCACTTTAAGGTATACAAAGTTCTTTACAAATATTATCTCCATTTATCCTTATGACAATCCTGGCAGGTCAGTGCTATTATTGTCTCCATTTTACAGGTGAAGAAATGGAGGCAGAGGTTAAGTGACTTGTCCAGAGTCACATAGCTAATAAGTATCTGAGGCAGGATTTGAATTCAGGTCTTTCTGACTCCAAGTATAGTACTCTATCTACTCAGTGGTCTCACACCAGTTAAAGGAACTAAGGATTGTGCCCTAAGAAAAGCTACTGTGTTTGGAGAATAGACACCTGGTTTTGATCCCGACTTCTGATGTCTATTAGCTGTGTAAATATAAGAAACCTTTTTTGAGAGTCCCAGTCAAAAATAAGCTCTTTCAGGAAAGGGGTTATTTTTCCTTTTATGTCTTTGTGTCCCCAGCACGTAACATTATGACTTGTACAAAGTAAGGTCTAATAAAATCTTGTTGAATTGTTTTGAATAGTGTGAACATGGGTAAATAATTTAACCTCTTGGGGCCACTATAAAATGAGCATTAGAATACCTGTAGGCAGCTAGGTGGCGCAGTGAATACAGTGCTGGGTCTGGAGTCAGGAAGAGCTGAGTTCAAATCTAGCCTCAGACACTTATCAGTTGTGTGACCCTGGGCAAATCACTTAATCCTGTTTGCCTCAGTTTCCTCATCTGTAAAATGAACTGGAAAAGGAGATGGTTAACCACTCCAGTATCTTTGCCAAGAAAACACCAGATGGGGTCACTAAGAGTCAAACACAACTGAAAGGACTGAATAGCAAGTACTTCCCTCACTATTGTTGAGAATAAAATTATGTAACACATGAAAAAAATTAAGTACTAAATAAGTGGCAGCTGTTAATGAGATTTTTTGAAGTGCTTGGAAAAATCTGTATTTAATTTTCATCCCAGTTCACTATCCACCTATATCTCTCTATGACATCTATGTAGATAGACCAGTTCTTCCTAACACTACTGCCTATTGATGTCTAGACTAGAGATGTCAGATATGGAGACCACTGGCAGCAAATTGCTCACAGCACCTTCTGAATGTGGTCCAAACCATATTAAAATTGTGATGGGGAAATTTTTAACAAAATGAATAAAAATACAATAAAACACAGACAATAATGTGATTTTCTAATTCAATACGTGGTTTGCAGAGATTCTTATGTATGGTTTAATGACCCCCATTTCTATTTGAGTTTTAAACCACTGGTCTAAACATGAGGTATGCTTTAATCACTTGGGGTTTTCCCTATGTGGTTAGCATGACCAAACTCTCTTGCAACATTGGGATTTAGGCAATTAGCACCATGTCATTTGCAAACAGAAAGACATCACTATCTATGGGGAATCCCACTTTAATTTTGACTCTATTTGGGAAATAACAACCTAACAATGATACAAATTTATATAATGCTTTAAGTTTTGAAGTGCCCTTTTCATGCATTGTCTCATTTCAGTCTCATAGCAACCTGTATAAGGTTTGTACTATTATAGATCAGTGAAACTTAAAGACAATAAGTGACCTGCCCAAGGTCTCACAGATCTTAATTATCAGAGACAAAACTGAAACTTTCCACTCAGAGCCCAGCATTTTATCCACAATGCCATCATGAGTGGCAAATGTTTTTGGTGATCAGACATCTCCCTGTTTTATGCTTTGCTTAATGTAATAATCAGTGTTGTCAAGCAAAGTTAATTCCATTATTATATATTCAAAGAATCTTACAACTTTAGAATATATGTGAGGTATGCTCTATTGGACAATAGACTTCAAAGGGGGTATTTTGCTCTCAATAATTTCCCTACAACAAAGGCCCAAGGAAGGTCAGGAGGACTCCTAATTTAGGAGATTGAAGGAAATTGTGATGTTAATTAGCATATTTTCATCATTCAAGTTGCCTAATAAATCAGATTTGATTAATTATAATTATTTTCCCTTTAGTAGACAGTCCAAACATTTTTAGTAATGATTTCTTTATCCACACCAGGGATGTCCTGGATGGATGTCATTGTTGTGGATCAAATAGTAAAATATTAAATTGTTGGCTAGCATTACAGAAGGATTCCACAATTTTGAGGGTATTGTTATTTTCATCTCCTTATTCTTGGAGCAAGCAATTTGCTTTGATGAAAGGGTATGGTAACCCAGTATGAAAAGCATGAAATTTGTAGGAGCAAAGGATGACCTGGCAGTAGTTCTAAGAATTACCTTGGGGCGGAGCCAAGATGGCAGAGTAGAAGCACAACCTTCCTGCAGCTCCAGCTTCCACCCTCCCCAATCCATGTAAAAAGGGGACTCTAAACAAACTTTGGAGCTGCAGAACCCACGAAATGACACAGAGAAGTTAACCTCCCGTTGAGGACATCACAGCAGGCTGGCAGGAATCCAGCGCAGCACTCTGGGAGCCGAGCCCAGCCCCACACCTGGGCTTTAGCCCCAGGGTGGGCCTGACCAGCTGCTGGCCAGAGGGACTCCAGATCAGCAGCAGCTGTGGCCGTTTCCAGATTTATCAACATGTAGACACAAAGGACGAAGTGAGAGATCAGTACAGTCTGGACTTTGGGACCAGTAAGTGGGAGTGGGTGGCTTTTACCCCCAGGGCGAAAAGCCTCTGAGACACCAGCACAGCCAGCCAGCACCACGTGGCAGCTTCAGCTCTTGGCCTGCAGAGTGTAGAGGGACCAAGCACCAGTGTGAGGGGTATTCGCTCTTGCTTTAACCTGCTTGGATCTGTATTGCAGTCTAGGGTGGAGGTCCTGGGGTGTGTGTCCAGCTTGCCAGAGGGTGTGGAGACCTCAGAGAGGGCACCCATCTGATACCTCCAGCAGCTGAGAAAACCCCAGCATTTGGGACGAAAGCTCCCCTGTCTGGTGGCAGAGTCCTACTGTGGCAAAAAGCCCAAAAGTCAAGTAATTGAGTGGCAAAATGAGCAGGCAAAGGAAACAAAGCAGACAGAAGATTCCAACAATGAACTCCTATTTTAGGGACAAAAAGGAGTAAAGCATGGAACAGGAGCAAAACAGTGAAGTCAGAACTCCTGCACCAAAAGCTTCAAAGGAAAATACAAGCTGGTCACAGGCCATAGAGGACCTTAAGAAAGATTTTGAAAACCAAATAAGAGAAATGGAGGAAAATTTGGGAAGAGAAATGAGAACAATGCAAGAAAATTATGAAATGAGAGTCAACAGCCTGACTGAGGAAAATAATACCTTAAAAAACAGACTGACTCAAATGGCAAAGGAGGCCCGAAAAGGCAATGAGGAGAAGAATGTCTTAAAAAGCCAAATTTGCCACATGGAAAAAGAATCTCAAAAACTCAATGAGGAAAATCATTGCTTCAGAATTATATTGGAGAAAATGGAAGCTAATGACTTTATGAGAAATCAAGATGCTGTTAAACAGATCCAAACAAATGAAAGAATAGAAGGCAATGTGAAATATCTCATGGGAAAAACCACTGACCTGGAAAATAGATCCAGGAGAGATAATTTAAAAATTATTAGACTGCCTGAAAGCCATGACCAAAGTAAGAACCTAGAAATCATCCTCCAGGAAGTTCTCAAAGAAAACTGCCCTGATGTTTTAGTACCAGAGGGCAAAATAGAGGTTGAAAGAATCCACCAATCACCTCCTGAAAAAGATCCCAAAAAGAAAATTCCTAGGAATATTATAGCCAGGTTCTGGAATTCCCAGATTAAGGAGAGAATATTACAAGCAGCCAGGAAGAAACAATTTGAATATTGTGGAAACACAATCAGGATAACCCAGGATCTGGCAGCTTCTACACTGAGGTATTGAAGGGCTTGGAATGTGATATTCCAGAGGGCAAAGGAGCTGGGATTAAAACCAAGAGTCACCTACCCAGCAAAACTGAGTATCATGTTTCAGGGGAAAATATGGTCATTCAGTGGAATAGAGGACTTTCAAGCATTCTTGCTGAAAAAACCAGAGTTGAATAGAAAATTTGACATTCAGATACAAGAAGCAAGAGAAGCATGAGAAGGTAAACAGGGAAAAGGAATCATAAGGAACTTATCAAAGTTGAACTATTAACATTCCTACATGGAAAAACAATAACTGTAACTTATGAAACTTTTCTCAGTAGTTGAAGGGATTAGAAATATATATATATATATATATACTTGTCTATATATGAGGGTATATGGTCATATGAATACATATGTGAATGTGTATGTATATGTTTACAGGTATACATAGATAGAGGGCACAGGACCAATTTAACAGGAAGGAATGATAATTAAGAGGAGAGAGGAATACAATGAGAGGAGATGGGGAGAGACAGATTGGCGTAAACTATCTCATACAGAAGAGGCAGAGGAAAATGGTTACAATGGAGGGGAAGAATAGGAAGGCAAAAGGGAATGGGTCAACCTTATTCCCATTGAATTTGGCTTGAGGAGGGAGTGAAATACACACTAAATAGGGTATCTCACCCTCCAGAAGAATAGGGGGGGAAGGGGATGAGAGAGGGGATGATAGAAGGGAGGGTAGGTTGGGGGGGAGGGAAGTTGGAAGCACTCACTTTTGAAAATAGACAAGATCAAAGTAGAGAATAAAACAAGTGGGAGGTGGGATAGGAGAGAGGGAAATATAGTCAGTCTTTTACAATATATCTACTATGTTATTGTTTTGCATTAGCCACACATGTACAACCTATACTGAACTGCATATCTTCCCAGTAAGGGTGGGTGTCAAGGAAGGAAGGGAATGAATCTGTAATTAAAATTTTTTAAATCAAAAATTCAAATATATATATACATGTAAATATATATGTGTGTATATATATACATGTATATATAGATAGATATACTATTATTAATACCATCTTACATGTAATTGGGAAATAAGATATACAGGCAATGAGGCATAGAGATCCACTGGAAAAGTAGAAAGGGATATGAGAGAAAATATGGGAGAGAGCAGATTGGAGGAGGGGATATCCTGTGGGACTGCTATTTTGGGCCGGTGGGTAGGGGAAAAACAGGGAGAAAATTTGTAACTCAAAATCTGGCAGAAACGAATGATGTAAATCAGAAGTTAATAAAGCATTTAAAAAAAAAGGAATTACCTTGACATATTCAAGGCTCATTATCTATTTTGTCTGATCCTTCCAACTGTACAGAGATATAGGAACCATAACCACCTTTGTCAATTATCTTGTGTGCTATTTCTACCATATATTATAAATGTGAGTGAAGAATTTTAACTATAAATATTTTGTATGCTTTGAAAATTATTTGAAACAAACTACAATGAAATAAAATTTCAGAGAATTAAGGTATTTTTATTCTTTAATATTGGAGAGCCTCAAATGACATTAACTCTATATCCAATAAGCTACTATGACTTAGAGAAAGGTAGGATTCCTAAGCAGAGATAATCTCAGTGGAGAGACAATGCTTTACTACAAAACAACAACAACAACAACAAAAAACAACCCACTCCATAGAATAATGGGCTTTAGAAAATATGAGCCCTTTCTAGGACCAGGGCTCTCTATTTGGGGATCCTATGTAACATGTCATCCCCTAGCTCTGTATCATCAAATTGATGTCCTATGAACAAATAAGGGCTTGGCAGCAACTACTATTGTTTGACTAACTTTTTTTTAAGCAATTGGGGTTAAGTAACTTGCTCAAGGTTACACTGCCAGTTATTTTGTGTGGGTGTTAAGTATCTGAGGCCAGAACTGATCCCGCATCTCCCGACTCTAGGGCCGGTGCTCTTACTCACTGTGCCACCTGGCCGCCCTTTGATTAACTTTTTTTCTGGCTAAATTGCGCCCTGAGACTTTTAGAAAAGATAATCGTTTTTTGCTTGTTTTTAAACCTAACAAATGGATTTTGGAGTCTTTTCAGTTGGAAAATCAATTGAATTATTATGCCATTGACAGGTGGCAGGAAACGTGATGTGGTTAAGTGTCTTGTCAAGATTCCTCAACTAGATTTCCTGATAATAGCAACTCAGAAAGGATCAATAACAGTCTTCAACAGTCAGGTAATTTAAAAAGTTGTCTTTTTATCACTTTTTTGAAATAATACATCAAGTGCAGTCAGGATTGCAAACCACAGTTTGAATTTATCACCCAAAGTAAAAATACAGACGAATCCCTGAGGAGAATGCAGACTCCTCAATCCATTTTCATGATATTGAGAACACCAGACCTGGCACTGTCCCAGAATTCTCTGTTGCACAGTGTAGTACTGGTACTATCATAGGATAAACCTGGATTAGTGCCCAGATGAAAAAAAAATTAAAACATTCATAAGGAAAATGGTTTTGAGAGTATCCTGAGAAATAGGTAATCTTGTAGCTCAGGATGACTTCAAGCTTCTTTTAACTTCCTAAACTCATAAGCTTTCATCTCCAACTCAAAGTATCCCTGGGAGATTTTAATAGGAGGCAAGCTGATAATTTCTATATAATACCATTATGAATCTGCAAAGATCACAATTTATATAACTGAGGCATTCCAGTTTTCCAGTTCATTGGCAGCTGTAGAAAGGGCTTGGTTTATGAAAGACCTGAAAACTGAAATGAGTTGGTACCTTTTGTTACTTTCCATAACAAGACCTTTTCCATTATATTCCCTGTGATTTGATTTTTCTATGACTAATGGGTTGATTTTTCTTCTTTCCTGGAAATCAAAGCTGGTAGAGAATAAAATGTAATCTGAAATGAGAGGCTTATAATGTTCATTTTTTTGAAAAAGTTAATGATTTATCAATTCTCAAAGTAAAATTTAATATATATATTTCTAATTAGAGAAAAATGTGTGTGTGATTTTTTTAACCAGTCAGATAAACATTTGTGTATATATATATATATGTATATGTATGTATGTATATATACACACATATATTATTTAGTATTTAGAATCAGATATTTTATTTCTAATATGTAAATATAATTGAATTCATCAATTAAATTTACAAGTAAGATTATTCAGCATTAAAACAAATAAAAAAATAAAGTTATTTAAAAGGTTAAATGTCTTAAAGCAAGAGTGAGGAACCTATGCCCTCAAGGGAAGATGTGGCCCTGTAGATCCAGGAGTGTGGCCCTTTGGCTGAATCCAAACTTCACAGAATAAATTCTCTTAATAAAAGGATTTGTTCTGTAAAACTTGAACTCAGTCAAAAAGCTGCACCCAAGGACCTAGAAGGTCACACATGACCTTGAGGCCACAGGTTCCCCACCCTTGCCTTAAAGAAAGAAAAAAGGAAACAAGTATTCATTAAACATCTACTATGAGTCAGGTAATCTGCTAAGTGTTTTGCATTTGATACTCACCACAAACCTGGGAGATAGGCATTATTAAAGAAAGTACAGTAGACAGAGATTAGGTGATTTGCTCAGGATCACATAGCTAGTAATTGTTGGAGGCTGAATTTGAACTCAGATCTCCCTGACTCTAGATCTAGCACTTTATTCACTATGCTAACTCACTGTATGTGATGATATATTGGGCAGGGGGGATTTTTTTTTTTTTTTGGAGAATTGGTCAGAGTAATTTATCAAAAGACAAAAATGAATGATTACATTAAAATACCTCATAATAGTCTGACCCATAATTCATGTTCTTTATGGAAGGGTAAATAAAATATATGAATTTTCTGATGTTTTTTGAAAGACTAAAGAATATAAAATGAAAATGCTATATTATAACCCGTACCAGAGATTAACTTTTTTTTAATGTTTAAACTTAAATTAAGCCTTAAGGATTATAAAACCTCTATAAGAATTAAAAGCCCATCAGTATGTAACTTCCATTAAAGATAAGAGGGTTGAGGGGAGCAGAGAAACAGCACTGAAAATAAGTATGTGGTGCTCCTTTTCTTTTCTGTATTTGTCTTTCAAAACTTTAGTTTTCCTATCTCTAAGAAGAAATATTGTTTCAGTCATCTACTAGTTGTGTTACCTTGGGCAAGTCACTTACCTTTTGCCTCAATATCCTCAAGCTGTAAAATGGGAATAATAATAGCACCTCACAGGGATGCTATGAAGATCAAATGAGATAATACTGGTCAAGCACTTAGCACAACATCTGGCACACAGTAGGCACTAAATAAACTCATCTCCTCCTCTCTCCACCATCGTAACAAGCCCTATTCATTAATTACACTAACTGTTAGCTCCTTAAGAATAGGGACTATTTTTTGCCTTTCTTTGAATCCCCAACACTTAGCACAGTGACTGGCTCATAATAGACTTAAAACAACTATGCACTTCTATTTTGTTTTCAGTTCCAAATTCCCTCCCTCCCCATTGATGGACACAGAGTACAGACAAGCTTTTTTTTCTTTTCATTTTTTTGGGAGAAGGATCATGATAGACTTTTAATAAATGCTTGTTAATAATTCTTCAGAAACTTTCTGTTTGTGTGACCCCTGGCAAGTCACTTAAATTCACTGAGCTTCAGTTTCCTCATCTGTAAAATGAGTATAATAATAATACCTATGTCACAGCGTTGTGAGGATCAAATGAGATAACATACTCTGCAAACTTTAAAGCATTATATAAATATTACTTATTATTATTATTTAGAGGACTTAAAAAAACTTGTTAATATCATTTCACTATAAACTTTTCATCACAGGAAGCCAAGTGATAGAGTTGTAACAGAAAAATTTAAAGTGATGTGTTGTAGCACTAGAAAAATGAATTATTTGGTAAAAACAGTGCAAAATTGATGGGAAAGATTAAGAAAGTAGGAGCAGAGGTCATCAACATGCCTCAAGATAAGCCTCTCAATTGCCTGACTTATGCAAAGAAGACTTGCACTTTGCCATTCAGCTAGCTTCTCAGAAGGAGGAAGGGATAGGCTAGAGAGGAGAGAGGGTCCCCAAAGGGGGAAGGCGGATGACACGAAGCATCAACATGAAAATGGCTACATTTTAGAGTGTACTTGCAGTGTTAGCACTCTGCTTCTTAATTGCAATATCTAATATACTCTTTGCTTTGCTTGACTTTTTTCTTGCAGATGAGGATTCAGGCGAACATCAATGTTACTGTAAGTATTTCATTTCTTTTTTAATTAACTGAAAGGGAAGTTGGAAGATAGTTTCTTAGCAATAAATAAAAGCACACAAAGTGACCTACAAATACAAAAGCCTTTCTATTTTGCTGTTTTATCTGGGGAGTGTCAGAGTTCAGGTTCAAAGTAAGGTCTCCTTGACTACTCCTTGTGCATTTCTACTGGAGTATGAAATGAGGTGACCAGAATATGTAAAGAGTCCTTAAATCTTGAGCATTTGCCCAAAGAGCCAAGCCTACATCTTTTTTTTTTGGGGGGGGGGGGGGCGGGGAGGGAGGTAAATACAGAGTAAATCTAAGTAAATCAAGGTCCACTGAGAAAGGATGCCAACCACTTAATTAAATACATCTACCATTATTTGTAGTAAGCCAGTCATCACAGAAGGTCATAACTGGGGAAAACCCTAACTTACTCAATACTTAATTATCCAAAAAAAAAATACATAGGACATACTCTGTAATATATATATGGTATCTCTGTTTATAATTGGGGTCAGCGGGGGAAGAACTATTTTACATAAGTTGAAAAACTATTTGAAAGTCTCTTGAATTTTAAACTTGAAAACAAAGATTGCTGGCCTGATTCTCCCCCTCAGTAGTGAGGTAGACAGTGGATGCTGTTAAAAAACCATAGATACATGTTTGCTATTAGAATTCTTCCATAGTGGGGCGGCCAGGTAGCACAGCGAGTAAGAGCACGGGCTCCAGTGTTGAGGAGATCGAATCCCAGGCTCAGACACTTAGCACCCACCCAGAAACACCTGGCCTGTAACCTTGAGCAAGTTACTTAACCCCAATTGCCTAGGGGTGGCCAGGTGGCTCAGCGAGTAAGAGCACCAGCTCCAGTGTCGGGATGACCTGGATCAAATCCGGGCTCAGATACTCAGCACCACACCCAGAAATAATAACTGGCCGTGTAACCTTGAGCAAGTTACTTAACCCCGATTGCTTTAAATAAAAAAAAAAAAAAAGAATTATTCCATAGCTCCACATAGGGCACAAAAGGAGAAATTACTTCCTTCCATACCCTGCTATAAGGTGTGGGAAAAACAGTAATGCAAGAAGGTACAAGAGGTGAGAAAAGATAGTGGAGCCAATATTGGACTTAGCTTCAGGAAGTTTAGATTTTTGGTTTATCAGAAACAGTGTTGGGCTAGGAGTCAGGAATTCTGAGTTTGAATGTGGCATCTTATTTGATCACTAGCAATGTGACCAACTTTTCTGAACCTTATTTCCCTAACTTTAAAACAGAGATTGTAATTCTGGAAATAATTACTTCAAATGGTTGCTCTGAACAAAAGTACTTTGTAAATCAGAAAATGCTATATGCACATATGTTGTTATTTTACTCCTGACTCTGCCACTAAATAGTTCTATGACATAGAATAAACCAGTCAATCAACTAACCTTTTTTTTTTTAAGCAATTGGGGTTAAGTAACTTGCTCAGGGTTACACAGCCAGTTATTTCTGGGTGTGGTGCTAAGTATCTGCGCCTGGATTTGATCCCCAGGTCATCGACACTGGAGCCAGTGCTCTTACTCACTGAGCCACCTGGCCGCCCCTTCAACTAACCTTTTTAAGCATCTATTATGACCCTAATATATACCAGGCTCTCTGCTAAGTCATCTAAACTCTCTGAGCCTCAGTTTCCTCATCCAAAAATGACTTGTTTTTTTCTTTCATTTCTAAAATGAGTTTTGATGAAGTGAGGAATTACTTTGATGTTAATATACATTTTTTTAAAAGGACAATTAGCAAGGTCAGTTTAATTCACACTGGTTGAGTACGTGCTATGTACAAGGGGCTGAGCATATAAAGATTGAAATGAAACAGTCCCTGAAAGGAACTTACATTTGACTAAGGGAAAATAACATGCATATCAGTAAGCATATGCAAAAGATATGTAGAGAAAATACAAAGTGATTTTGAGGTTATTGGGAGGTAATAGGGAGTGTCACTGAGGAGACCAGGAAATGTCTCCTGTACTCTTGAGATGACACTTGAGAATGTGAGGTGATGAAGGGGAATATTCTAAGGAGAGAGGAGTAGCCTGCATAAAGGCAGGGGATGGGCAATGAAATGTTTTGGAAAATAAACAAGAGACCAGAATGTAGAGTGCTTAAATGAAAGTAAGATGAGATTAGCTTGAAAAGATAGGTTAGAGTAGGGGTGGGAAACCTGCAGCCTCAAGGCCACAAGTGATCCTCTAGGTCCTCAGGTGTGGCCTTTTGACTGAGTCCAAGTTTTACGGAACAAATCCTTTTATTAAGGGGATTTGTTCCATGAAGTTTGGAGTCAGTCAAAAGGCCACACCTGAGGACCTAGAGGATCACGTGTGGCCTTGAGGCTGCAGGTTCTCCATCTCTTGGTTAGAGCCAAATTGTGAATGGCTTTAAATAACAATAACTTAGCAGTCAGATAGTACTTTTAAGGTTTGCAAAGTGCTTTTATATATATTAACTCATTTTATCCTCACAATAACACTTCAAGGTAGGTGATATTACAGATTTTATAGATGAGGAAACTGAGGCATGGAGAGGTTAAAATGGCTTACCCAAGGTCACACAGCTACTAAGTGTCTGAAACAAAAAAACCTTGAGATATTCTTCATTCTAAGTCTTGTGCTCTATCCACTCTGAGGCTGAAAATAATGTGTTTTGTAGAGGCAGGCAATAGAAAGTCACTGAATCTTCTTGGGCAAAGGGATGACAGGAGTTCAGCTTACAGTAAAGAATATAATTTATAATTTATGTTGAGAGAATGTAGATGGATTTGGTCACCTCAGCATTATAGATTTTGCAGTTATATTATGTCCAGATGTAGAATCAAGTTATTGTTCATCTGTAGTAACTGACAGAGTCTATGAAATAAACTTTCTGGGGTTTGTAATACTACATTGAATGTATCAAAAGAAGAGGAAGAGAAGAAAAAAGAGGAAGAAGAGGAGGAAGAGGCAGAAGCCCCAGCAGGAGAAGGAGGAGGAAGATTCAATCAATCAATTAATAAACATTTATTAAATGCCCACTATGTGCCAAGAATTGTGCTAAGTGCTGGGGACACAAAAAGAGACAAAAGCCAGTCCCTGCCCTCAAGGAGCTTTACAATCTAATAAGAAAGACAACATGCAAACAAATATATACAAAGCAAGTAATATACAGGATAAATAGAAATTACAGAACGAAGGCAATAGCATTAAGAAGGCTTGAAAAAGACTTCCTGTAAAAGTTGGGACTAAAGGGAGGTCAGTAGGTAAAGCTGAGAAGAGAGGACATTCCAGGCATGGGGGACACCCAGAGAAAATGGCCAGAGAGACAGAGTGTCTTGCTCATGAAACAGCCAGAAGGCCAATGACATTGGATCAAAGAGTAAATGTCAGGGAGGAAAGTGTAAGACTGGGAAGGTAGGAGGGAGTTAGATTATGAAGGCCTTTGAATGGCAAACAGCATTTTGTATTTGATCCTGGAAGTGATAGGGAGCTAATGGTGTTTATTGAGTAGGGGGTGAGGATAGGGGTGATGTAGTTAGTCTTTCACTCTAGGAAAATCACTGGTGGGTTGAATGGAGTATGGGTTGGAATGGAGAGAGAATTGACACAGTCAGACCCAGTAGAAGGCTATTGAAATAGCCAGGGAGAGATGTTGTAAAGGTGAAATCAACAGGCCTTGACAACAGATTGGATAAGGGTGGAGGGGGGGGTGGGGGTGTAAAAGATAGTGAAACCTGAGATCCTGGGAGGATGGTGGTGTTCTCTGTAGTAATAGGGAAGTTACAAGGGTTTAAGCGGAAAGATGATGACTTCTGGTTTGGACTTAATTTAAGATGTTTGCTGGACATCCAGTTTGAGATGTCTGAAAGGTAGTTGATGTGAGATTAGAAACCAGTAGAGAGTTTGGGGCAGGTTACAGAACAATGTGAAGTTTGGATTCAGTCAAAGGGCCTCACTTGAAAAAATAAAGTTCTATATGTGACTTTGAGGCTACAGGTTCCCCACCCCTGGTCTAGATCATGAGGTGATAGGGCTTGCACCAGGGTAACAGCAATGTGGATGGAGAGAAGAAGATATATGGGAGAGATGTTGTAATGGTAGAAACACCAACACTTAGCAACAAATTGGGTATGTAGGGTGAGTGAGGGAGTAGTCAAATATAACACTAAAGGTGAGAAGGTGGATCACTGGAAAGGATGGTAATGCCCTTAACAGTAACTGCTAAGTATGGAAAAAGGAAGGCTTTGGGGGGAAGATAATGAGTTCTGCTTTGGACATGATAAGTATGAAATTTCTAGAAGAACCCAAGGTCATATAGATCATCAACACGTTGGTCTTTCCATCGGACAATGCTGCTTTTCTTTAGGTTTCTATTTTTTACATCATATTCATTTTTACTAAGATGTCAGTGACCTTTTAGAACCTCATTCTTCCACAGAGAAAGGAGTGTGACATAAGAATGCTGGGTCGGGTGTTAAGTGAAGGGAAAGGATGGAGAAATGGGACATGAATGATAACTGAAGACAAATCCTGACACAATTGTTATCTGCTTTTGGAGCCTAGGTGATTTAGGAAGGGGAAGACCAGGGAATATTGGTTAGAGATCTAAAGGGGAAGAGGACAGAGAAAATTAAGATAAGGTACAACAAAGCAGTGGTTTCAGAGGTTGGTATCAATTCATTGAATAAGGAGAAAAAAAATGTGGTGTGGAACTAGACTTGGAATCCAGAGGGGCTGCCCCTTCCCTCCATATTCAAATGGTTTCAAAGTCTTGTTGATTTTATCTCCACCATAAATTCATGTATCCACCCCCTTTCCTCAACTCACATGGCCAACAGCCTCCTATAGGTTCTCATTGCTACTTACCTAGACTTTTGTAATTGCATCCTTTTTTATCTCCTTCCTTCTCTCTCTTTTCTTTGGTTCATCCTGCATATGGCTGCCAAACTTATCTTCCTAAGGCACAGACATAACCCTGTATCTACTCTCCTCAAAAGCCTTCAGTAGCTCTCTATTCCTTTATGATAAAATGTAAACTCTCTGACTGGTATTTAAGGCCTTAAATAATCTAATACTGCAGCTAGGTAGAGCACTGGGCCTAGAGTCAGGAAGATTTGAGTTCAAATTCAGCCTCAGACACTTACTAGATATGTGACCTTGAGCAAGTCACTTAACCCTGTTTGCCTCAGTTTCCTCATCTGTAAAATAAACTGGAGAAAGAAATGGCAAATCATCCCCAGTATCTTTGCCAAGAAAACTCCAAATGGGGTCACAAAGAGTCAGACACCATGGAAATGGCTAAACAACAACGAAATAATCTAATACTAACCTAATATTCCAGCCTTTTTTCACATTATACTCCTCTATACACTGTTAGCTCCAGCTAACCCAAGCTACTAGTTCTTCCCCAAACTTAACCTTCAATGTCCTACTTCTGTGGACCTGCAGGTGTGATCTCCAGTCCCTGGAATACCACCCCACCTCATCTCTACCTTTCAGAATCTTTATCTTCCTCCAATGCTGAACTCAGCTGCTCCACCTTTGTGAAATGTTCTCTGACTTCTCCACCCCTAGTACCCTTTCCTTTCTCAAATATTCATAAAACATCTGATTTAGTCAAGACAAGGCAGCTAGGTGGCACAGTGGATAGAGTGCTGGGCCTGGAGTCAGGAAGACCTGAGTTCAAATCCAGCCTTAGACACTTACTAGCTGTGTGACATCAAACAAGTCACTTAATCTCCATTTGCCTCAGTTTCCTAATATGTAAAATGAGAATAATAATAATAGCATCTATCTCCCAGAGTAGTTGTGAGGATAAGTAAGATAATTATAGTAAGTGCTATATGAATGTTGTTATTATTAAAACTATATAATTCACATAAACAAAAGCTCTTTGGGGTCTTTCACAATTTTTAAGGGTATCAAGGGGGTACTGAGTCCAAAGAGTTTGAGATGTGATATGTAAAATGAGGATGTTAAGTTAAAACACAAACCCTTGCTCCTCTACTAGGATACTTCTTGGATTACGGGATGTGATTACCTCCCTCAGCTAAAACGAATTGTTGCTGTCACAGAAAGAACCATCATCATCTGGGATTACAAAGCACAAGGGAATAGCCAGGTACTGTGCCAAGAAAGGTTCAGGGGCACAAGCCCATTTTGGTTAGTAATGTGCTATATTTAAGCCATTTTGGAAGAAGAGAGATAGAGACATCAATCTTTTCTGGCCCTTACTCTAGTATCTAAATGTTCTTTCTGACACTGTGTGTTTTTTACATTTTACTTTTAAAATTATTTTTAGGGGCAGGTAGGTGGCACAGTGAATAGAGCACTGGCCCTGGAGTCAGGAGGACCTGAGTTCAAATCTGGCCTCAGACAAGTAACACTTAGTAGCCATGTGACCTTGGGCAAGTCACTTAACCCTAATTGCCCTGTCTTCCCCCCTCAAAAAAATGCAAAAAAAAGGTATAAAATAATTTTTAAATCATACAGCATTTTCTTGAGTAAGAATATCATTAAAATCAGTTGCCTAATTTTGGTAGCAAATACAGTGGGTAGGGAAGAAATACTTCAACTCTTTCAAGCATTGTAGGGTCATTATTGCCCATCTACGATGTGCCTAGGAGGATGCTGACAGGTGCTGGAGGGGGTTCTGGATGAGCACAAGAAGCTGTCCTTTTCTTCAGAGAGCTGAGAGTTTATAATCTAAGTGTCCCTGTCAGAACTCAGTCTAAAGGAGAAACTAGTAAAGAAAGAACAAGGCAGTGAGGTAGTGCTGTATTAATTGCGTAGCATCGATTATCTTGGTAATTACAGCAGTGGGCTTGAGTCATGAAGGAAGGTTGTGGGAGAGGTAGGACTTGAGTTGATATTCTTGCAGGATGGATAGGATTCAGGTACTATTTAACTCTAACACTTATGACCTTATGACCTTGGGCAACTTCCCTTAATCTCTTTCATCTCAGTTTCTTACCTGTAAAATGAGTGGGTTGGAGTTGATGGCCCCTGAGATCTCTTCAAACTCTAGATTAAACTGTTGGTTAGCCTTCAAGTGGGCCTATCTTATGTGCAGGAAGAATGTGGAAAACTGCTTATTCTTTCTAGGTCAAGATTTCACAACATAACTGGGAACTAGTATTGACATTAACATTTTAAAGGGGAAAAAAAAACATTTTAAAGGATAAACTGACTTCTTCCTGAACATAGTGAACAGACATATCCTTGTGTCTGCCCAAATTATGGCCACCTAGCAAACCAGGTTTCCCTAGCTTTAATATAATGAATACTGTTCTTGTGAAATTAATTACACATGAACAAATCATTGATTTTTATTTTCTAGTTTACCCTCAGGCTGGTGTCAATGACAATAGTGATGCCTGTCTCCCTTTGACATTTCCCTTAGACATTCCCTTACCTAGTACAAGAGAACTCTGATCACAGCAATGTTTCAATATGCATAACAAGGGGTCCTAGCAGTATTCTTTGTGATTATAGAAAAAACTGGAACTCATAGAATGGAGAAGGGCTGAAAAAAATTACACTAATATCAATGTGATGGAAATTTGCTATAAGGAATGATCAATATGAAGAATTCAGAGAAACAATGGGACAATTTATATGAAATGATCCAGAGGGAAGTAACAATTACACATAATGACCACAAATATGCAAATAAAGCCAACAAAGAAAGGCAGCAAAATTCAGATGAAATACAATGAATTGATAGGCATTTATTGGTGACACAGTAGATGAGTCCAAATCTATCTCAGATATTTACTTGCTGTTTGACCCTAGACAAGTCACTTAGCCCTTCTTTGCCTCAGTATCCTCATCTGTAAAATGAGGATAATAACAGTACCTACTGACCAGGGTAGTTGTGAGTATCAAATGAGATCATAATTATAAAGTACAGTACAAGTGCTGTATAAATATTAGCTGTTGTTATTATCATTATATTATTTATGATATACCACTCATTGTACCAGGTGCTGGGGCTCCAAAGACAAAAATTTAAGTTATTGTCTGCATGGAGGTTACATTGTTAGTACTATACAGCTAAAGTTAGCACACACACACACACACACCCCTTTCTGTTTATAGTGAATAATATTCTCTCATTTCCCTCATCTATCTATCTACCTCTCAAAGGGAGCTGTTTAGGTGTACCTGTTTTTGTCAAATCAAAGTTCATCAATCATTTCTTTAAAGTAATGTTTGAGATAGGCTACTGAGTGAGCTTGAGACAGGAGTCTGAGTGATAGAATTTTAAAAGTATTCAGACACTAATGAAGAAAAATGAAGGACAGCACACAGAGCCTGCTAAGATCAAGCTCCTCACCTCCACGTGCTGTGTGCACTAACCTCACCGAATGCTATCTAAGCATGAGGTTGGAAAGTTGGAAGTTTGAGGGAAAGCAGAAAGGACAGTCATCATTTAGTATGAGAGAAGAATTCAATCTTCAAAATAATTAATTTGTTCGATGCACCAAGCAGCTGTAATTTCATCACTTTGGATACTACCTCTGCTGAGGAGTTTTGATGAAGTGAGAAATTACTTTGTTGTTAATATACATAATTTTTTTTTAAAGGGCAATTACCAACATCAGCTTAATAAACACTAGGACCCCATTTGGGGTCTTCTTGGCAAAGATACTACAGGGGTTTTCCATTTCTTTTTCTAGCTCATTTTTCAGATGAGGAAACTGAGGTACACAGGGTTAAGTGACTTGCCCAGGATCACACAGCTAGTAAGTATCTGGGGCTGGATTTAAACTCACTACAGTGAACTTTCCTGATTTCAGGCCCAGTGCTCTATCCACTGTGTCACCTAACTGTCCATAAATATAAATAGGTATAGCATAAATACAAATATAAAATGATGACTGTAAATACATACAAAAGTTGGGCCTGAATTGCATCTTAAAGGAAGGGATGAACTTGCTGAGGTGAAGGTAAGGAGGGAGTGTATTCTAGGCATATGGAACAACTGGTGCAAAGGCACATCCCATGGGAAGTGGGACGTCAAGTGTGGGCAACACTGAGCAGTCCAGTTTAGCTGCATCATTAGCATAGAGGGAATAATGTCCAGTGATACTGGAAAGACGGGTAGAGACCAGGTTGTGTTTGACTTTAAAAGATAAACAGAGAAATTTATATCTGATCCTACAGACTACAGAAAACCACTGGAGTTGGATGAGTAGAGGAGTCAAATGGTCAGATCTATGCTAATAAAAATGTCTCTGGCAGGACTGTGCAAAATAGATGAGAGTGGTGACAGATGATACTTGGAAACCAATTAGGAGCCTGTTGGAATAAGCTAGGTCAGGGCCTGAACTGGTAACTGTGTGAGTGAAGAGGAGAGATGTTGTAGGGCAGAAACAGTAAGACTCGACAACTGATTGTTTCAGAGTGAGGGACAGTGAGAAGCCTAGGGTAAATACTGAAATTATGAACCTAGGAGACAAGAAGGATGGTGGTGTCTTGGGTAGAAACAGGGAAGTTGGAAAGAAGAAAGGGTTTAGTGAGAAAAATAATCCCTCTGTGCCTTGTTTGCTGATAGTATTCTCAATAGCCACTGGTTTTGACCATTCCAATCATAGCTCCTCTCTGGGATCGGAGTCACCTCTTCCATAGTACACTCCTATTTTCTCCCTCTATAGGAAACACAGTTTCAGGAATGCACTGGTGTGATCTTAGCTCTTCCTACTCTGGTTGTAATCATTGTCAGATAAGGATATCAGACCACGACAGCTCATAGTTGTACCATTGCAATTCAAAACCAGACCTTAGTTTGACAAGGCCAAGGTCTCAGGGCAGCTAGGTGGCACAGTGAATAGAGCACCAGCCCTGGAGTCAGGAGGACCTGAGTTCAAATGTGGCCTCAGACACTTAACACAAAAACTAGCCATGTAACCTTGGGCAAGTCACTTAACCCCAATTGCCCTCCAAAAAAAAAAAAGAAAGAAAAAAAAAGAAAAGGCCAAGGTTTCCCACTGGATGCAATTGTAATTTTTTTTGAAAGTCGAGGATCATATCTCATATTTCCATATCTTTTATAGCACTTAATGGATATGTAATAAATATTGATTGATTGATGTGACTGATCCCTCAACATTCCTTTTGCCCTGTGAGTCTATTCATCAGAGTACTTTAGGAAGTTCAGCCTTTGGCTAATAATAGTTAAAATCTGAGGAGAAGGGAAACAACCATTCCATAAGAATGAAATCTCTTCTCTACCCTTTAGGATAACTGTTTTATCATAAAGCCAATGGATCACTGCCTTCTGTGTGTTTGTGTGGTGCCCATGACAGACCACCTGTGCAGAGATGACATCCTAATGGGAGATAACGGTGGTTTTGTGAACAGGTTCACTTTAAACAGTGATGATTTTGGACTCAAACAGTCAAAAAACAAAAAGAAAATGCAGTCCCAGATCTTGGACTCCAAGAACTTCAAGACGTAAGTAGCTGAATTAGGGGTTAATTATTTTAATAGCTGCCATCAACATACATATAATGACATAGGGTCTGAGTTCCTCAAAGTGATTTCCCAATGTGCTTTTGGCCAGCATTATTCTCACTCTTTGATTTGACTTGATTTTTTTTGTTAGCTTGCCACCAAGATTTGAGCAAGAAGCAAAATATGAGTAAGAAGCAAAAAATATCCTAGTTCTTGGTAAAAAAAAAAAAAAAGCCATCAAAAGTGGTTTGGATTAAATACTATGGTGGGAAAGACTTTTGTTCTAGCCAGGAATTGACTCATTGGGTTTGGATTTTTTCATCATTTCTGGTCCTAAAAGAATGTTTTCCTTTTATGGGAGGGATGCCCATAAGGGTATTTTTTATTGACTAAAATAGATTTTGTGTGATATATTCTCTAGCCTTCTTAGGCTTAAATGGGAATCTTTCCTCTACCTCTATGGGCAAGATATTGTTCTTTTTGTTTTATCATAAACATACAATTAGAGTACATAACACCCAAGACTTGACTGATTCTGCTAATTACTTGAAAATTGAGTGCAGGAGCCCTTCTTGCACACACACACACACACACACACACATTTTCTCTCTCTCTCTCTCTCTCTCTCTCTCTCTCTCTCTCTCTCTCTCTTTCACTCTCTCTCTCTCTCTTTTTTCCTCCTCAGAAAGCCACAGTGTGTATACAATGTAGAGAATCAATTATGAGCTAAGCGCTGAGAGAGGGCCCTGGACCTGTAATTTCATTAGTATAGAGAACTCCCAGATATGGGAACTCCTACCAATACACATCCTCATCTTCTCTGCAATTTAGGATCTAAGAGAGTTGTCTGGGGCATTGAGAGTTTAAGCATTTTGCCCTGGGGCACATAGTATGCGTCAGAGGCTAGATTTGAATTCTGCTATTCCCGGCTCCCAGGTCAGTTCTCTATCCAGTATGCCATGCTGTTTCAGGAAGGGTACTTGGATAAAATGCAATATAAATGACCATTACTGTTATATGTTATATCAGCCTAGTCCTACTGTTGAACTCTTAGGAGTGAAAATTCTCACAATATTTGGCTCCATTCCTCACCTACTATGTGAGATGACAGTCAAAACGGAACAATATTACTCATCTCACCAAGGTGTTCAGCAAGCTATATTGATGGGAAATCAACCCCTCCTCCCCCTCTCTCACCACTTTGTGGCCTATTGTTCTGTAAAATGTCAGGCACATCACAGTTCAACTTTCTAACTAGGGCTCAGACTATAGCAGAACCTCCTTCATCAAGACAGTGAAGTAAGGCATTTATCTTCCCTTCACTAAGATGTATTCCAACTGTCAGAAAAAGCCAGAGGCCCTTTTTCACATTCACATTTTTTGTTTCTACTTGATGGGTGTCTTAGAGAGACTTGAAGGATTGCCTGTGTGCCCATAAAATAGTAAGATGCTAATATACACTGACACTTGTTTGCTCATTCTTGTACATAGCCGTCATAAGCCTCTACATAAAGGAAATCAATAATAAACATGAACAATTTTGACGCCTCTGACTGAGGAAAGGTACCCCTTGTAGCAGCAAGCACCCCGGCGTCCTCAGGGTTTGCTGCTACCACAGGTTCTTGGATCTGCTTTGTTAAAGGAAAGCAACTCAAAATGGGTTAACAAGCTTACTTTAATCAGTCAGACATATATCGTTTACCTTGTTCAGGGGAAAAAGGTCAGCACCCCGAACTTCAAAGCATACAGGCAGAATTATCAAGACAGAAACAGATCAAGTAGACAGCTTTCCAAACTGTCCAGCCATTACATCCATACCCAGTCAACATCTGGGTTTCCACATCTGGGTTTTTTTTCAAAGGGGGGGGGTGGCCCTGGACAACGGCTTCCCAGAATACAGATCAAATCACAGAACACTTCTCAAAGTGAGCCCCAAAACAAAGCCTCACATCAGGGCTTATATAGCCTTCTCCTGGCTCAGAGAATGTAACAACCTTATTGACTCACTGGCCAATCAAGAAGTATCTACTGAAAAACAAGCCTCCCACCCCAGGCTTCAGGTGCACTTTAGCCTAGGGGCAGGGAAGATCTTCCAAATTTGCATTCCCATTACACCCCTATAGCTAGCAGATCCCCAAACTTGACAAGGTGGGGCCTAGGCAGGCTTGAGGGAAGGAAAGAATTCAGAAGTAAAGAGTGTAATCCTAGGAGCCATTGGAAAATTCTCTTACATGGCATTCTATTCAACAAATGTATCATTGTGGGCTTGCATGTTCAAGGTGTTAGATATACAATGATGAAATATTAAATATTAAATCCTAGTACCGTGCTTGAGCATTGTACTAAGGAAAGAGATAATCCAGGACCCAGAGTTACCAAAAAAAATGACAATCAAGATAGAAAATACCATCCATTAAGTTGTATGTAATATCAGCGATAACATTGTCTCATGATCTAAACAAAAGATTTTGAGACAATATCTGACTTCTATTCCTGAGATTTCTTGTCAATATTTATTTGTGACCTTCTTGACAATCTACTGAACCAAAAATATAGGACACATCATTTTTCCAGTTTTATTAGTGAATTTGCCCCATAGGATACTTTGATTTATAGTTTTCTTAGAGCTAGAAGGGACCTAAGAGGATATCATCTAATTTTACATATGGGATCTCATCCAGAGAGATACAGTAATTTTCCCATGATAATGCTGCAAATTATTATAAGTGACAGAGATTGGATATAAACCCAGGTATTCTGAATCTAAATATAACAAACTAAAGCAAGGTGATTGGCCTCAAGGCTGTATGTTCCCCACCCCTGACCTAGAACTTAACTTGACACATCAGAAAATTTGTAACTGAGAGAAGATTCGCATATTAGACTGGAGTTTATCTGATGCCTTCTCTTAGTTCTGATGCTGTAGTTGATGTTCTGATCTCAATCTCTTAGAGTTCTACCCCACCTTTTTCCCCCATCTCCATTGATATTTCAGACCATTTTTAACAAGAGATGTAGATGAACCCCAATTATCCAGCACTAGCAGTAAGGCCCAGATTTCTTTCCTCAGCCATCACCAAAAAAGGGTCAAGCACAGAATTCAGTAATTTTGCTTCCCAGCAGTCCTCCCTGCCCCTTCTTCCTTTAAATTCTTCTGGCACCCATCACCCCCATGGCCAAAAGATTGCTGTAGACAATCTGTCAGGCATTAACTCCCACTTCTCTATAGTGAGGCCCTAGGTAGAGGTTTTCCTTCTGCCTCACTGGAGGAACTCTTTTACATATGTTCATGACCTATTTACTTATTCTTAAATTCAAATCATGGATGAAGTAAGTTGCAACAGGAAAGCCAGTTTTAGGCAGTTTTTAAGCGACTGGTGCACAGTGGATAGAGTACTAGGCCTGGAGTAGTCAGGTCACCTAAATTCAAGTTTTGCCTCAGATATTTGCTAGCTGAGAGACCTTGGGTAAGTCATTTAACCTCTGTTTGCCTCAGTTTCCTCAACTGTAAAATGGTGATAATGGCACCTACTTCATAGGGTTTTTCTGAGGATCAAATGAGATATTTGTAAAAAGCACTTAGCACAATGTCTGACACATAGTAGGTGCCACATATATGCTTATTCCCTTCACTCTTAGAAACTGAAAGTTTTAGAAAATTTGCTTCAGGTTCGATGAAATTAATTCCTGTAAATCTAAAGGGTTCCCATGAACCCTCAATATTATCACGTATATAGTTATCTCTTTACAGTGCTGTAACAGAGTGTAAGCACCCTGAGGGCAGGGGCTATTTTGTTTTTGTGTTTTGTTTTGCCTTTGTATCTCCAACACCCAGTATAGTGCCTTGTATATGGCAGGCACTTAATACATATATGCTGGATTATATTGAGATTATTACATTTCTGTTTTGTGATTTGGTTCTGAGCTAAAATATAAGCTGAAGCATCAAAGAGTAACTCAATATGATTATACTGAATGTCAACAAAATTTTATTTTTTTATCCTCAGTGTTAAAAGGAAACTACATAATGACTGGGTCATGAAAATTAAATATATCCAGCCTCTGAACTGCTTTGGGTCTTGTTCTTTAGACAGCATCCATTCATTTGTTCTGGAATCCTTGAAGAGGCTTGAAGATAATATGTGAGTAAAATTGAGCACATGTGTGTATTTAGTGAGTAATTTTAGAACTTTCCAATTAGTTTTCATGGAGATTATTTTTTTTATTTCTTCTATTTTATTTTAAAGATACAGTTAGTTTAGAAAGAAAAAGAAAATTGGAGTTAAACATACAAAGCTAAACAGGACTTGGCCCTTCATTGGCACTTCTGTTTATTTTTAAGTGCCAAGATCTGCTCCAATATGCATTGCTCCATATGCATTTACATAAAATCACAACACATGTGTAATATATTGTGTGTATGTATATATGTATATGTGTGTGTATATATATATACATATATATATATATCATTTGGGGGAGAAGGAAGAGAATAATTTTATTGGCAAACCTTTGTACTTTGCATTCTCCTCAGAAGGTAAATTGATTTGCTCGTAAGATGAGGATATTATCTGAACCCTTAGCATCATACTTCTCTGTATAATATATAATTGACTTTCTTATCTAAATATGTAATTAAATGAAAGTTTCTCTTTGTTCTACACTATACTTTACATTTTCCAGTTCTAAAGTAATATTCCTTAATATGATAGCCTAAAGATGGCACAGCCCGGAATTCAATAATTCCACAATGTATGAAATGAAGCCCCAATTCCATAGTCTGAAATTCAAGATCATCTACAATCTGACTCCAAGATACCTTTCCATTATATAAAAGGCCATTATGTAGGCTATAATGTAAAAAGGAGTGGCCTGGGAGTCAGGAGACCATGTTAGCTCTTCCTCTAATTGTCTGATGATGGGCATACCGCCCAACCTCTCTGGGCCTCAATTTCTTCACCTGTAAAATTTAGGGTTTAAATTCTCGTCGCCAGGATCACTTTTCGGATATGAAATTTTAGAATTTATTATCTTATGTTACTCACTTTCACATGATCCTGCCAAAATGAAGTAGTCAAAGATTTATCCAGCATTAGATTACCTGTTCAGGCCACAAAGGGAAGCATAATGAAGAGAAAAACGTGATAAAGGGCAAATTCTGCCTTGTGCAATCAACACAGGTGTTGTCTTACTGTATACCCAATAAAACTTATTAAGTAGAATAAATAAAAGATAAATTATTTTATTCAGCATAAATATCCATACTCACCTTAGCCCTAAACTTACCTTTAAACAAATTAATATTAGAAATAGGAATTCAATATGAAATAGAATATTTTCTCTTAAGACCAATTTGTATTTTCCTTATAATTGCAATCTTTATGCAAGGTACATTCTATTTTGGAGTAAGTAACTTTTGTTTGTTCCAACATATTACAACAAGTGATGAATAAACAAACTTATGGAAATGCTTTGTACAGCACATTTAAAACAATTTCACTTGTAAATATCAGATTGCCTGATTCTACAAACATCAATTATGTGACATAACTAATTGCAAAGCTTCACTTAGTTTCAGTAATATAATTAAATCTTAGTGACTGTTTCTGGCTTTTTAGAGGAAATATTCAATTAAGAAAGGGATGCATCTTCCATTCTAATTTGATTTGTGCAAAATCTGACAATTCATAATGTATTCATAGCCATTAAAAGTCTTTTTGAAAATATACACAAATATCTTTGTGATCTCACATTAGGTATTTGGTATTCTGCAGTCACATAAGGAATAATGGTGTTGTTGCTGTCAAAAAAGAAAATGTAAAGGAATGAGGTTTAGCAGTACCAGATCTTAAACTATATTATAAGGCAGTAATTATCAACACTCTCTGGTACTGGCTAAGCAATAGAAAGATAGATCAGTAGAACAGAGTAGGCATTCAATTTACAACTGTAAATAAATATAATAACCTTGTATTTTGTAAGTGTAAAGAATGAAGATTTGGAGAGAAGAATTCACTACTTGGTAAAAGTTGTTGGGAAAACTGGAAAGCAGTATGTTAGAAACTGGGCATTGACCAATATCTTATACCATTTACCAAGATAAGATCAAAATGGATACAAGATCTAAATAAAAAGAGAAATAATAAGAAAATTAGAAGAATGTTCTATGCTGTTATTATTGTAGCCCCTGATGTTACCAAGGTAAATTTCTCTAGGACACATGCCTAGGTTAGTCATTGCTACTTTCTTTATGGCCATACATCAACTTTTGAGTCAGAGTTATTTCAATCAACCAAATATTATTCTGTGCCTACTAAGTGTAAGTCTCTAAACTTATTCACTGCTACTCAGAGAAAAAAGTATTCATCTTTCAAAGGACTTATAAGGTAACTGTGGAGTGAAGACAGCAATCAATCAACAAGCATTTATTAAGCTTTTACTATGTGCCAGGCACTGAGCTAAACTCTAGAGACATAGAAAAGGAATGAAATAAGCCCTACTTTTACATGCATATAAAATATAAATAACTACATATGATGTTAAAAGTTTGCAGTTTGCTGGTCTGTATTGCCCCCAAAGTCCTTGAAGAACAAGTGTTCAATATTCGGAGGAAGCAGCAGGAAGACCTGCAAAAATATAAATCAGGACCAAACAAGGTTATGCCATTCTCTTCAAAAGTATGCAGGGCCTGGCCCTGACACAAAGCATCAATTCAGGAATTAAGGCTGAGGAAAAATGGTAAAACCAAAGACATGTTAAAGAAATATTGATTCAGGGACTTCCAAGTCACAAACCCAGAAGAAGAAAATAGCTCGATCACATCCACAAGCAAAGCCTCAAACAAATACACAGCTTGACCAGGTCGAGCTAGAATTCTTGGGGGTAAATGAAACAAGAGTTTAAAAGTGTTGTAAATGAAATGAGAACTCTAGAGGAAATGAGGGAGGATAGGTGTTTCAGGAACCCCAAAAGCCAGAGTCCCTGGAATTCAATCTGGAAAGAATTCTCTGACCCAAGCAATCTTTAAGTCAAGATGGTAAAAGTTTATTCCACTTTACAGCAGGAAAGAGTTTGTAGGGAACCTGCAACCTTAGAGGGGGTATATTATAGTTTATATATGAAACCTATGCCAAATATGCTAAATAGGTGAATCAGGGCAGAATTAGGGAGGAGTTAAGAAGTGGTCAGTTCTTAGAGGAACATGCACTTTTAATATTTACTGCTTCAGGTGTATTGCCCAGAATTCACCAGGAAATAGCCCAAGGTGGGGGAGGTGTGGCTTTAGGCTTGAAACATCACTAAGTCAGCTAGTGGTCAGGGCTGATTGGGAAAACTCAGGCAATCCCCATTGATGTCTTGTTAGTCGATAGATGTTAGGAATAAACTTGTGTTCCAAGCTAACAAGGGATACAGGATGTGTATAATGAGCGAGGGAGTGTACATATGACTGGATCTAGGATACATACAATAGATATGACCCAGTACACAGCTGCTTCAGCCAGTACACAGTTGGGTCAAACTGCTAAATTCTATAGGTGCAGCTGGCCACTGTATCAGGAAGAGAGAGAAGCATTTTGTCGGGGCACGCTGCCCTTGAGCGAGAGAGAAATTATGTGAGAGTGTTTTGAGGCAAGGGGGATTTGAAGCTAGGGAGAATTGTGATTTTACAAACTGATGTTCAAGCACAGGCACCTAAGCACCTCATCAGAAACATTTTGAAAGAAAGCACAAGTTACCAAGATTAAGAGGGAAGTGGAAAATTGAGAAAGAATTTTTATAACCAGTGTCTCTGATTTCCAAAATATACAAAGTGCCTCATTTCCAAAATATGCAAAGAACTGAATCGAATCTATAAGAATCCAAACCACTCCCCAACTGATAAATGGTCAAAGGATATGAATAGGCAGTTCTCAGAAGATAAAATTAAAGATATCTATAAGCAGGGCGGCCAGGTGGCTCAGTGAGTAAGAGCACCAGCCCCAGAGTCGGGATGACCTGGGATCGAATCTGGGCTCTGATACTTAGCACCACACCCAGAAATACTGAACCCTGATTGCTTTAAAAAAAAAGTTATCTATAAGCATATGAAAAAATGTTCTAAATCACTATTGATTAGAGAAATGCAAATCAAAACAACTCCGAGGTACCATATCTTACCAGCCAGATTGGCTAAGATGACAAAACAGGAAAATGATAAATGCTGGAGAGTATGTGAAAAAATTGGAACACTAATGCATTGCTGGTGGAGTTGTAAACTGATCCAACCATTCTGGAGAGCAATCTGGAACTATGCCAAAAGGGCTATAAATAAGTGCATACCCTTTGACCCAGCAAAATCACTTCTAGGGTTATTTCCCAAAGAGATCAGAGGAGTGGGAGGAGGACCCATATGTACAAAAATATTTATAGCAGCTCTTTTTGTGGTGGCAAAGAATTGGAAATCAAGGGTATACCCATCAATTGGGGAATAGCTGAACAAGTTATGGTATATGAATGTAATGGAATACTATTGTGCTATGAGAAATAAGGAGCAGATGGACTTCATATTTACCTGGAGAGACTTATATAAACTGATACTGAACAAGAAGAGCAGAACCAGGAGAAATCTGCACACAATCACAGACACAACGTATATGTGATGACTAACTTCAATAGATTGGGCTCCTCTCAGCAATGCAAGGTTGTAAGACAACTCCAAAAGACTCATGATCGAAAGAGATATCCACATTCAGAGAAAGAGATGCGGAGTCTGAATGCAGATTGAAACAAACAACTTGCTGTATTTTTTCTTCTTGTTTTCTTTTGTTTCCTCTTTCCCACTGATCATTCCATCAGTTATAATCCTTCTTTACAACCTGACTAATGATTAATGTGAAGATATTTGTAGATCCTATATTCAAGTGCATGCTGCCATGTGGGGGGAGGGGGAGAAAATTTGAAACTTGGGACAGTGGAACTGAATGTTGTAAACTAAAAGTAAATAAACAAATCAATTTTAAAAAAAAAGAAAGAAAGCACAAAACCATACCTAAGTAAAGATTTTCTGAAAATTAGAATGGACCAAATAGATTATTCTTAGACCTTCTTTCCTTGTACTGTTTTGCAGGTCAATTATTTTTGATAGGAGATACCTTAAACTTTGACATTTTCAATTTTTGGACTTTTCTCATGACTAAAACCAACCAATAAACCAAACAAACCCACAAAATCTGGATATCATATTTCAAGAAATCATGGATGGAAATTTCTCATTAAAAAAAAATAATGTTCTTTCCAGATGGCAAAGTGAAAACAAAATGACTCTCTTAGTCACGTCCAGAAAGAAATCCCAATATAAAAATTCTGATAACATTATAGCCAAAACCCACAGCTTCCTGTGAAGAAAGAAGAAATAAATTTAAAGAAAAATACTTTAAGTAGCCAGAAAGAAAGGGTTCAAGACTCCAGGAGGCCATATAGAGGCACACACAAGACTTAGCAGCTACCATTTAAAAGAAGAGAGTCTAGAAAATAATATTCTAAAAGGGAGAAATAAACACTTAAAATGAGAACTTAACTGGAAAAAATTGAGGCAGGGAATGAAGCTTAAATAGCTGAAATAGAGATATTCCAGGCATTTCTCATGAAAAGACCTGAGTTGAGTAGAAAGTTTGTACAGCAATTGCAAGAGTCAATTGAAACATAAAAAGGTAAATGTATCTGTGAAATTGGAATTTACTATAAAAGGATGAATTGCTCACATTTTAATAGGAAGTAAAGAGAAAAGTATCCCTTAACATCCCTTATGTCATCAAAGATAATAGAGGGAGGTAAATAATTTAAAGGGTCTGGGAATTTTTTGTTGTCCTAGAGAATAAAGAAAAAGGAAAAAAAATACATTAAGGAAGTAAAAGGGATGAAGTGAAACTTACTACTTCATAAAATCTAGGTATGCAAGATGACTACAGATATGGAGTGGAGAGAGTTTACATCATTTAAATCTGAACCAAAGGCACAGAAGATAATAGAGAGATTGGTAGGAAACATTAATCAATAGGACAGCTTTGAAAATAACATTGAATTTGTTGTATACCTGGAGAGAGAATGGCATAGGTTAACAAATGAAAATGCTATCATCTTTTCTGTTCTTCTTTGCACAAGAAAATGCTCAATTTTATTTGGTGTTAAGTTCATAATATAAAAAAGATATTTTTAAATGGTTAAATATAAGTAACAAACAATTCAAGGGAGATTTCAGTAAGTGCCAAATGAGTGGCATATGTAGTAAATGTTCTAGGAAGTAAAAGCAGAGCAGAGATTATTATCAGAACCTTAGTACACTAACTCATTAATAAATCACTCTTCTCAAATCATCTCCATGAAGCTGACCAGAATGTATTACACTCTCATTATGGATCAGGCACTGTGCTAAGCACTCAAGATACAGAGAAAAGTAAAAACATATTCTGTCCTTAAGGATCTCACATTCTAATAGCGGAAACAACATGCAAAAAAATAATTACATGCCAAATAAAATATACAAGGTAAATAAATGGGAGTTAATCCCAGAGGGGAAGGAACTGGGTGTCTGTGGGAGGGGTAGGGTTCCCATAGAAGATAAGATCTAAGTTGATTACTAAAGGAAGCTAGAGATGGTAGGAACCAGAACTAAGGAGGAAGAACATGCCAGGCATGGGGGATAGCCAGTGAAAAGACACAGAGTGGTCAAGAGACAGAGAGTATTATGTGCATAGAAAAACATATGAAAGTCAATATAGCTGACTTGAAGACTCTGCAGAAGGGAACGAAGTCCAAAAAAGGATGGAAAGGTAGGAGGAGGTCTGGCTGTGAAAGGCTTTGAAAGCCAAACAAAAGGATACTTGATCCAAGAGATAATAAGGAGCTGGGTTATTGGAGTTTAGGGAGCAGGATTGGTTAGGGAGAAGAAAAATGGTTAGGTCTGAACTTTAGGAGAATCACTTTGGAAGCTGAGTGGAGGATGGACTAGAGTGAGGAGAGAATTGAAATAGGGAGATCTGTTCACTCCAATGGTACCAATGATCTCTTCAGACCATTTCTCAATCTTCCATTCTCTTTGACTTCTCTGTAGCCTTTGGCAGTATTGATTACTCTCTCCTCCTTGAAATCTTCTCTTTAGGTTTGAAGAACATCACTCTATTCTAGTTTTCCTCCTATTTGTCAGACCACTTTGCTCTGAATTCTCATCCAGATCATACCTTCTAACTATAGGACTCTGTCCTGGGCCATCTTCTCTTCACCTTCAATACTACTTCATTAGATGATCTCATGTGCTCCTATAGATTTAATTACCAACTCTATGCTGGTGATTCTCAGATCTTCCTATCCTGTCCTAACCTTTTTGCTGACCTCTAATTTCTCATCTCCAATCACCTTTCAAGAGATCTTAAACTGAATGTCCAGTAGACATCTTAAATTTGGTATATCCAAAGTGGAACTCATCCCCCCTCCTTCTCCCCTCATCCTTTTTGTCCTGGTTTTAAGTTTTGATTTATTGATGTATAGTTCTGAAAAGACAGGCTTTTAAAAACCCTTAATCATTGAATGGTCATGGCCTCAGACAAACTGAAACCTGGGAAAGACCTTAATTTAGAAAGGCCAACATCATCCACAGTATCCTGGGCCATCACCAGTCATCCTGACCTTTGTCTTGTCACTGGATTTGATGACTCTGGAGGAGAGAGTGAGGCTGATGATTTTAAGTAGCTCTGCCCAATTCATGAGCAAGTCAAGATATCACCCTTGTGTATCATTGGTTCTCTTTGATAACAAAGGATGAATACATTCTCCCAAGTTATCACTAAGGAAAATCTCAATGCACAATGATGCTAAAATACTTGAAACTCAAAATTTTCCCTGTAAATCATTTTAAATAGCCTCTTTGTAATTTGAGCCCTTTGTGTTTATACATGTGGCTTTATTTTGGTGATGAATCTTAAGAGGCCTCTAACACTCATGTAGTAATGCCTTAAAATCCCTGATTTCTATTAATATCTTACAAACTTCCTTGAATCCTAGAAATCCTTCCTGTTTATGCCAGTACACTGCCAGACCTGACTCTGGTAACTTGGCTTTGCTTCTGATATGTCTTATTGCTTCCTGAATAAAGTATAAATTCCTTATCATGGAATTTAAGACCTGAGCTACTTTTCTTTTCTTTTTTCTTAGGCTAATAGGCTACTTTTCCTAGCAGACTGGTAGAAATTTTTTTTTTGTTAAAAGAACATAGAAGACATAGATACAAATGTGGCTGCAGGGAGACTTATTTAGTAAAGCAATCCCCTATTTCTGGTACTGAAGGTTTATATTCCCCCTTAGGAGTAATGGCTAACTTCTATTAGTCTTGATGTTGCAGGTAGACTATGTTATATTCCAGTCTTTTTGCAGAATTGAATCGTTGTCTAAAATATGAATGGTCTATTATATGTGCTGATAACAAGGACAGTGAATTAAATATTTTTTAAAGTACAAAGATAAGGAAGGACACATACCCTTTATGTTTTAAATTAAATGGAGGGCATTTTTAAAGTTGGTAATGTCTAGAGAAGAAAAATTTCTTTCTACTTCTACATACCACAGTCACACATATGATCTCATAATTCCTTCCAACACTTTATCCACATAGTCTCATATAATCTGGAAGTCCTAGACCTGTAAATCAAGCCAATGAGCTGGTCCCCAAGTGTAGTTTTTCCTTTGTTTTCTCCATCCTAATTAGGAGTCAGGTCTTAAATCCCCACATTAATGATAGAAGAGGAAGTTAGGAAGGGAGAGGGAGGGAGGGGGAGAGAGAGAGAGAGAGAGAGAAACAGAGAGGGGGGGAGATCAGTCAAGTGGCACAGTTGATAGAGTGCTAGACTTGGACCTTTCCAAGTTCAAATCTGGCCTCAGATACTTATTAACTGTGTGACCCTGGGTAAGTCACTTAAATCTGCCTCAATTCCTCATCTGTAAAATAAGGTGGAGAAGGAAATAGCAAACCACTCCAATATCTTTGCCAAATTAGGTCACAAAGAGTAGGACACAACTGTAAACAGTTCTACAACAAAATATACATATACGTGTGTGTATACATTATATATGCACACATAGTATTCATAATGTATATATGCATATATACACTACACATACTTATGTGTATGTTACCCAAGCATTTCTAAAAAAAAAAATGCCTCCAAGTAAAGGGGTCAGAAGAAACTAACTCAGGAAATCATAGGCACTCCCTACCTCTTTGAAGTTTTTGTTGATTCAGTAAAAGATGTTTATAGAAAGTTATCAGAAATTTCAAAAGACATTGCCCGCCTAGAGAATACATACTTGAACTAAATCCTCTGATTTTAAAAAATATACTCACTTGAATAAATAGCAGTTATTTACCTAGTTGAAGTTTAACTGTATGACTCTTCCTTTATCAAAAGAAAGCACAAAGGGCAACGAATAACAAACAAGAGTTAGGGTGAAGGAAGTTGCTTTAACCATTTGACTCCCACACCCTTCTCCCCACCCCATTCTCATTAAATCTTTGGTCTCCAGTGTTTGTAGGAACATAAAGTGCTTTGGTCTCCAAGTCAGTGAATCAATGGACCTTTGTTTTATGGGCATTGCTTCGAAACTTCTTGAACTGGGTATTGCTCTTGGAATCCTTAGAAGTTAACCTCTATTTTTTTGTTTGTTTACTGAATTTTAGCTTGTTGGGTTTTGTTTTGTACCACTTGAGACATGGGCAAAGATGTACTCAGCCAGTGGTTGAGAATCTACAAATTGATAAGAGTGCTAAGCAATCTTAGCATTCAGCCTAGACTAAATATGTGACTCACCTACTTCTCTGTTGGCATCTCCTCTGCTAGCAAGTCTTTCTGTAATCTAGCTACTGAAATGTATCCTCACCTGTACATCGCGGTTTTATTCCACCAACCTTCTCCCCCCACCATAAAAAACCCCACCCATCACAATTTGATATGCATATTTAAAAAAGTAGGGTCATGTTTGTCCCTAGATTCAACATAATTTTATTCCTGTTATTTCACCATAATGAGTTTTAAATTAAGCCAGATTAAATTGAGTTATACAAATACATAATTAGCCAGCTGTCAACCTATCTCCTAAAAGAAGAGGGAAAAATATTTTTTTTTTCATTATTTTGCTCATTTATTTAAAATGTATGCATGTTTATAGCAGATCAACTGCCCTGAAGATTGCCTTTGACCTGGAAGTTCTGTATTGTCTAGTGAACTTAGTCTTTCACTTCTTCCCAGCATGGTTGCTTCTTTATTATTATTATTTTATCTCTTTTTAAAATTTATTTTTAGTTTTCAACATTCATTTCCACAAAATTTTGAATTACAAATTTTCTCCCCATCTTTCCCCTACCCCACCCCATGATAACAAACCTACTGAATACCTCTTCCCCAATCTGCTCTCTTATATCCTCCCCCTCTAACTTTCTAGTATGGTAAGATGGATTTCTATACCCCAGAGCCTATATATCTTATTTCCCAGTTGCATGTAAAAAACAACTTTTAAACATTTGTTTTTAAAACTTTGATTTCCAGATTTTTTCCCTTCTTCCCTCCTCACCCACCCCCACTGGGAAGATAAGCAATTCAATATAGGTTGTACATGTTATAGTTATGCAAAATGTTTCCATAGTAGTTATATTGTGAACGACTAACTATATTTCCCTCCATCCAATCCCACTCTGCCCCACTTATTCTATTTTATACTTTGACCCTGTCCTTTTTCAAAAGTGTTTGCTTCTAACTACCCTCTCCCCTAATCTGCCTGCCCTTCTATCATCCCCCTCTTGTCCCCCTCCCCCCTATTTTTCTGTAGGGTAAGGTACCCAATTGAGTGTGTATTTTATTCTCTCCTTAAGCCAAATTTAATGAGAGTAAAGTTTTCCCATTCCCTTTTACCTTCTTGCTCTTCCCCTCCCTTTTAAGTTTACCCTTGCCTCTTCTATATGAGATAATTTACCCTGTTCTATTTCTCTCTTTCTCCTTCTCTCATTACAATCCTTTCTCACCTCTTAATTTTATTTTTTAGATATCCCTTCCTATTCAACTGATCCTATGCCCTCTGTCTATGTATACATGTACACACATATACACACATTTACATATGTATTTATATACACATACACCCTTTTATACATACATATACATTCCCTTCAACTATCCTCATACTGAGAAAAGTCTCATGAGTTACAATTATAATTTTTCCATGTAGAAGTGTAAATAGTTCAACTTTAATAAGTTCCTTATGATTTCTTTTTCCTATTTACCTTCTCATTCTTCTCTTGATTCTTGTATTTAAAAGTCAAATTTTCTGTTCAGCTCTGATTTTTTTTTCATCAAGAATACTTGAGAGTCCTCTATTTCATTGAATGAACATATTTTCCCCTAAAGTTTTGCTGGGTAGGTGATTCTTGGTTTTAATCCTAGCTCCTTTGACCTTTGGAATATCATATTCCAAGACCTTTGGTCCCTTAATGTAGAAGCTGCCAGATCCTGTGTTATCCTGATTGTGTTTCCACAACACTCAAATTGTTTCTTCCTGACAGCTTGCAATATTTTCTTCTTGACCTGGGAACTCTGAGATTTGACTATAATATTCCTAGGAGTTTTCTTTTTGGGATCTTTTTTAGGAGGTGATCAGTGAATTCTTTCAATTTCTATTTTGCCCTCTGGTTCTAGAATATCAGGGCAGTTTTCCTTGAGAATTTCTTGAAGGATGATTTCTAGGCTCTTTTTTTGATCATGGCTTTAAGGTAGTCTAATAATTTTTAAAATTATCTCTCCTGGATCTATTTTCCAGGTCAGTGGTTTCTCCAGTGAGATATTTTACTTTGCCTTCTATTTTTTTCATTTGTTTGGATCTGTTTTTATAGTATTTTGATTTCTCATAAAGTCATTAGCTTCCATTTGCTCCAGTCTAATTTTGAAGGAATTATTCTCTTCAGTGAGTTTTTGAAATTCCTTTTCCATCTGACCAATTCAGCTTTTTAAGGCATTCTTCTCCTCATTGGCTTTTTGGTTCTCTTTTGCCATCTGAGTTAGTCTATTTTATTTATATTTATATATTTTTTTTGCTTTTTAGAGGGGAGAAGGTAGGGCAATCGGGGTTAAGTTACTTGCCCAAGGTCACACTGCTAGTTTTTGTGTGTGTGTGTTAAGTGTCTGAGGCCGGATTTAAAATTGGGTCCTCCTGACTCCAGAGCCAGTGCTCCATTCACTGTGCCACCCAGCCGCCCTGAGTTAGTCTATTTTTTAAGTTGTTAATTTCTTCAATAAGCTTTTTGACTGGCTTTTCATGATTTTCTTGCATCATTCTCATTTCTCTCCCCAATTTTTCCTCCACTTACTTGATTTTCAAAATCCTTCTTGATCTCCTCCATGGCCTGTAAGCAGTTCACATTTTTCTTGGAAGCTTTTGATGGCAGGAGTTTTGACTTCATTGACTTCTTTTGGTTCCATGTTTTGATTCTTTTTGTCCCCCAAAAAGGATTCTGCGGTCTGATTATGCTTCCTCTGCTTGCTCATCTTGCCAGCCAATTACTTGACTTTTGAGCTCTTTGCCATGGTAGAACTCTGCTTCCAGAATGGAGAGAGCTGTGTCCCAAATCGTTGAGGTTTTCACAAATGTTGTCAGAGGTCTGAGGAGGGCACCCTCTCTATTGGCTACACCCCAGGACCACCACCCAAGACCATGATCCAGATCCAAGCAGGTCAAAGCAAGAGTGATTACCCTCTGAAAGGTTGCTTGGTCCCCCTACAAACTGCAGCTAGGAGCTCCTGAGGCAGCCCCAGCCTCCAGAAGCAGCTGCAGCCACTGCACCTCCACCACCTCTTGCCCTGGGGGCAGGGGCTGGACCATGCTCTTCCATCACCCAGTTCCAACAGAGTTCCCCACTGACCTTTTACTTTTTCTTTGGTATTTATTGGTTGAGAAATCTGGAAACCACCACAGCTGCTGGTGATTCACTCTCCTGAACTCTGGCCAGTCTATGCTGCTAGTCAGGGCCACCCTGGATCTGGGACCATGTGGCTCATGGGTAACTGTGCTTGGCTCCCAGCTTGATGTGATAGACCCTTCCTGTCTTCTTGCCAGGCTGCCTTCAGCAGGAGATTTGTTCCTCTCTGTCTCTTTCTGGGTTCTGTACCTCTAAAATTTGTTTAGAGTCATATTTTATAAGTATTGGAGGTGGTTGGAGCAGGAACTCAGACAAGTTCCTGCTTTTACTCCACAATCTTGGTTTGGAAATATTTTTTTATTACTATTTTAGAAAATATCTCAGTCATAATTAAAATTTTGTATTGTATTTTTATGAATATAGTTGTAAGAACAACCAGCAAGGGAATGAACATCTGCAATGAATTAAACAGCATATAGAAGGTGTAGGCTTGTTGCCTATTGGACTATTTTCAATGTCTAACCCTCAGAGATCTGGCCACCTCCCAAGGAGCAGGCCTCTGGGTATTGGTTAAATCTGAGCATTACTCAACTAGAAAGGATTATGTTAAATATTAGATGAAAAGAGATGGAACTACTACAAACCTTTCTTGGTTGGTTTGGGTATCATGCTTTTACATTCTGTCGTATCCCTCCCACCTTATGAACTGGGCACAAATGTGGGCAGGTGGAAATCTCACCTGGCGACAAGAAACATTAACTTACCCCATTCACTGAACTCTAGGGTCTAGGTTCAATTTACTTGTTACCTTTTAGCTAAACTACCAAAGAAATCCTAAGCACCTGTCCCATCTCCATTCCATTTCCCCTCCAAACCAATCTAGATTTCACTGCCAGAATAATCATCAATTACTTTCAATTCCATTCATTAAAAAAAATTAAGAATATACTGTGTGTAGAGCACCATATTAAGTACTAAGAGATCTGTTCCCTCCAAAGTTACCAATGTTCTTCAGACCATTTCTCAATCTTCTATTTTCTTTGACTTCTCAAAATTCTTTATTAATTCACAATCTGACTATGTCACACTGATTAGTAAATAAAAGCAGTCAATAAGCCTGTCAGTCAGTCAATAAGCATTTATTAAGTACCCTACTATGTGCTTGGCTATGTACCAAGTGCTAAATGATGTTTGCATCCCTTATAATGAGATTCACTGTGGTGTAAATTTAACTCAGACCAACTTTTTGATTATTTAAAAAAAAAAGATATTTCATTTCCCCACCTTCTCTCAGGAAGTTATCCCTTATAATCAAAGAGAAGAAAGAAAAAAAAGTTCAACAAAATCAAACAATATTCTAAAAATGTTATATGTAGCACCCCACAACTATGGTACCCTATTCTGTAAAGAAGTCAGGCCAGGAATGGAGGTAGAATATTTGATGTCATCTTCTTTGGGGTCAACCCTAGGTCATTAAAATTTCTCAGCATTCAGTTTTTCATGGTAGATTACTCAGGCTTCATCCTGAGCTCCATTGCTCTTCCAAATACATTATTCTATAACTCCCCTGTGTTTTCTCATGGGTAAAGAATAGTCTTTTGTTATCTTAATTTCCTTTCTTTTGTATTTAAAGTTTTTTCTCCTGATTCCTTGCAGAACTTGTTTCTGAAATGAATTTTGAACCATAATCACTACATGTCTTGGAGTTTATAGCCTTGTAGGTTTTTGTTTGTTTTTGAGATCTATGAATTCTTTCCATTGGTATTGAATTTTCTGTGTTCAGAAGTTCTGGGCAGTTTTCTTATGTTATTTCCTGCATAATGGTGTTCAAGTTTTTTTTTTACTTGTATTCTTCTGAGAGACCTATGATCAAATTGTCTCCACACATCCTGTCTTCAAGATTAGCAAGTTTTTTTTTTGGATAAAGAACACATTTTCTTTTAATGTTATTGTTTTTTATGTCTCTTATTTTAGATTTTCCTCTGCTTCTCTGTATTTGTATTCCCAATCAAATGCTCTTTCTTTTGTTTCTCTGGTGCTACTTGCCATCACAGATTCAAGTTTTTCTATTCTGCCAATTATTTTTGCTGTGAAAATCATAAACTCTGCTCTTATAATTTCACTTAGTTTTTAAATCACCAAGAACAGCATGTTGCATTTCTTTGTTCTCATTGAATTCACAGGGTCCTCTGCTTAATCAAGTGTTGGATCATTTCTTTTATTTTGCAGTATTTATTTATAGATACTTGAATTAATTTAATAGATCTGGAGGCTATATTTCCTTCTACTGTTAATGTTTGCCCATTGATTTATCTGTTTATGTTCAAGGTCTTTGAGCTTTCTTTTTCCTGAGATCTTTAGTAATTTTAGTCTTTTTTTTCTTCTTATTCTCCCCTGTTGCTCACTTTCTGACTCCCTCCTCTCTGATGGCAGTTTCCCTGGAGGCTGGATTTCAAAGCTTTTCAGCCTCCTTTCCTGCTAGGCAATTTCATAGCTCACCAAGTAACTTTTGGGGGGATAGAACTGGCCCCAACTGGATGCTAAGTTCCTTCTCTCAGGCTTAGTAAAGTGCTATATATTCCCTCCAACCCTGACACACACATACACATACATACACACACACACACACACACACACATCTGAAGTAGTATTCTGGTTCTTCCCCATTCCAGCTCCAGTATTCTCCACATCACTATGATGCCTTCATACTGGAAGAAACACACTTTTATTTTTTAAACATTCCCATTTCTGTCCTTTTCTTGGCATCACTGCTACTTGGGATTTTTAACCCCTTGCCAATGCAGTGTCTTCCTCTGAAATTTCTCCCTATTTTCTGAGGAGCTGTCACTCTTTTAGTAGCACTCCCACAAGAATCTTAAAATGTTAGTGCTGGAAGGACCTTAAAAAGGTCATATAGTCTAACATCTTTATTTTACAGATGAGAAAACTAATACCCTATGAGGTTAAGTGACTTACTGAGGCCACATAATTAGTCAGTGGTTACACCAAGATTTAGATTTTAGGTCTCCTCCCTACTGGTCCATTCCATTAGACTTTGGCGACTCCAAAATGCCCTGATTTTCATCTTTCAACTCCTCCTACCAGAGTTCCCTCTGGTGTCTACCCATCTATCACCAATATGCTTGAAGGAAGTAGCAAAGGGAGGGACTATATCCACATTTGTATTTATAGTCATTCATTTACTTCCTGTCACCACCAACACATGTCCACTGAGAGAGCAGAAATTAGTGTTTCTGTGGATGGGGCTGGAGTTGAAGGAACTAAGAAATTCCATACTGGCTCATTCTCAAGGATGCAGTCCATACAAACTAATGTTACACCTAAAAGAGGATTCATCTTTACAACTTAATTGATGCATAATTATCTGGCAATGTTTCCCATAACAGAAAATCTAAATGTCAAAGTCATTTTTATAGTTCTAATGCTTCTTCCTTACCATTAAATAATAATAATTGGAATTAGAAAAAAATAAAGAAGGGAAGTAATCCTGAATTTAGCCCACTGTTTTTGGTGAAGGATATGTGGGTAAAAGTCTTTCCATTACTGTATATCCTATTAGTATGAATAATGGATGCTGTGGATAAATTCACTTATCTTGGTAGTAGTATACTTTCCAGGAATGTACACATTCATAATGAGGTTGATATATACATTGCCTGAGTTAGCTCAGTGTTTGGGAGGCTCCAAAGGAAAGTATAGGAGAGAAGAGGTATTAGACTGACTACCAAACTGAAGGTCTACAGAACCATTGTGCTGACTTCATTTTTGTATGCCTGTGAAACCTGAACAGTTTACCAGCACCATGCCAAGAAACTGAATCACTTCTATTTGAATTCTCTTAGGAAGATTCTGAAGATCACCTGGAAGGATAAAGTACCAAACACTGAGGTCCTTACTCTAACTAAACTGCCAAGCATTCAAACTCTGCTTCAGGGGCAGCTAAGTGGCCCAATGAATAGAGCACTGGCCCTGGAGTCAGGAGGACCTGAGTTCAAATGTGGCCTCAGACACTTAACACAAAAACTAGTTATGTGACCTTGGGCAAGTCACTTAACTCCAATTGCCCTACCTTCCCCCCTCCAAAAAGTAAAAAAAACAAACTCTGCTACTTGAATGTAAAACCTATGCTTGCCAAAAAGATTATTTTATGGAGAACTCACACATGGCAAACATTAAGTGGTAGTCAGAAGAAATAATACAAGGACACTCTCAAGGTCTCTCTCAAGGACTTTGGAATGGATTGTGTGACATGGAAGACTTTGGCACAGGATTGCTCAGCATGGCATACCCACATCAGAGAAGGTGCTGTGCTCTATGAGCAAAGCAGAATTGAAACAGCTCAAAGGAAACACAGGATGCACAAATTTAGAGTGTCCACCCTAAATGTTCACACAGACTATTTGTACCTGACCTGTGGCAGAGAATTCCAGGCTTGTATTGGTCTGATCAGTCACAGTCAGACACATTGAAACTTGCCTCTAGCATAGTGATGTCATTTTGGTCCTCTTTGAGAATGAAAAACAACAACCAACCAACCATCCTATTAGTAAGAACACAGTTTTGTTTAAGCAAACTTTTATTTTCTTCTTAGTTCTTTTTATTTTTTTGGAGTGATTTTATGAAGATTTGCCACATTTGACATATGTGTCCTATCTAAAGACAAAGAAGTGAAGGAAAAAATCACCTACTCACCAACATAATGGTGGGAGGAGGAAGCTGAGAAGAAGGGAAGAGGCTAAAAGTTCTAAGAACTGGAGTTTCAGTTGGCAGAAATGTAGTGTATTCCCAGAATCTAGTGGGGTCTTTTCTCCCATAGAAACAATTGGAAACAATTAAACACAATAGGCTTTCCCTCAATAATGTTACTCCAGGGACAGCTAGGTGGTGTAATAGATAGAGTATTGGCCCTGGAGTCAGGAGGACTTGAGTTCAAATACAGTCTCAGACACTTGACACTGCCTAGCTGTGTGATCCTAGGTAAGTCACTTAACCCCAATTGCCTTGCAAAAATAACAATAATTTAAAAATAATGTTGCCCCAACCAACATTATAATGATAATGTGATTAATGCACCATAATCAAACTCATCCAGAATGTTAACAAAGCCCATTTAACATTCTGCCCAAGATGGAAATCGAATGGTTAGTAACTATCTCAGCAAGGAGTACTTTAGCCCTAGCAATGTTAACTCTCCTAAGTATCAGTCTGTTTACCCTAGCCTTAATGATACTGTTCCTATGAACCTAACTATACCCTTTAATGATGTTTCATTTCACCTAACATATTTTTCTCGAACCAGTTACTGTACTTTAACTACATTATGTACTAAATAGATTTCTGAGGACCAGATCACACTACCTAACCATTATAGCTTTGTTCTTCTGGAAGAATGTCATGAGTCCCAAACAGCCAACAGATACATTCTCTTATGGAATACAACCTATTTACAAATTGGGCACTGTCACTTGAAGAAAAATGGATAATAACATTTTATATCTATTCCCATGTTTTGCAGGCCAGTCAGAGAATTTTCTATGCCAAGAGGAGCAAACACTTTTGTTTACTGTATAAAAGCAAATGCCATTGTTACTGGGGGTAAGTACACAATGTACAGAGACTTTTTTTGCTTTTTTTGGGGGGGTGGGAATTCTTGTTTCATCTTTCATAGAATTTTTTAACTAAAAATTTAGCATACTATTTGTACTGACTCACAAGACAGTTGTTAAATTTTCAGTGCAAGCATATGTACCAAGAAATGAGTAAACACTACAAATCAAGGCTTGATTTATTGTTTTGTTGATTGTGTAGATTTAAGAAAGTGATGAAAAAGATATTAATAATGCAGACTAAAACTAAATATGTGTCATGCATACATTTTTGGTGAGTTGATTGTTAAACATTTTATAACATAGCCCTATCTAAAATGGACCTCAGAAATCAATTAATTAGTCCAACTTTTACTTTACAGATAAGGAAACTGGGCAAAGTAACTTAGGAAAAGTCACAAAGTTATTCAGTGGCCAAGGCCACACGTGGACCCATGTCTTTGAATTTGTGGCCTAGTTTTCTTTCTATAACCACACCATACTGCCTCACTTTGAACACAGAATGCCTTCTCATAGGAATATAGTGTAGTAGAGCAGAAAGAAGATTTGATTTTAGAGTTATAGAATGAGGGTCCAAATTCTAGCATTTAAAAATTGTGGGACTTTGGATAAGTCCTTTAACCTCTCTGAGCCTGTTTCCTCAGTTCCCCTCAGAGGAGAATGCATTGTAGATGACTGCTCCAACAGGCCAAGCTGAGATCCCATTGATTTCAACTATTGCCTATAAGGGCTCAGTACCTGAAATCAATGAGATCTTAGCTTGGCCTGTCTGAGCAGCAGTGGCGGACACTGTCAGCTTCTATAAGTTACTACATAGGGAGTCAGAGTTTGGCACATTCTGGAGCACTTAGAACCCTAATGTGAAGGTTCAGTGTATGGATCTACAGGACAAAGGGCTTTATAAGAAGCCAGATACCACTGGGATCTCCCACATTCAACTGGAGCCTGTCAGGGCCAAAGCAGGGGACAGAACCAATTTGCAATTGGGGATTAAAGAGAATGAGATTAAGGTGACCTATAGTCCACCACCCTCCACACACACACACACACACACAATACTACCAGTCAGTCAATAAACATTTATTAAGCACCTACAATGTGCAGGCACCACGCTAAGCACGGGGTTTTAAAAAAAAAGAAGCAAAAGACAGAATCTATCTTCAGGAAGTTCACAATCTAATAGGATTGTGATACTAGGAGAGGAAACAGAGGACAGAATGTAGCCCCAGCTACCCCATCCAGAACTGTAGCAGCATATATACTGCAGGGCTTGTCTACCCCATTAAAGAATATGAGAAGGGACAGAATCTGCTCCTTGCACAAAAGTCCAATTCAAAACCTTATATTAAAGACATGAGCAAAAAAAAAAATATACTGAGCTAATGAAGACATGCTCTTTGGACTGAGAAACCCATTCCACAATAAGTACAAGTAAAGTTCCAGATATCTTGGTGGTCAGGACTCCAAAGAGTAAGTAGGAAAAAAATTAATCAAGAGATTTTTTTAAAAATGAAAATCAGTTTCCTTTGGGACAATGGGAAGGGTAATAATGTCTATTATTGAGAAATTAGGAAGAAGTATTATTTTATGGATGGTCAGGAAGAATAGTTCAAAAATTCTAACTTTTATTGTTATGTTCAGTTTTAATTGGACTATGAAGTAGTAATCTTGTTGCCAGGTATACAAGCCTATAGGAAATTAGATTTTGAAGTATGGGTTTGGAGAGATCTGCTCAGATCTCAAATTGCTTCTGGGTTCTCTTGCATGAACTTTGGACTGAAGAGAGAAAAATAATATACTTACAGTGAGTGGGTACCCAAGATAAGCAAGGTCATGTAGCATCTAGTTACCCTCAAAGAGTTCAAGTGAACAAGCTTGCATGAACTAGATCGTAGGAAATTGAAGGAACTCAGAGATATGTTTGCTAAGTTACTATTGGTGATTTTCAATCAATAAGTATTTCTTAGATGCCTACTCTAAGCAAGGCATTATGTTATTGTTGTTGTTATTCATCTTTCATTCTCTAAGACCACTAGGTTCTGGGGAATGTAGCACCAATTCAATATTCACATCGCCCACTCAACTCTTCCCATCACAGGCTCCATGTGACCACATTCAGCCTAAGGGGCAGGGTACATTTTCAAAGCACAGAAGGTCTTTAAATTCCCTTAGGCTTATTTAAGGGGCTGGGAAGATCTTCAAATTCCCATTACCATTACAGGGACACAAAGACAAAAATAAGAGTCTGTCCTTAAGGAAAGGAACTTGAAAGATTTTGCAAAAAGAGGTACCATAGGACTAGACAAGGGAAAATTTACATAAAAGGTAAGAGGATGGAATCTGAAAACTGCAAAACAGTGAGCTTAACTTACAAATCCAACAATATTCAGGAACATAGGAAAATGGTTTTGAACATTCAAATGGAAGTCAGTGATTACTAAAAGCCTCTGAAAAACAGATCTTGCCAGTCTAACCTGATTTCCTTTTTTGGCCAGGGTAGCTATGTTGATAGATCCATCTGTAATCCTGTGGAGTTTTGAATTCTTAGATTTTAGCAAAGCAGTTGATAAAATTCTTAGATTTTAGCAAAGTCATGCCATTCTTATGGATAAAATGGAGAAATGTGGGCTAAACAGTTAGGTGAATTTGTAACTAAAAGATGGGGTTCAAAGAATCTAATGGGTCACTGGGAAGCCAGAGGAAAGTGTATAGCAGAGTAATCCAGGCATCTGCCCTTCTTTGATTCTGGGCTATTAAACATTAAACAGTTTCTATGGAGGCAAATCTAGCATCTCATATTAGCAAATGACACGAAGTTTGGAAGAATATGGGGTCCTTCTAAATATGAAATGAGAAAGTCTTGACCTAAAAAATGATACAAACAGAAAAGATGTCACCATCCAACTGAATGAAATTTAATCAGAAAAAATGTGAAGTTTATCACTTGGGTTCAAAAAAAATCAACTTCACAAATGCCTAATGGGGGTGGCACAGATAGAAAACAATTCCTCTGGAACGTATTTAGGAAGGTTTTCAGATACAAACTGCACCTCTGTGGATTTAGTGATCAGATTGCAACTGTGAATCTTTAATCAAATTTAGTTGAAATCAAATTATGGATTCAAGCTGTATTACAAAGAGAAATAAAGCATGATGAGTAGAAAGAGAATTGGCCTAAGAGTTGGAAGAATGGGTTCTCTAGTACAAGTTATAACCATAGCTAATTGTGTGATGTTGGGGAATCTACTTAGCTCCTCTGGGCCTCAGTTTCCACATTCCAAAGTGTGACCAGAAGGAACCTGCTCAGGGTTAACAAGGTTAAAGGAATTACCTTGTTCTAGAATTGGAGATGTATCCCTATAAAAAGTAAAGATATCTCCAACTGACATCAATCTGAAGCTGGTGGTACCTCCTTATTGGAGTGTGAACAAATACTCTTGGTCCAAATACTAATATTAATCAGTTTTACTGACACCACATTGAAGATGACTGATTAAGATATGGCTTGTCATACTTTGTCACACCCTTGGATTAGTCTTTAAAGGGGAAAAAACAGACATAAAGATAAAAGAGCTGAAAGAACAAGGGCTCAGGTAGGAGAAGGCTTTACAGAGATTGACATTTTTTTTTTCTGGAAAGGTAACCTGTGTATTTGCAGAAACTTTCAGGTAACCACATGGTCTTAGGAAAGGAGAAACCAAATGGCTACAGAGATGGTCACACCAGAGGCAGTAGCAGAACCATGGAGGAATTCCTGGACAGAAGGAGGAAGTCGAGGACCAGGACTTTCATGGACAAAGAGAAAAAAAACCCTGGACAATGCTGAGTCCCTGAACCAAGGCACCTAGAAAAAGAAGGGGGAGCTCTTGGGCCAAGTGGGGGCATTTTAGGACCAAACTGGAGCTGGAACAAAGGAGCAGTGAGAGAGAGAGCTACACAGTGTGCTTGCCCATCATTAATAGTGAGAGTTAGAGAGCCTAAATAGCTCTGGGAGTAAGGGAATTAACCCTCTAGTATCCCAAATGCTTTTGGTTTTTGAGGGTGGTCCCAACTACAAGGTTAAATCCTATAAGTCTAGCATGGGGTTGGCAAATTATAGCCTGGATGTCAAATATGGCCTACTGCCTTTTATTGCATGGTATGTGAGCTAAGACTAGTTTTTACATTTTTATTTAAATATTTTAAATTAATTTTTTAAATTAAAAATTATTTTAAAATGCAAAAATGATTTGGGGGTCATGGGCCATTAAAAAAACCCAGAAGGTGGATTGGAATATGGGGTAGGTTGGCCTTACTAGAGGGTAAGAAGGCAACTCTCTCTCAAATGCAAATGCTTTTCCCTTTCAAGAGATTTTCAATGCTAAGGTAATATAAGTCTAGAAGATTGTCAAGATCTTTAAGAAAAATGGAAACTCACCAAAGAGGGAAGATTTGGCTTGACTCTTTATGGGCTTCATAGGATTTTTTTTGACAGATTAAATAAAACCTGTGATGTATCCGATGCATTATTAGCCTGAGTGCTTGGACAGGGAATGAGGGCCATTTTGCCTACTCTGTAACAGACCTAGATATAAGCTATATTCTTATATTCTCAGGGAACATTCTAGGTGGTGTATGAGCCAAAGAGATGATTAGTGAAAAACCCTCAAAATTGCATGTGGGTTGTGTAAATCCAAGACTTTCGTTCAGGAGCATGAGTTATATATATTCCTAAGAGAAGTTTGGATGAAATGATCTGTAAGGTGCTTTTCAGTTTTAAGATTCTATGATTATTTCATGAACCTTCTTTTCATATGGTGATAGGCTAAAATAGTCTTTGGAAAATATTGGGCTAGATTTTATTATTTAGTATTCAGTATGCAGTCACAGCTCTGTACATAAAGAGAAGACTATTTTTATTTCTTAAATTAGCCATAACCCACTGAAATTCTACAAAGGCTAGGGAGAAAAGGTAGGAAGACATATGAACAGGAAGTCTTGCAAGAGTAATGTGGGAAAGGGATGTGCCTTGTGACTGTGAATAACTTTCTTGAGGTCTGGAAAAGAAGATTGTATGAACAAATGGGAACCATAGTTAGTAAACAGCATGTCATTCAGGGCCCAGAATTTGAAGACAACTGCTCAGCGAACACTGAGAAAGAAATGTTGCAAAGGGAATACAGCAGTAGCCTCCAGGGACTGATTTGGTCAAAAACAAGCAATCCACAGATTAGAGTTCACTTGTTTCTGGGTTGCCATTGTCCTTACCCACACTTTGGCTTCTTTTCCAGTTCTTCGGCATGGTGGAAAGGGAAGAGCAGTAATTTTGGTATTAAAAGACATGGGTTTAAATCCCAACTCCCTTAGTTATTATCTGTGTGATTTGGGGCAATTCGTTCAATGTGTGTGCTCTTCAGCTTTCCTGCTCTAAAATGAAGATGCTGAATTAGATGATCTGTAAGGTTCCTACCAGCTCTAACTTCTATGATTAGGGGGACCCTCCAATGGCATAGGTGACAATAGTGTATGTAAGGGGAAAGAGCAGAAAAAGGAGGACTGGTAGGGGTATGAGAGTCTATGAGATGAAGAAGGGAAAATATCAGAAATGACTGAGACCTACAACTTGAATGGATTGTTAAGCTACCTTAAAATGACATAGGTTCACTAAAAAGAGGCACGTTTCCATCCTACCATAGCTTAAAACCTGTTCATACATTAGTCTCTTTAGAAAGTCACTGTTGGGTTGTGTCAGGCCCTGTGTTTGATGTTATACAGTCTTGAGTGCCACTACCTGTATGTTTTGTGGAGAAATACTCTTTTTAATTGATGCTGTGTGCCCATGTGAATTCTTTAATGATCCTCTGTTCTCACAAGAGAGAATAAAGAAAGACAGTCTGGCTTGAATTTTTGTTTTTGTTTTTTTATATGCCTCATCTTCTTAAACATCTTAGAAAAATAAAATGTTTGATAAAATGCCAGAAACTTTAGCAGTCTCAGTGTGTGCATGTGAATAGAGGCATCTGACTTAATCTCAAGGGCTATTATCTGACAAAATCTCCACCAATATTTCTGAAGATTTAACAGCAGTATTCAGAGTTTTGTCAGAAAGCCCCAAGGAGGAAATTTAGCAGTATGAACAGCAGGCTACAAATACCTTTGTACCACCTATGTTCAAATGAGTTGTGGCAGTGGATAGACTCTGTTGGTAGGAAATTCAAGTCCCCAGTAACTGACAAACACAGGAGAATATCTCTGCTGATTAGTGACTCAGCTGACCACATATTGCTAAATGTACAGTGCGTACTGATTAACTGTTCAAAAACATGATGAAGGCAGCTTTGTGGGGTACAGCTTCATCTGTTAAGTATGCAGCTATTTGCTGAGTTTGAAAAAAAGGAGAAGTTCTTGCAGCAACCAAGGCAAAATGAGGACAGGATATCTACAGTATGACTACATTTTTCCTAAGCAACCCTTTCAACTCAACTCAATTCACTTCACACATTTTTGGAGCAACCACCCCATACAGAGTACCATGATGCTAGGCACTGGCAAAGATTCCAAGGATAGATAAGACTCTCTGTCCTAGAAGCTTACACTCCAGAAAGGGGAAGGAAGAATGATATTCATAGATAATTAACTATTGATAAACTACTTTCTTCTCACCATCAAAAAATACAGAACCACCCAAACACTTATTTCTCTTCTCCTTCCTCCACTCTAGGGTAGTGGCTGTGAGAATAGAGAGGAGGGGACACATGCAAAAAAATTAGTAAAATTTTGGAGATAGAATTGACAGAACTTGACAATTGATCGTACAATTAGATAGCTACTTCTGGATAGGGAATGTATGAGGTAAGACACATGGAGCGATACCCATGGAAGGAATAATATTTGTGGCCAGGGTATACACATAAAAGGGTTCATGTGTGGCAGAGCAACTCATGCATGCCTCTGACATGCATGCATACCTGACATGATGTCAAGTATGTTCTCTACTAGGCTCCTAAAGGTGGCACAGAGACACTGCTAGGCCTGGTCACTGCTGTTCAGGTTGCAGAGCTCTTCTCTGCTTTTAAAAAGAGCTTTGAGCTGGGGTATAACATCTTCCTCATAAGCTAAGTAGGCTCTGCCATTGCTCTTTTAGCTTAAATCCCAGAGGCTTGGCTTCTATAGCTCTGTTTAGGAATGCAAAAACTTTAAAATACCCAATCCCAGAACTAGAAAAGGAAAAAAAAATACCCCAACACCTTAGTATCTTATGGGCCTGTCTGTTTCTGAGACTTGGCTAGGGACTCAATTTTCTTTCTGCATAAAGAGAGTCCTGGCCCTAGGCTCAGCTCTTTGGAACATAGAGACATAGGCATTCTGGCTCACTAGTGCCATCAGGGTTAAAAGTGTCTTTTTACTAGTATTTCATGGTTACCAAGAGCAGTATGTCTACAGACTTTATACTAATAGGATTAGAAATGCCTTATGACTTCCTAGTTAATTCCAAACTGCTGAACTTTACCTAGCACTGAAGATAGAGTCTGCCCTCCTTACAAAGTGCCCAGAGCTCTTGTCTCCCATTTAAAAGTGATAAAATTTTTTCATTCTGTCGTTCTTATGAATAAGAAACAGGTGCAGAACTAATCACATGGACAAAGTCATTATATTCCTCCTGCCTACCTACATTCCTTGACTTCCAAAACAGCCTTTGAGTCTGTCCCACATCTTTATTTACTCTGTCCGTATTGTTTCCTCACAGTAGAATATATTTTTGGAGGGTCAGTGCAGTGCCTGGCATGTGTTAAATGTTTAATAAATGCTTGTCAAATTGAATTAAGTTGGGGAAGCTAGGTGGCAACGTGAATAGAGTACCAGCCCTGGAGTCAGGAGGACCTGAGGTCAAATCTGGCCTCAGACACTCAACACTCACTAGCTGTGTGACCTTGGGCAAGTCACCTAACCCCAATTGCCCTGCTTCCCCCCTCCAAAAAGATAAAAAAATAAAATTAAAAAAAAATTCAAATTGAATTAAATTGAACTGAATGACCATGAAAAGGTTTTGTGAACTATAGAGCTGTTATATAAGAAAATGATTATCCTGTACTCGAATCCCAAAGGCACAGCCTTTGAGAACCCAGGATCACTTCCATTTAATAATTAGTGGCTAGGTGGCATAATGAGTAAAGCGCCGACTCTGGAGTTAGGAGGACCTTAGTTCGGTTCTGGCCTCAGACACTTAACACCCACGCAAAAAAACTAGCCATGTAACCTTGGGCAAGTTACTTAACCCCAACTGCCCTCCAAAAAGGCAAAAAAAAAAAAAAAAAGAATTAAAATAGAACTTTGATAGAGGAACTTGGTAAAAATGCATCTCCCTGTATCTTAAGTGCTTTGGAAATAAAGGAATTTCATTTAACCCCTCCTCTGGGGTACTCCTCTAACCTGAACTCACAGTTATATTTGAGTCCCTAGAGGGTGACTAATACTCCATCTATTACTCAACTAGGTCCCACCAGTGTAGTTCCCATAAGAAATCAGCCAGTAGGCTTAATTTGTTTATAACAAAGACATTTACTAAGATAGGATAGTAAGAACAGTTGGTACAAATTTCCTTCCAAAAGCCTAGGACATCTTACACAAATACCCAGCAGCTATAGGAGTAGTGGAGTTAAGCTTAAAGAGTACACTGGTAATGAGATACAAGAAGGATACATATGTGGCAAAGAACAGCTCATAACTCTTGGCAGTGCTTGGTCTCGACTCTCTTTGTAGAACTGGTACTGTACATTTACCTTAGATAAGGACAGACTACTCAACCAGATTCAGAGAATCTGTTCCTTTCTTGAGGACATGGCCAGTATTCCTTTCTGCTGACTTAGTATATCCCCTAAAGCTGTCTCTTTCCTCAGGGGACTCTCTCTGGATCCATGGCTATTGTGTCCCTTTATTCCTGGCTGGATTCATTGTCATCTACTGTTCAACAGGTCTGATGACATTACTGAGATAGGGGAAGAGAGGAGAAAATCCATCCCCTGACATAACTTGTTTGTACCTATCTATTTGTATTATAGCAAGGCAGTATGGTGGCTAGAGTACTAGCCTGGAGTCACAAATATGGGAACTCAAATCTGGTCTCTGAGGCTTTTCTAGCTGTGTGACCCTGGGCAAATCACTTAACCTTTGTTTGCTTCGGTTTTCTCATCTGTAAAATGGGTATAGAGAAGAAGAGTACTTATCTCCCAGGATTTTTGGGAGGAGAAAAAGAGTGATTTAATTGATATAATGCAATCATTATAAAGTGCACAGTACCTGGCCTACAGTGTTGGATAGCAAATAGTATACAGCATATAGCAAGTGGCATATGGTGTGTTGTATAAATGCTAGCCCTCATTATTACTGTTACATGTTCTCTCCTTTACTACAATGTGAACAATATAGTAACATAAACTCCTTGAGAGCAGAGACTATTTTTGCCTTTCTTCAATGTCTAGCATAGTACCTAGAACACAGAAAGTGCTAAATAAATGTGTGTTGGTTGAATGATAATATGTGTGACTATACTGTTGTAGGGTTGTAAGAAAATTCCTTAGTTCCTACTTTACATCTGGTAATTACATTCCAGGCTTTCTGTGATTATTATATTAATTGTGGAAGGGTGGGAAACATCTTTCCTTAAGTTAAAATAATTCTTGATAGATGGAGATAGGATAGTGGTTTTTTTGGAGGGGAAGGTACTTATTTTGTTCAGTTTGGTTTGGTTTTATATGAGGAGAAAAGTAATTCAGTTCTTATAGGACATATTTTTAAATATCAGCATTATTTTAAAGAAGATATACAGGGCAATACCCATTCAACATAGGTTTCGTGTGGTCACCAAATTTTTTTGAGAGTATTCCATGTTACTGACAGACTACTTCTCTTAAACAATAAGAAAGAAATCACTGGAATGAGAAAAATTATGACAGCAAGTATTTATATATAATGCCTATGTACAATTATCAAACTATCATATAATATATCATATCATATTATATTACATATTATAACATTATACATTATAACATATGTTCTGTTATATATTATGTTCAGGTGTTATATGTGTCGAAGCTTAAAGTTTAAAGAAGTTAGAAAGCTAATTAAGGGACATTCCTGGGAGGAAATCAACCAGGAATTAGAATAGAGAGATATGTTTGGGTGCAAAGGAGGGAGAAGAAACTTTCTGAATTCTGTCAATCACTTTTTTTTTTTTGGTAAACAAATTATTTGTATCCAAATTTTCAGGAGATGACAAAATCCTCCGATTATGGCATCCCAATATCAGCACCAAGCCGGTAGGGAAACTCGTTGGGCATATGTTCAGTATTACAGAACTTGTTACAAATGAAAAAGATCAACATGTGATCAGCCTATCTTCTGCAAAGGTAAAAAGAAATGTTTTTGATTATTTTTTTCAACCAATGATATAGTGAGAAGTCTGGAAGACTCATTTTTGGGGATTTAAGTGACTGATAATCATGTCAAGAAATAATACCGATCTGTGCTCTCATGTCTTCTAACACTATGGGAAACTAGGTGGCATGGTGGATAGTGTGCTGCACTTGGAGTCAGGAAGAACTGGGTTCAAATCCTGTCTCAGGCACTTACTAGCTATCTGGGCAAGTCACTTAATTTCTCTCAACCTGTTTCCTCCTTAGTAAAAGGGGTTAATTCCAATTTGTATTGTTGTTCAGTGTTTTTTTCAGTCATGTCTGACTCTTTGCATCCCCATTTGGGGTGGTCTTGGCAAAGATACTGGAGTGATTTTCCATTTCTTTCTCCAGGTCATTTTACAGATAAGGAAAGTGAGGCAAGCAGGGTTGAGTCACAGAGATAGTAAGTTTCTGAGGCCAGATTTGAACTCAGGAAGGTAAGTTTTCCTGACTCCAGGCCTGGTACTCTATCCACTATATCACCTAGCTGCAACAACAACAATACTACCTATCTCCTAGAATTGTGCTGAGAATAAAATGGGATAAAATTTTTAAAATGCTTTATAAATCTTAAAGCACTATACAAATTGTAGTTATTATTAGTATTTCCATCAAATACTCAAATGGATCGATCAATTTGGAAATTTTCTCTAATAATACTGATTACAGACCATTCATGCCTATCCATTTCATATGACTCTGGTCTGTGTCTTTACTTGCAATCATTTGAGTCAAGTCCTAGAGAACATCCAGAGTAGTGTAACCTGATGGGGAAAGGTTTCTAGATCGTACCCTAAAAAGAGCATATAAAGGAACTGGAGATGTAGAGGATGAAAAACAAAAGCCTAGGTGGTGGGGTGTGACGGGGTGATGGTGATACCTTATCTTCAAGTACTTGAAAGTCTGTTATGTGCAAGAGGGATCTGTAGTTTAACTGAACCCCATAGGGCAGAAATAATAATAGCACTTGGATAGATATTTAGAAAGCAGAAGATTTAGTCTTGACCTAAAGAGAAATATTCTAACAATGAGAGTCATCTAAATGAGGAATGCACTGCCTCAAGGCACAATGGATTTCTACTTGTTAGAAATCTTCAAGAAAAGACTAGATGGCTAGTGCTGTAGTGGGACATTTTTTCACATCTAATTTGGACTAGCTGATCAATAAGATTCTTTACAACTCCTAAATTCTATGAATATGATTCTGAATTATTACTTGTTGGTGATATCACAGAGGATAATCCTATTTAGTCATAGTTTGAACTAAACCTGTAACTGAGGTCCCTACCAACTCTGAAAATTCTAGTGCCTTCCCTCTGTTAATGATTTCTTATTTGTACTTTATATAGTTTGCTTTATATATTGACCATCTGATCATATCTATGTGTAGAATCATGTTTTGGGTTGTTGAAAAGGAGTATTTGATCCAGACCAGACATCCTGGAAAAAGAAGTCAAGTGGGCCTTAGGAAACATTGCTAACAATAAGGTTAATAAATGTTAAGAATAGTTATAGCTGAGTTATTTAAAATCCTAAAAGATGATGCTGTTAAAGTGCTACACTCAGTATGCCAGCAAATTTTGAAAACTCAGCAGTGGCTACTGGATTGGAAAAGATCAGTTTACATCTCAATTCTAAAGAAGGGCAATGCCAAGGAATGTTCAGATTACAAAAAATTATGTTCATTTTATATGCCAGCAAAGTTATGCTTAAGATTCTCCAACCTAGTGTATCGAGCACTGGCCCTGGAGTCAAGAGGACCTAAATTCAAATCTGGCTTCAGATAATGGCTGTGTGACTCAGGGCAAGTCATTTAATCCAATTGCTTCCCCCCTCCCCCCCCCAAAAAAGCTAGGCTTTAGCAATATGTGAACTGAGAATTTCCAGAAGAGCAAGTTGGTTTTCAAAGAGGAAGAACTACAGACCAAATTGCCAGCATTCACTGAATTATGGAGAAAGCAAGGGAGTTCCAGAAAAACATCTACTTCTGCTTCATTGAGTACACTAAAGCATTTGACTGTGTATCACAATAGAATGTGGCAAGTCCTTAAAGAGATGGGACTACCAGATCATTTTAATTGTCTCATGAGGAACATGTATGAGGGCCAAGAAGCAATAGTTATAACCAAACATAGATCAACTGATTGGTTTAAGATTGGAAAAGAGGACAACAAGGCTGGATATTGTCACTTTATTTATCTAACATATTCAGAGTACATAATGTGACATGTCAAACTGGATGAAATAAAAGCCAGAATTAAGGTTGCTGGGAGAAATAACAACAATTTGAGATATGTGATGTTATCACTCTGATGGGAGAAAGTGAAAAAGAATTAAGAAGTCTCATGATGGAAGTGAAATAAGAGAAGGTAAAGGCTGGCTTGAAGCTCAACATACAAAAAAATATTTTGACAAGTTACTTCCTGGCAAATAGGGGGAAGAAAATGGAAGCAGTGTCAGAACTTATATTTTTAGGCTCAAAGATCGCTGCAGATAGAGACTGCAGCCATGAAATTAAAAGATACTTGCTTCTTGGAAGGAAAGCTGTAGCAAATCTGGGCAGCATACTAAAAAGCAGAGATATCAGTTTGCCAACAAAAGTCCATATAGTCAAGGCCATGGTTTTTCCAGTGGCAATGTGTGGCTGTGAGAGACAAAGTATAAAGAAAACTGAGCACTGCAGAATTGATGTTTTTGAATTATGGTGCAGAAGACTTTTGAGAGTACCTTGGACAGCAAGAAGATCAAATCAGTCAATACTTAAATTAATTCAGACTGTTCACTAGATGGTCAAATACTAAAGTTGAGGATTAAATACTTTGACCACATGAGAAGATAGAAAAGCTCCTGATGTTGGGAAAGATTGAAGAGAAAAGGAAAAAGGATGGCAGAGGATAGTGCTGTGAAAACAATGAACATGAATTTGGACAGACTTCAAGAGATAGTGGAGGACAGAAGGACCTTGTGTTCTATGGTACATGGGGTCATGAAGATTTGGCCATGATTGAATGACTGAACAACAACAATAATTTACTTTGCATTTATTTGTTTGTGTGTTGTCTGTCCCATTAGATTGTAAGCTACTTGAGGGCAGGGACTCTCTTTTGCCTCTTTTTGAATCTCCAGCATGTAGCACAGTACCTGGCAAAAAGTAGGTGCTTAACAGATGTTGACCAATTGATCCATTATATGAAATCACATGTAGGTGAGTCATATAGTCAGACTTGTGCATTAGGAAAATCACCTGGATAAAAGGGTAGAGAAGTGGAGAGGCTTGAGGCAGAGAGACCAATGAGATCATTTTAATAAATCATACAGGAAATAGGTGAAGAGAACTTGAGGGTCTTGGCTATCTGAATGGAAAGAAGGAGACATGTATAAGAGATGTTGTTGACAAGATTTGAAAACTGAATGGATGTTGCAGGGTGAAGGTGGAGTGAGACTGAAGAGTTGAGAATTACACAGAGGTTGAGAATCTGGGTGACTGAAAGTTTTGTGGAGCCCTGCCCAAAAATGGAAGTTCAAAAAGAGGGCTAGGTTTGGAGAGGAAATCCCTTTGCTTAAGAAAAGGAGAGAAATGGTTGCTTCAGAGAGTCCTAGAAGCAGGAAGAGGCACTGAAGGTTGTGGATAATTTACACAGATGAGGGTCTGGTCAAGTGCTTACAAGGAACCTGAGGCCAAGGTCTGATATGGACCAAAGCAAATATGTCTTGGGTCTGGGAAGCTTCTCATTAAACCATGCAACACTCTATCTCCTGATTCCCTGCCTTTTTAATTGCTGAACCCCATGCCTAGAATCCTTCCCTCTTCACCTCCACCTCCATCTCCTGGCTTCCTTTAAGTTTCTGTTCAAATCCCAGCTTCTATAAGAGGCCTTTCCTGGTCCCTTCATCCCTTCTTTAATGCCCTTCCTCCCCACCAAAAAAAAATCCCCCTACTTACAGCTACTGCCTTTCTTCTGGGATTACCTACTTCCCATTCACACTGCATATACATTCTATGTCTTTAATTATTTGTGTATTGTTTCCCCATTAGCTTGTGAGCTCCTTGAAGTTAGTTTGTTGTCTTCCTTGTATCCCTAGTGCCTAGGACAGAGTGAGCACTTAATAAATGCTTGATGACTAATTGACTGACTGTTGACTTTGTGATACATACAGTACATCCAGTTTTAAATGGCTAGGTAGTCAATAATGAGGGATTGGAGCTCAACAGAGAGAATGGAGACAGAAATATAAACCTATGAGTCATCAGTACAGAATAACATCTTTTCTCTCATTTCCAGTATTTCTCCATCTAACAGTTCTTTCCTCATGACCTATAGACATGCTTATATCTCCCTTATTTAAAAAAAAACTAAAGAAAAAAATTCATTTAATGAATATAAGTCCTAGAAAGAGCAATTTACACTCACTGCTTTCACTTCCTCATCATCTTTTCACTTCTTGGTCCTGTAAGTCTCAGTTCATGGTTCTACAGAAGCTACTCTCTCAAAGGTTCCTGGTGATCTCAACTAAATCAGGTGATTTTTCTCAGGCCTCATCCTCTTTAACCTTTCTGCAAGTTTTAACCCTGTGGATTATTCCTCTTTTTTCCTGTGCACTTAATCTTTTCTTCTGAAACAATGATGCCACTCTCTCCCAATTCTATCTTTTATCTGTCTTGTTTGTTGGATCATCACAGGCCCATTTCTCTTCCCTCCAAAGCCCTGTCACTTGAAGATCTCTTCTGCCTCTATGAGTTCAATCATCACCCCTATACAAATCCATACACTCACCCTCCGTGTCTCTCCTGAATCTGAATTCCACATCTCCAGCTGGATAGCTCCACCTGGATATCCTGCTAGCATCTTAAACTCAACATATCTCATAACTGAATTCATTTCCTCCCATAAATCTGACCCCCATCAAATTTCCCTGTTTCTTGTGAGGGGATCATCCTCTCTGTCATTCAGGTTTGTAAACTTAGAATTATCATTAACCATTCTTTCCATTGAACTTGGAGTTACTGAGATGTGCTTAAGACGTAGTGTAAGGTAAAAGCTCTAAGCTTGGAATCAGGGAATCCTGATTCTCAAAGCAAGTGAGCTGGTCTATATAAATCTATGTTAGTCACAGAATTGTTATGAAGGAGAAAGGTACCTCCACCAAGAGCTGTCCACAGCAGAGCTATTTTTATAACTTCATTGGATATAGATTGCAAGCTCCTTGAGGGCAGGGACTGACTATCATATCCTACTTGCTTAGCACAGTGCCAGGCACATGGTAGGAGCTTAACAGATATTTGATGATTGAAATTGAAAAAAAAACTACCTTCCCTTTTCATATGCAACTTTGTAGAATTTTTGGTTAGCTGATCTAAATACTGAGCTATTCATTTTTTTTTTTTTACTGCAATAGGGAGGAAATCATCACATAAAAATGATTTCACTTTGGGACACTTTTGTTAGTCATTTCATTACAGCATTTTATGCAAATTAGCAGATTTTAAAGAGAGTCTCTGACTAAGTAGGTTGAAGATTTGCATTTGAGAAGAGATAACATTAGAATAAATATTAGAGGAAGTCATCTCTTGGTAGTTTCTTCATTTATCTCAGCTGGCAGGAATCATGAGTTCCAAAGTTTTAGTAATTGGACACTGTGGTATCACCATTTGGATTATTTTGAATATTTCTTTTCCTTTTCCCTTCATGATTTGGCAAAGATGAAGAGATATTGTATGAGAATGAGCTCATGTTTTCTGCTTCCACTCAGGACAGGCCAGAGAGAACAGACTTAGAGAAAATTGAGCAGAAGGAGTAGGACTTTGGGAAGTCATTCCTGAAAGAAAGAGTTCTCAGACAATGGGACACATTTGTTATGCAAAGATAACCAGTTTCCTTTTCCATTAAAAAAATAAACGTTTATTTTTATAAGCGTTTATAATGTTCCTCTCCAGTACCTGCCCTCCCACAGTGAACAAAAACCAAATCAAAACAATGAAGAAACAAAAGCCTCAGAGATTTCTTCTCCAGGGATTTTAAAGAAAAGGATAAACATAATTTTTTGTCATAGTTATTACTATGTCAAGAGACAGAGGAATAGACTACAAAAATCCCATCCTCCCCAATGAGTCCATAGAGGTAAGCTAAAGAAGGTTTTAAAAAAATCTGTTGCTTTTCTAAACTTCTTCAGATAAGGCAGCTTGACCCTAAGTCAAGTTTCAATTAATTTAGTTACTGCTTACTATGTGCTAGGTATTTCGCTAGAAATTCTGTTTAGTTTTTGAACTTCAAGGAGTAGGTTATCATCATTCTCCTTTGTTACAGTCACATGGTAAATTGTATTTCCTCTTCAGATAGTTAAAATAATGGCTGATTTCATTTCTACACACCAAGCTCAATGGTCTAACAGCTGTGGTAGAGCTGCTGTTTCTGAAGGTGAAGTGAAAATCATTGAGAAAATACAGAGATAATTGAAAACCTTATCCACTTTCATTTCATTAGCAAACTCAAAAGGAACAAATGTTCCCAAGCACCAATTATACCCATTCTGACCAGTTGTATAAAGAGGAGGAAGTAGATGATTTACAGTGAATAACAAATAATATTGTTAGATGTTGCTGTTCCTCTTAAGATTTTCACTTTTTTAAAGAAAAGCAAAACATTTGATTAGAAAACATAATGTATCTTACAAGAGGACACATTGTCCCAAAATCAAGATGATAGCAGACCCAATCATTAAAGACATCTTGTAAGTTATGACTTGAACTGAGCTTTGAAGAAAGGTAGGGGTCTCGAGTTAGAGGAGACGGGCAATACTCATTTAGCAAAACCCTTCAACTCCTATTTCACTGAGAAATTTAGAGGTCTTAGTCCTGAAATTCTTCAATTTTCCTACTCTTCACAATTTATTTGTCTTTTTACTACTCCTTTGAGAATACAAGTACTAATGAGACTACATCCAATTCTTATGCACCATGAACCCATAAAATTATTAGGAGCATCATAAGATTATTGATGTGGAGGTGGAAAGGATCCCAGGAATCAACTAATTCAAACTCCTCATTTTACAGTTGAGAAAACTAAGATCCAGAGATATTCAGTGACTTTCCCAGAGTCATATAGGAAGGGTGGGGCAGAGTTGGGATTTGAACCCAGGCTCTCTGGCTCCAGATACAGCACTTTATCTACTTCACCACTTGATAAAAACCAATACCAACATTTCCCTGTAGTTGGTTATTGTCTCCATGCTATCCAGACCCTCCAGTCTGCTGAGTGCTTCTGCATCACTGTCATAACATTTTAAGATTTACAAAGTACATCTCCCCACAAAAATACAATGAGAATGAATAATTTCAGTTTTATTATTCTCATTTTACAAATAAGTAAAGCCAGGCTCAGAGAAGTTAAATGATTTTGCATGTCATCATTGCAATGGACATCTGATTGTCCTAGGCATGCAAGTCTGTTAAAGATGTCCCTGTGTGCTATCTGGTATCCTATTCTAAATGTCCTCAAAGTGTGCATTCATATGTCCTTCCAAGAATTCAATCTGGAGAATATAGAGAAAATGTAGCTCCATATCTGCCTGAGCACCCTAATCCTGGGATGATAGTGCATAAACATTCCAGTGCTCTTCAAATAAAACTTGACTCCCTGCGTCTTTTAACCATTTCCTCCAATAATGAAAAGAGATGGATTTATATTGATCAGATTACATAAAATGAAGTGTCCAAGCATTGGTGCTAACCCTCCGCCTTGTTCCATGTGAAATGAAATCATTAAATCATGGCCCCTAACTCTAATAAATGAAGAAATAGAGAGTCGATGCAATTAGCCAAAATCTCAAGGCTAGTTACTACTTAAACTGGGATGCATTCCTAACTTCTAGTCCTCAGTTTTTTGTAGTCCATCATACTGATTATTACAAAATCAAAATATCTTTTGCAGAACAACAACAGAATCAGTGCCCTCTGACATGTTATCAATGAAGCATTCACCCCACCTGCTATTTGCACAATCCAACACCGCAGTACTCTTGGATAGCAGCAGGCCAGTTCTTAGGTACGTTTGCGTGGCTCTCAGTGAGCTTGCTGTCACTCATCCCTTGGCTATGCCACTTTGTGGGGGATGTTTCTTTTCCTTCATTAATCTAGAAGTGAGTGTGGATTATCCAATCAGATCATGTTTTGGGTCCCATCCTACTCCAGGATACATTTGTCTTTGTTCCTTACCTCACTATGGCTTCATTAGGGGGACTTCGAAGATAGGATCTGAGCTACATCCAGAAGGACATGAAGACATGGAGTAGAAGGGAAGGACATTTTAAAGGAAGGATGCTGGCTCCTCTGGAGGCATGGGTTCATAGCCCACTCCTCATATCTGTCTTTAAAGGGAGACCAGCATGGTTGGATAGAAAGAGCCTTGATACTGAAGTCAGATGAGTTGGGGGTCAAATCACACCTCTGACGAGTAGCAGTTATAACTATACAGTCTTAGCCAAGTCACTTATCTTTGGGTCTCAGTTTCCTTATCTGTAAAATGTGAGGAACAGATTAGGTGGTCACTGAGGTCCTTTCCAGCTCTAGATCTATGATCCCAAGACTTGTGGCATCCTAGGAGAGGGAAGAACATTAACAAGCTACAGCTGTGAGAATGATCATGGTGGTGTATGATGGAAACAACAAGGAGACTGGACTGACAAGAATAGACTGGCCATGCTGAGCAATAATGAGAAATAAAGTGGGATAGGTGGTATGGGAGCAGACCACAGAGAACTCAGTCTGCTAAGCAGAAGAGGCTTTGGTTTGAATCAGTGGGTAGTAGAATTACAGAGCAGAGGGGAAGAACAAAATGAAGTGAATGGATTTTCAATGGACCAAGTTTTCTCGATTCTGCATTTTCTAACTATAAGCCAGAAACAATGAGAATAGACAATAAAAATGAATAAGGGTTGGGGGTTTCCACAGTGGGTTTAGCAAAAGCTTGGAGATAAATATGTTTAAGACAGTAAGGAAGGCAAAGTCAAAAGAGTGAATCCTAGAGTCACACTTGTGCAAAAAGTCCAATGAAGTCAGGATCATGGCTAATGGACTGGATGAAGCTGGAGGATTTCAATATTATAGAAGGATAAAGTCAGATTGTAGAGTACCATAAATCTCCAATTACAGGACAGTCAAAGTTCTATACTCTGTCAAAATCACAGATCCTTCATGTATTCACATAATTATTTTAAAAAACTAATTAAAGGGGCATCCAGGTAGCACAGTGAGTAAGAACATCGGCCCCAGTGTTGGGATGAATAAGTGGGGATCGAGTCCGGGCTCAGACACTTAGCACCCACCCAGAAACACCTGGCTGTGTAACCTTGAGCAAGTTACTTAACCCCAATTGCTTAGGGGAGGCCAAGTGGCTCAGCGAGTAAAAGCACCGGCCCCAGTGTTGGAATGACCTGGTGATCGAAACCGGGCTCAGATACTTAGTACCACACCCAGAAATAACTGGCCATGTAACCTTGAGCAAATTACTTAACCCCAATTGCTTTAAAAAAAACGAATTGAAACTTGATTTATCCAGCTTATCAACATGTATTTATTGGGCTTAGTCTATGGGTCTGACACTGTATTAGCTACTATAATATACAAAAGAAGTTTATGGCACTAGCCCTGCCCCCAGAAGAGCTATTTAGCTGGAGAATTATGCATACAAAAAATAAATGAGAGCTATCATTTATATACATATATATGTACATATACATTGCATATGTAATATGTGTGTGTATGTAGATATAGAGAAAAAGGAAGGAAACAAGCATTTATTAAATACTTACCATGACAAATACTGTGCTAAACACTTTTCAGATATTCTCATGTGATCCTCACTACAACCCTAGGAGGTAAACTTTATTATTATCTCCATTTTATAGCTGAGGAAACTAAGGCAATCAGGGGTTAAGTGACCTCTCCAGGGTCACACAGCTAGTAACTGCCTGAGGCTGGATTTGAACTTAGGTCTTCTTCCAGGCCTAATGTTCTAGGCACTGTGCTGTGTGAGTGTGCGTGTAGCTGTGTGTATGTGTAAAACTGAATATATGAATTCTGTCCACCAATATGGGTTGCAATCCATCTATAAATGAAGTGTTAGAGAGCTGCCTGAGACTGAGAGGTCAAAGGATTTGCCCGTGGTCATGTAGCTAAAAGGTGATAGACTTTCCTCTAAGGACTGTCTCAGTTACTACCACCTATGTGAATACTCCTTCCTGAGTAAAAAATGATCTCTTCTTCTCAAATTTCTTCCAACACTTTGCCTGGACTTCTTTGCCTCTATCTCATTTTTCTTTACATCAATTATTTTTGTACATGTAAATATAGACTTAGAACTGGAAAGTTCCTTGGAGAAATAGTATTAAATCATAGTTCTTTTCTTCTTTCTGTTGATTACCTCCAGTTTCTCCTGCGTATTCTTGTTTGTACATAGTTGTTTGCACATTATCTCTTCCATTAAACTGTGGACTCCCTGAGGGTGGAGAGTGGATTGTTTCTGTTGGTTTTCTTTTTATTTTTTGTCTTTCTTTGTATTCCTAATGCTTAGTACAGAACCTAATACATAATAAATACTTAACAAACGAATGTTGATAGAATGGCATCACTCTGGTACTCAGCAAACTACAGTGAATCAGGTACAAATTCCTCTGTCATTTAAACATTTCCATAGCCTTATTTTAGCCTGAATTTCCAGGCTTCTTATACAATTGTCCCTTCTACATCTCGACTTTCCTCATCAAGGTTTCAATATATTGCAGGTTGGCATAAGAAATTAAATGAGAATTTGGGGGGAGTTTTGTGGAAGCCACAGACAACACACAATGACCAGCAGATGACACAGAAATGGTTTAGAAGCCTAGAAATTTGTAAAATCTATCTATAGTATAATATCAACCCAAATTTTACAATAAGGTACTGTGAATACCTTATAAAAGAAAAAGAAAAAATTCAGACTACTTCTCTGGTGTGAAGCAAGGACCAAAAAGTTTTATGTGGATTTTCCAGATTGCTGGGGTGCCTCACCCTGAACACCTACAATGTAGAAGGGATAACTGTACCTTACTCCCCTTGATACATTCTATGGTCCAATCAAACTGGTCTCCTAGCTGTTTCTCCCATGTGCTTGCCATTCCTTGTCCTATGTCTCTATGCCTTCTTAATGACTGACTTCCATGCAAGGAAGGCACAACTCCACCCCTCAGAATCACTTGCTTCCTTCAAAGCTCAGCTTAAGCACCATTCCCTACATGAGATTTTCCTGAACCCACAGTTGCCAGTGCCCCCCCACCAAAATTGGCCTTGTATTTGCTCTACTTGTTGTTTGCTGTATAGTGTAAGTTCCTTGAGGAATTTCAGTTCTATTCTATCTTTGTCTTTCTCTTCCTCACTCTCCTCATCTGCAAAATCAGGGAGTTGGAGTAAAGGACTTCTAAGGTCCCTTCCAGATCTGTGGTTCCCAATGTCTGGAAGAGTGCTGTTTAGTCATTTCAATCATGTTTAACTCTTCATAACCCTATTGGGAATTTTCCTGGCAAAGATGCTGTAGTAGTTTGCCATTTCCTTCTCCAGCTCATTTTACAGATGAGAGAACTGAGGCAAACAGGGTTTAAGTGACTTGTCCAGGGTCACACACTTTCCCAGGGTCTAAGGCCAGATTTGAACTCAGGAAGATGAATCTTCCTGACTCCAGACTCAGCACGCTATCCACTGTACCACCTATCTGCCCAGCAAGTACTTAATAAATATTGATTGATTGATCCAACATCTGCATTTTACAGCAGCTTATAAAACTTGCTGCTTGGAGAAGTAATCGGATTTGAATCCTCGTCTCCTCACTTAAAATCCATCCATCCATCACACCATTGTGCATTTCTTTTTCCTCCTTTACTCCCCATTACAATGTAAGGTCTTTGAGAGATGGGTGTATATATTATATCTCTTTTTAGATCCTTAGCTCCAAGCAATTTTCTTATCTATCTATCTATCATCTATCTATCTATCTATCTATCTATCTATCTATCTATCTATCTATCTATC
>NW_027187293.1:2025368-2044597 GCF_028583685.1 Petaurus breviceps papuanus | reverse complement strand
ATCTATCCATCCATCCATCCATCCATCCATCCATCCATCCATCCATCTATCTATCTATCTAGGAAATGCTTGTTGAATTGAATTCATATAAAAATTCAGTTCCTGTTGGCTGTTTATTATATTCTTTTTTTTTAAACAATCGGGGTTAAATAACTTGCTCAAGGTTACACGGCCAGGTGTTTCTGGGTAGGTGCTAAGTGTCTGAGCCCGGATTTGATCCCAGGTCATCCTGACTCTGGGGCCAGTGCTCTTACTCGCTATGCTACCTGGCCACCCCTGTTTATTATATTTTGATATATCTTTAATCATTTTTGGTTTTCCCCTCTGATAATGATAAATAATATAAATAAGATCTCAACTGGAGTTTGATATATTTATGGGTCATCATTTTACCTGTTTTTGCTGCAAGATTTATAAGATCCTATTTCAGACTCTGCAAATCATCTCATACATCCCCTTACATAAAAAAAAGTTAAGTAATTGTCTATGTTGAATTATATACTTTACCCAGGTTTTTAGAGTATGGGATATACAAACACTTTCACTGTTACAAGTTTTCCATGACAGTCAAGGAGGACCAGGGGACATGCAGATCTATGCAATGATATTTGATTACAACCATGGCATGCTTGTCACAGGTCAGTGTGTTCAGTTAGTTGTTGATAAGACCCTTTCCACTTTTTAAAAATCACTTTTATATGGGTATTTATATATTAGAAAAGGAGGAAATCTGGAGGAAGGGTTTAACAGTTAACATTTGGAAGCTTTAACTCCCTACAAGGAGACATTTTTATCTACTTCTCTGTTCCTCTTCTACAGGTAAGGAATGGGCTAGTAGGTTGGTGGGGATGGTGGAATGATGGGTAGAATTGTTTTTCTTTGAAAATACCCCTGGGATATTCCTGTTGCACCCTGATCTGAGTTACAACAGAGGAGAGGCATGGATCCTGCTGGAGCATAAAAGCAGCATTCATGCTTTCCACACAGCAAGCTCTACTTCCTCTTTCTGAAGAGGGAGTAATGAGGTTCCTCTCTTAACAGCTGCACAGAAAAGCTGAGTTAACAAGCATTTTGCCCAACAATTCTCTTCTGTACCTTCTTCTTTGTGGGTACCCAGGGCAGGCACTGAGCCATTCTTCTTTCTTTTGCACTTGAGGCCAAAGCCCCATAGCCAATGCAAATAGGCTTTTGACCTCAGTCTTTTGAGTTTACCATTGAAGAAACTGAAGCCACACTCACAGAAGAATAAGGGTCCCTTCTAGAAAAAGCTGAGCCATATTAGTAAAGATGGGCTTTAATGGTTAACAAATAGTAAAGTTGGGAGTTCTTCCTTAATAAAGACTAAAACTTCAATGCATTCCCTAAGTATTTTCCCTTCTTACCACCAGTAATGGTTTGCTAGCAGAGAAGTCACTGAAAAATCATTGCCCTTTCAGGTGTCACTTTCACTTTGCTGGTGGCAGAGGATGTTTTTTTATCACTTCTGTCTTCTCTGAATTTTTAAAGAGATCTTTGTTGAGCTATAGTGATCAACCACTTTCACATAATGCTTGATATCAGGGATAAAAATAGATCATTTTTCACCCCTTGGAACACAATTCAGTTCCAGAATAATCTCATTAAATTTTAAACCAGCTTTCCACTATATTACCTCCCCTAAAAAATAATACTGTAATAACTCCACACCATTTTCCTTCTCATTGTGCTAGCCTGCATCTGTAACCACCTAGTTATGCATTTCACGACCATTTATCATCACAGTAGCTAGGTTCTCAAGAATATCTGAAAGGAAGGAGTAAGAGAAAAGGCTGCTTTCTCTATATACAGTTCTGCGAGAATTTGTGATTTTTTTTTGATTGCTGAGAAACACAATTGTGAGCACAGCTTAGTAAAACATCAACAACAGTGTTTTAAGGTTTGCAAAGCACTATTCATACAAGTAGTAAGAAGCAAAGCTAGGATTTACCCAGATCCTTCCACTCCAAATCCAGTACTCTGGCTAAGTGATTTGTCTAACGTCACATACTTTAATTAGCTGCAGAGGTAGCTTGAACACAGAAACAAAAAATGATTTGTTTGTGGATTTGTATTCCCATTTCTGCAGCTCATTGCATGACTTGAAGACAAGCCAAACACTTAAGCTCAGTTTCCAAATGGAGAATCTAACCTAATTTACTGTACTAATTTAGAAATGAATTTTATGCAGTACTAGCATAATGCTTAATAATATTCCACTGCTTGAAAGTCATCATCATTAGCTATAGTTAGTAAGATCATGTTTCAAGAGTTCTTTAAGAAAGTCTTTTATAAACACTAATTTCATTCAACAAATGAAAGCTTCTATATAGCAGAGTTGACAGTCACCATTTATTCTTTGCATCAACATGGGGAAAATAAAGCAACACAATACCAGAAAGAAAAAAAAATAAACAAGCAAACAGGATTCAGTAACCAAGGAAAAATTAATGAGGCCGAAATGGATTGCTTTTCTCTGTTTAAACCTTGTTCACCTCATTTGTCAGAAATTCCTTAAAGGTAACAATCCCATTTAAGCTTCATTAAAAAAAAAAAGGATTAATAATCACGATCTTACTTATTGGCTATTTTTAACCACAGTCCTATGTGGTTTCATGCCACAATTTCCCTCCTAGTTCTCTTCTTACTTCTCTGACCACTCCTTCACTCCCCATCAGTCACTAAATATCCCAAATGTGTTCTTCAAGGCTCTGTGTTTGGCCGTCTATATGAGCTCCCTGTAAAGCTCCCAGGGTTACAATTATCAGCTTTATAGATAACTCTCAGATAAGCACTGTCAACCTGATCTCTCCCTAGAACTACATTTCCAATTGCCTTCTAGTCTCCATTTAGATGGTCCCCTGACACCTCAAATTCAAATATCTGAAATACTCAGTATCTTCTATCCAAACCTTTCCCTCCTTGTAACTTCCTGTCTCTGTTGATGGCCTCATTATCTCTCAGTCAACTGGGCTTAAAAGTTATCTTTGACTTGTCCCTCTTCCTCACTACTGACATCTAGTGAGATACCAAATACTCTAGATTCCTCCTCCATAATATTTCTCTTATCCAGACCTTTCTTTCATTTCTCTCTACTATCAAACAAGCTCCTTATTCCTCACTACTGTACAAATGTAATAGTTTCTCAAGTCACCTTGCTGTCTCTAGTTTCTACTTTCTCCATTTATCTTCAACATTCACGCTGATATAATCTTCCTAATATATTAATTGGATCACAGCATTACTTTGCTTAAAACCTTGTTATTCCCCATTGTTCACAAATAAGATATAAAGTCTGCATCCTGACATCCTTTCACAATCTGTCTCTCCCTATTTGACCTGCTTTATTTCATACTCCTTTCCTTTGTATAGTTTTCTTTCTAGTCAGAAAAGACTATTTATCAAACCTCATTATTGTTCCTTTCTCTGCTATCTTTCTGCTTTGCCTCACATCAACCCCCTTTATCTGAAAGTACTCTACCCCCCTTAAATTTCTCTTATTTTGTTTGAACCTTCCCTTTGTTCTTCTCACATTTTACCTTGCCACATGGTTGTTTGAAGTATTTATCCTTCACTATTAAACTGTGATCTTCTTGGGGACAGGAATTTTATCTTATTTTTTCTTTATATTTCTACCCCCTACAAATGCCCTTTACATAGAAGATGCTTTAAAATGTTTGCTTTTAAATATTTATTAAATTATTGTTTTATGTTTTAGTAAATTTAGTATTATTCATTAAATTTTATTTTATTAGAATATTAATTTTTCACTCTTCCTATACCAGGATCTAGTGTTATTGACATGTATCCTTTGACTCGGATGATACAAGACACAAAACAGATCCCACATAGTCATGATCGAGACATCAATGTTATGGTTTATAACAGAACTTTTCACCAATTACTCACTGTCTGCTCTGAATCTATCATCAAAGTAAGTACAAATTAGGTTCTTTAAACAAAAGAAGAGCAAATCAAGAGAAAATTTCTTTTCCCACAGAAAAACTATTGAAGAATTTGGCAAAAGTAGTGGTGCTTATGATATAACTCTGCATTTCTGGGAACTTTCTTTGTTGTTTTGTATTTCCAAAGAGAATGGATAATCTATGAAAAGCAGATCTTTCAGTCTGAGTAGCATGGTGACTCCTATCAGTATGTTGAACTAGGTCAATGCAATTTTTACCTACCACAATAGGTAGTTCAAATGGATAAATTAAAGATGAGGAACTGGTCTACACTTTGAACTTATTTCTTACAAATTGGCTTTGTCACTGCCCTCATATTCCTTAGATGTATTATTTGCACATGAAAATTCAATTTATGATTAGGATGATTGATGTTGTTTGGAAATCATAGCAATAAAAGTTTGTCTCAATTGTGGCAGGGCTTTTATGGAAAAAGTCAAAGACTCATTCCATGTTACTCCATGGGCATTTTAAAAATGGAGACTGATGTTGCAGAATAATGAATTATTTATGTGACCTAGGAAGATTTCATCTCTCTTATGTTTGTTTCTGAATCTGAATATTTCTCTGTATGAGATGATTAGAACTTGAAACAGCCTTTGGAAATACATTATACAAACCTCTAACTTCTTGTGAAGGTTTTTTTCTGAGAGTGGGGGGGAGGGGACCACAAAGTACATTAATGTCATTCCTCCACACACTGCTTTCATAGGGGCATTCCTAAGCCCCCACTGGCTTTTTAGCCTTTGGGAGAGGCAGCAGTATTCAATCCATTTCATCAAACATTTATTTCTTAGGAGTTAGAAGATACAGAATAGGGTAGTAGGAAAGTTCTATGTTGAAAGTCAGGAGACCTAGATTAAAATCTGGATTCCAACACTTGCTACCTGTTTGACAATGACCCAGGCTTTCAACCCCTCTCAGCTTTAGTTTCCCTTTGTGTGAAATGGAGATAATGACATTTAAACTATTTTACAGGGTTCTACTGAGTCAACCCTCATTTATTAAGTACCTACTAGGCACTGTGGTAAGCACTGATAAGGTTGACCTTAATGTGCTATATAAATCTAAGTTATGATTACTCGACTTTTGAGTTTGAAATATTGGAGGTTTACTAGGACCAGATTCTTCATACAGTTCCGACAATTTCTACATGGGTCTAGTAATCTCCTTAGGCTGCCAACACATGTCTTCAGACAAATTCTGTGTAGCATTGGCTTCCCAATATGAAAGGATGGTAGAGCTTGTGTTGAAAAGGACTTCAGAGGTCATCTAATCCAACCCCTTCATTATACACATGAGAAAGCTGAGGACTAGGGAGTCTAAGTTATTTGCTCGAGGTTACACCAATAGTTTGTATCAGAGACAAAGAAGTCTTTTACTGGGAAAAACAAGGAAACATCCCATAGATGAGTTGTCATCCTTTATGCGTTGGAAGGTGATAAATTTCAAGGCAAAAAATGATGCCCACTGAGTATAGATTTACTCCCAAGTGTAACTCTGGTGGAAAAGCTTGGGTTAGGCCAATACAACTGAAGTACTGCTTCATAAGAATTTTCATTTTGTAATCCATGCTCCCTGCAAGGCCTGATACATCACATTACTACAGCTGCTGCTAACTATAATTACAACACGCAGCCTGGTCCTATTTCTACCAAACAGTTCTTTAGATGGCTATATGTCTAGTCTCCTGGAGCACTTAAAAATTAGAAAGGAAGGACTGAATGAGATAAGAATCATTAAATCAAGGAGCCTTTCCCCCCATAATCAGAAGGTAACATTTATCACCACCAAAAGATTATTTAGAGCTTTGCAGCTCTGATTTCCAAAATCCCTTTGGAACTCTCTCACTGAGCAATATGAGAAATATCTATATTATCCTTTAGCAGCATAGGGACTATGGATAAGGGGGCCTTAAGGTCATATATGTCAATTGCTTCATTTAACAAATGAAGAAAGTGAGGTCCAGAAAGGTTAGCTGATTTGCCCAGTCACATAAGTAATAGAAGAGCAGCAAAACTGGTTTTTATCCCAGGACCTCTGATTAAAAAACCAGAGCTCTTCCTACTGTATCCTGAATGAACTGCATTGCAAATCAAGTAATATAAAATCAGAATAATGACCTCTGAAGTGCCTAAAATTTCCCTAAATACTCTGAAAACTGTGAATTAGCAATAGGAATTCTCCCCAGTTCTATTACTGAGTGATCATTCAATTTGGAACCAGTTAGAGGAAGGATGATACATGTTGCAAACTTCACCAGGGTGTGTAATGATCAGTTGAGATACTTTGCTTACACTAGAGGAAAGACAACATTTGAATGCAGGCCTTTCTGACTATGAGTCTAGCACTCATAGGTGAAATGACATGCAGAAGGGTCGTAATGCTGACAGAGCCCAGATCCACATCCAGGTCCTCTGAGGAGGTAGTGTGGGACAGTGGAAAGATCACTATTGCAAGAGTTCAAAGGATCTGGGTTCAAATCCTTCTTCTGATGCTTACTATCTCTCATTTAACCTCACTGAGCTTTAATTTCTTCATCTGTAACATGAAGGTGTTTGGTTAGATGGTCTCAGAGGTCCCTACCAGCTCCAATTTGAATGCTAGAATAGAGAGGCATTGTCATGAAACTTTGTTAATTATATTTATATGCAAAAGCACAAGGGAAAGAGCTCTGGATTTGCTAGGGATCTGTGTTCAAATCTTGGCTCTGCTATTTGCTATTTGCCTAATCTTAGTTGAGTCCTTGGCTTCTCTGGACCTGTTTCCCATCTATTAAATCAGGAGGCTGGACTGAAATCAGCCACAGCATTTGATTGGAATTTAAAAAAAAAGTTTTAATTAGAAAACTCAGCAATCATTCCACAAATGAGTGCATTCCCACTCTCTTCTTCCCTAGAAAAATATGGAAAAGAAGCTTCCCCAATCCAAGTTTTCACCAACAAACTGGAGAAAGCAGAGCAACGCCTTAGCAGCCACAAGCCCTACTAAACACAGCTATTGGCTGTCACTTCGTTCTGGGCTCTTCAACTCTCTTCCCACCACTAGATGGAAATAGAAGTCACCCCAGCACTGCTTCAGCCTTACATCCTGTTAGCCGGCCCAGAAGTCATTCCATCCTTCTGCTCCAATTGTCTCTCTACCATTAGTATCCTAGGACTTGTCCTCTATGAATCTTCTGGGTTTTCCTTAATCCTTTTTTATTTCTCCTTATATTTCTATGTCTTCTCCAAAATAAAATATTCCTGTGCATTAGCACTGGTCTTTTCTGTTAAATGAGGTCCTGGTTTTGTTTCTGTTAAATAGAAGGCTGACTAAAGGCTGACTGTGGCAATAGACTTCAATGACTCTGGAGGAGAAAGTGAGGTGCAGCTCCACCTCACTTAAATCCAATTCACTCAGAAGTCAAGCCATCACCCTCATGATGTCATTGGTCGTCTTGGAGAATCAAGGATGAACAACAATAAAAAACCCAACAAAACAAAAACAATCCCCCATTACAGAGAAATTATAATTCCTTCTAAAATCCCTTTAGTTTGTAGATCTGGCAGATACTTCACAATAGTTATGTTGTCAGGGCAAAATGTTTTAGACCATAAGGCCTGCTCACCTTGTGGGAATCACCATGAATTCAGGGTTAGGCATCTTAGTCCTGTTTATCTATAAACTTAAGGATTGGTCCATTCAATCTCTAGCAAACCTGGCTCATGAATAAAATATTCGAACTAAAAGATACTATACAAGTATTCTAACCTCCTCATTTTGTAAATGAAAAAATCTGAGGTTCAAAGAAATTAAATTATTTGCTGAAGATCACATAACTTACAGAAGTACTAGGAGTAGAGCTCAAGTATCCTGACTCTTAATCAAGGTCATTGATGATCTCTTTATTGCTAAATCCAAAGGCCTTTTCTTGGAGATTGTTGTTCTCGCCCCTTCTGCAGCATTTGACACTCCTGATCACCACTCTTCTCTCCTGAAAACTTTCTCCTCCCTGAATTATTATAATGCATCTCTCTCCTGGTTCTCTATTTGTTTGCCCAATCCTTCTCATTCTCCTTTGCAAGACATGACTCCTAACCATGGATATGCCTGAGGATTCTATCCTGGACCCTATTCTTTTCTCTCAGTGATCTCATCAACTCCCATGCACTTAACTGACATCTTGTGCAGATGACACAAATATTTGGGATAAGGGAACCCTTATCTCTCTTCTGAATTCCAATTTTGAATCAACAAGTGCCTGCTGGGCATTTTCAACTAGATGACCTATTGGCATCTAACTTGCTTTCTTTACTCTTTGACCAACCCTCCTCCTCACTTCTCTGTTTCTTTCAAAGGCACCATTATTCTTTCAGAAACTCATGATTGCACCATTGGAGACGTTCTCTATTCTTCTTCCTTTCTCAACCTCTGTGGAGATATACCCTGGAACATGCTCCTGAAAGTGCTAAAGCCTCAACTACTGAAGACTCAGAAAAGAAAGTTCTTGTCACTGTCACTTGTCATTGTCAAATGATTCAACATGGGAAAACGATAACATTTTTATCAGTGGAAATGATACTAAAGATAAAGCATCAACATCTGCTTTGCCACTATACCCTACAGACTTCTCCATCTAACTTGTTCCTCAAACCTTCTATATTTGTTTCTCTCCCATTAGAAAGGGAACTTTTTGAAAGCAGGGATTATTTTGCTTTTCTGTTTGTATCCCCAGTGCTTTGCAGATAGTACATATTTAATATGCCTCCATTCATTCATTCATTCATTCATTCATTCATTCATTCATTTATTCATTCTCTCCCTCATCTCCCCTCCCCAAACCCAATTGGTTGCTCAGTGTACAGATTCTACCTTCATGAGATTTCTCACATCTGTCCTCTTCTTGCCATTTGTAAGACCACCAGCCTAATTCAGTCTCTTCCCACCTCTAGCGTGGACTATTACAATAGCCTTCTAACTGATCTTCCTCACTCAGTCTCTTCTTTCTACAATCCTCCTCCATACAGCTGCCAAACATGTTTCTAAAGTGTAAATCTGACTTTATTAATCATTCCCATCACCACTGCCGCTCAAGAAACTTTAGTGGCTTCATATGGACTCTAACCCTAAATACAAACTGCTCTATTTGTCATTTAAAACCTTTTATAATTTGCCTTCAACTTGTCCCTCTAGACTCATCACTCATTACTTTTACTCCCATACTTTGTGTTCCACTAAACCGAACTACTTGATGTACCCTGTACATGATTTTCCATCTTTGGTCTCTTTGCCATTATACAGACTGCTCTCCATTCCTGGCATGCTCTCCTTCTTCATTTCTTTCTCTTGGAATCTTTAGCCTCTTTTCAATATCCAGTCCAAGGTCTACCTTCTACAAGAAACATTTTCTGTTTTCCTTAGTTGTTATTCCTGCTCTCCATCCCCAAATAGATGTATTTGTTGAGTGTATGTTTTTATATTGATACATATTGTTTCCTCTCAGTAAAACATCAACTCCTTTAAGTCCGGGTATTTTTTTTATTTTGTTTTTGAGTTCCTAGTACCTGCACCTAGCCCAGTGTTTAGCACATAGGGACTTTAAAAACTTGGGTTGAATTGAATTTCCACCATCTCATTGGCTTCTGCTACAACTCATGTGACACTAAAACATATCAGAAAAGCAATTCAGAACTAGATATGATCATCTGCATGGACTTTCAATACTTTCTTGGAGTAGTAAGCCAATTTAGGAAATATAATTGTTTATAGCTCAGAAAACTGCTTGGTAAATAGTGAATAAAGGCTAAGCAAATTGGGTCTTAAAGACTTTTCTTTCCCATCACCCCCAACCTCCATCAAAACTTGGTAACATGAATTAACCTCTACTTTAGTGATAAATCCACCTAAAGAAGATTGTTACTCGAAGTCAGAATTTCTCCTTTCTTGGACACAATGCCAATAATCTTTCTTCCTAACTCTTATTTTTCTAGATTTTATGCTAGTGTGTGCCCCATGTAGTGGAAAGAAGGTGGACCTGGGACCCTGGAGAGCCATGTTCTAGTTCTTGTTCCACCATGGTCTAGCTGTGTGACCCTGAGCAAGTCATTTGACCTATCTAGTGTTCCCACCTATGAAATGAAAGTGTTGAACTAAATGATCTGAAAGGTTCCTTCAAGGTCTAAGATTCTTTATTCATTTCTAGTGCTATTCTAGGATGCTTTATAGTGACTGTACATGTGTCTAGTTCAATTCTTCTAGTTTGACCTAAACCTGATTTATCTTTTGCCCTGTTACTCACCTTGGTTTAGGTCCTAAACAATGTCCTACTTCGTACCCAAATCAGTAACTCCTTTATGATTGACAGAATCACTACCAGAGATATCTATGCGCATTGCTTACCTAGTCCAAGACCACTAGACTAGTAACTAAACCATGTAGCATGTTTTCTTTTTTCATGGAAACAATCTTGATGAAGAAGTATCAGGTGTGTATAATAGCTAGCAAGTGTGACATGCTTTGAATGTTATCAAATGTTTTCATATGAACTAATGGACAAATTGATCATTTGACTTCTCTCCTTTAGGTATGGGAACTAGAGACAGGACACCAAATATATCAGATTTTTGAACCCCATGGGAACAACATTGAAGTAACAACTGCTGCTATTGATAAGAGTGGATTTGTTCTTGCTACAGGGGCATACAATGGTAAGACTTATTTCTTGAGGAATATTCCTGCCTAGGTTATCCCCCCGGAGATCTGCATTCAGTAGGGCTGATGAATTCATTAGTTTGTGGTGGGTTGGTGTGTTGGGGGAAGAGCAGGTTTGAGTGGGAAAGGGTGATGATGCTCAGTTTCACTGATGACATCACTAAGTCCATATCCCCAGGCTTTGGTAGTATTATATTTATAGGCCTTGATATGAATTTATAGAAAGCCCTTTTGCCTTGGTTTGCTCTACCCATTTTTTTTTTTGGTTGTTGTTGTTGAGTCATTTTCAGATTTTCAGTTATATCTGACTCTTTGTGACCTCTTTTTGGGGTTTTCTTGGCAAAGATACTAGACTTTTAGTCATTTCCCTCTTCAGTTCATTTTATAGATAAGGAAACTGAGGCAAACAGGGTTAAGTGACTTGTCCAGGGTCACACAACTAGTAAATGTCTGGGGCCAGATTTGAACTCAGGAAGATGGGTGCTCCTGACTCCAGTCCCAGCACTCTACCTGCTGCACCACTTAGCCTCCCAATACCCCTGTTCCACATGGCATAGGACTGAATTAACATCCTAACCTTAGCTAGTCATTCTTTTTACTAAAAATGGTTCCTGGAACCTGCCAAAATGTTCAGCTCACTTAGACCTAGTCCATTCGTTATTTGACTTCTTTCCTTTGACATGAAGAAACAGCCACTATAGATTTCAGTAATAGGAGAAAGGAAGAGGACAGAAAAGACATCAATTAGTAAAGCACTGAACTTTGAGAAGGTCAGACCAGTACAAGGAAGCACTGGCATGGTGTCTCCATCTAGGAGCATAGCATCATTGAGTTAGAGCTGGAAGGGATTGTAGAGATAATCTAGGTCATCCCCCCTCATTTTCCAGAGGAAACTTAAGCCAGAAAGTTTGGATGACTTGCTTTGGGTCATATTATTAGTGAGCTTCAGAGCCAGTTATTGACTTCCCTGTTATGATTATAACAGTATGATATTTTACATATTACAAAGATCTCTAAGACTGCAGAAGAAAAGCAGCAGAAAGGTAAAAAGGCCCTGAAAAATAAGCCTGGGACAAATGGGAGGGGATATTATATCTCTTCATTGTTCACCATCCTTAATCTTGTCCAGTCTAGTATTGAATCCAGCATAGCATTAATGTCCTTGCTCTCTCTGTTCCACTAAACTTGAACCTGATGCCCCAAGTTTCTAGGGTGTCAAAGGATTTCAGAGAATAGAAATTCTTGGTTATGTCACTGAGGTTTGTCCAGGGGTGAGGAAACTGTGGTTTCGAGGCCCCCTAGGTCCTCAAGTGCAGGCTTTGACTGAATCCAAATCTTACAGAACAAATCCCCTTAATAAAAGGATTTGTTCTGTAAAACTTGGGATTCAATCAAAATGTTGCACCCAAAGACCTAGAAGGCCTCGAGGCTGCAGGTTCCCCATCACTGGCTAGACAAATGGTAAGTAACAATAGTATCACTGTTCCATGAGAGTGGACCAGTGGACCACTGGAGACTCAGGTCAGGAATGGAAGCACAGAGTTAAAAAACAAAAAAGGAGGAAATAATAAGGATGGACTCTTCATCACAGGCAACTGGAAATAGCTTAGTCAGATGAGAGGAAGGAACTTTTTGGCAAGAGGGGATAGAAAAAGGGAAGAGAGACACTTACTGGTAGCATGAACTGGAAGACAAGTTTGGGGGTTTATAAGCATCCATTAGCAGAAGCCAGTAATATAGGATAAGTTCCTCTATAACTTTAGCTCCCAATCTCAGTCTAAGGATGGAGAACGAAAGGAAGACAAGGACTGACTGACTCTTATCACTTCTGAATAACCACCCTCTCTCTACACATTCTAAAATAACTAAATTAGGCTAACTTTCTGGGCCACACTTAACACTAGACTAAGCGCCACATTTGGGGGATACCCCACAATTATTTCTGGAACCCCATTAAGCCTGCATTTAGAACTGTCTCTAAGCTGCCCCCCCATTTCTGATTTCAGGTAGAAAAGAATCATTTCAGATTTAGAGGTGAAAGTTAAAAAATACAAATAGCTTGGGTGTCATAAAGCATTGTAATGAATGAGTTTTCAGTGAAAGTGTATGAAATATAAGGGAGCCTTTTTCTCTTTTGCATGGCTGAAATGGTTAGGAAACAAGAGAGGGGAACAGTTAAAGCTGAGAGAAGAAATCCTTTCACTTAGGGTAAAAATAATGGAAGGGGAGGGAGACAGTTCAATAGTAGGCACAATTGTGCCATGAGGAGTGACCTGTCCCCTAGAAAGTCATGCCTTTACCTCCTGATAAGGAGGAAGAAATGGTTAGAGAAAGAGGAAACTATAGATTCCTAAGACAAAGTTTGCGTGTGTGTGTGTGTGTGTGTGTGTGTATGTGTGACTGTATAATTTTGTCTACAGCTAATTTCACTTAAGGGTGAACCCAAGGTTTGAACCTCTGTTTGTTTTAATGTATAGACATACTCACAGAGAGTCCACAGCTTAGTAGAAAAGTGCCTTATTCTATTGCTGACTAGAAGCTCTCAGATAGTTCTTTTCTAAGAAAATATCTATTAATCTTTTTTTTTTCTCCTCTTATTCAGGCACACTTAAACTCTGGGATTTTGAAAGTGGACAGGAAATGAAAGTGTTGGTTGAAGGGAAAGACTGGAAAGAGGATGATCATTGGTTGCACCAGCTAACCTTTCTAACAACTAAAGAAAAAAATCACTTCCTGATCCTAGCCCTGGAGTACAGTGGGAGGATCAAACTTGTCCAGGTTTTCCATTTCATCTTTAATTACTCTCTGGCTTCTCTACTCTTTGAAGCTCATGTAAGGCTTTATTTGGGTCTTGAAGTGGTTCATCTGGAGATTAACTATGGTTGGGCTATTTTTTCTCTCTCTAAGTTTGTCAGGATGCTACTTACTACCCTTCCCTCTGACTTCCTTTGTATATTTATTGTCTCCTGGAGAGAATGGCTGCCCAGCCACCAGAAGCCTGCCCTTAGCTGCTAGCAAAGCAGATTTATTAAACTACTTCAGTCAGATGACCAAAGCCTTGTTTAGGAGCTGAGCTGGACTCTCTGATCAACAGTATACAGAAGCCAGCTATATCTGGGATGCTACCCAAAACTTTTTAGGATTGGTCACTGGAAGAGTAGATCATACAAAGTCTCTGTCTGTGTGTAAGACCCAGAGAGAGAGAGCCTGTGCCTGCTGAGTGACAATAAAGTCACCCTGTTATCAAAATAACTTTGCTTTGAAATTCAGGGTCCAATGGATTCTTTGAAGCTTGTACTGGACAGAACACTGGACCTGTTTTTGGACCTCACTTGAAGACACTAGCTATGTGTTCCTAGACTTAAAGTTAATGACTTAACCCCTCTGAGCCTCAGTTCTCTCATTTAGAAAATGGGGAGTATAATATCACTTACCTAACAGGATTGTTGTAGGGATCACATATGATAATGTATGTAAAGTGTGTAGCAAACCACAAAGCATTGTATGTAAACCATTATTGAAGGCTTAGGCAAGCCTCCTTATTTTTCCTAGGTATCCATTACCACCTAGGAATGCTAATGCCTTCCTCATATGCGTAATTATGGCTAGACAGTTTATCCTGACTACTGAATGAATCTGTTCTCTTCGTCTGGAACTAAAGAATTTATTGCTCTTCTTCCAGAAGGGCTAAAATCAGAAATAATTTCTGACTTGAATAAGAAAGGAATTATGAAGATTTAGCAAAGATTAAGAAAACAAAGATCTAGGCCTGCTCCTAGAAAGGTGAAGTCAAAAGTTTCTTCCATTTCCATCTTCTCTCCCTTCATTGTCCTGAGGATCACAGAAGGGCACTTCTAAGGGCACAAAGAATTGCTAATTAATTTTGCAAGTTAACAGTATAAAACTGTGTCATAATGTTCTCCTTCATAATTTACATTTCTCATTTCAAAATATGCTTTGGGGGGGGGGCAGCTAGTTGGCACAATGAATAGAGCACTGGCCCTGGAGGCACAAGGACCTGAGTTCAAATCCGGCCTCAGACACTTGACATACTAGCCATGTGACTTTGTGCAAGTCACTTAACCCCAATTGCCCTCCAAAACAAAAAACAACACAAACCAAGGGGTGGCTAGGTGGCACACTGTAGAGCACTGGCCTTGGAGTCAGGAGGACCTGAGTTCAAATCTGGCCTCAGACACTTGACACACTTACTAGCCATGTGACTTTGGGCAAGTCACTTAACCCCAATTGCCCTCCAAAAAGCAAAAAACAAAAAAAAAACCAAACAAACCCAAAATATCCTTTTTTTAAGTTCTAGGAAGAACTGAGACACAGTCCCATATATAAATTTCTTGAGGTTACTTTTGGGACAGGAAATAGTTTTTTTTAATGTTCGATTAATGTCCATAGATACCTTTAGTATAATTTGAAGCACTATTACTGAACAATTCCATATAGCACCATTGAAGCACAATTCCTGTATAAATTCATATCTTAAGTGGGCCATTTCAACTTCACAACAACTCTGCTTAATTAGGCAAATGTAAATGTATGTAAAAGCTTTTGTTCTTTTGTGAAACAAGCTGAAATACAGCTATGTTCTCACCTTAATACAATATATGAAAATCCAGTCTTAAAAAACATAAGGTCAACAAATTTAAAGTTAGGAAACTAATTTAATCCAACTCTAAGCCTCGTTTTAAAGATAAAGAAATACAACTTCAGGGGTGGCTAGGTGGTGCAGTGAATAGAGCACTGGCCCTGGAGTCAGGAGGACCTGAGTTCAAATCTGGCCTCTGACACTTAACACTTACTATTACACTTATACACTTAACACTTATTATTGACCTTGGGGAAGTCACTTAACCCCAATTGCCCCTCCAAAAAAAAAGGGCAAAAATAAATAAATAGTAAAAAAAAAAAAAAAAAGAAAATGCAACTCCAGCAGGTTAAGAATTGCAAAAGGTCATATTGCTGAAACATAGCAGAGCTAGAATTTGAACTCAGATTGTCTGGATCCAAATCCAGTACACTTTCCATTACACAACAATTTAATTAGGATGTGTCTGTTCACTTTATGGAAGGCTCTTTTGTCATAGTCAATTTTTTTTTTCTGATTGGAGGGAGAAGGAAGGACCTTTGGGGTTAAGTGACTTGCCCAAGGCCACATGGCTAGTGAGTATTGAGTGTCTGAGGCCAGATTTGAACTCAGGTCCTACTGACTCCAGGGCTGATGCTCTATTCACTGTGCCACCTAGTCACCCCATCAGAGTCAAATTTACTGCAACATACCTTTACACAGAGGATTGCTGTAGTACATTTAAAAGTTTTATTTGATTTACACATTCTTTTTCCTACAATAGTACTTGTGGGTAATATGGGGCATTCTGATAAAAGTTAACTAGTGTACATATTGGTAGCATAGTATAATGAAAAGAGGATTGGATCTGAAGTCAAGAGGACCTGAGTTCTACTTCAAACTCTACTATTTATTTTGTGTGTCTTTGGGTCAGACATCAGAGATGCCAAGGTCATCCACAACATCCAGGGCCATCACCAGTCATCTTGATTTTTGTCTTGCTAGTGGACTTTGATAACTCTTTATAAGAGAAAGCGAGGCTGATGACTTTGTGCAACTCTGCACATCACTCTGCACACATGTCATTTATCTGCTTCTAAAATGAAGAACAAACAACAACAATAAGCTTTGGGAAAGTCACCATGTGTCTGGGTTTGGGTCATCTCCTCTGTAAAATAAGGAATCTGGACCATCTAGATGGCTTCTAAGGACCTTCCAGTTTCACAGACTACGATCTAAGGATTATAGATATTCTGATCTCTGTTAGTCTATAATTTCTTTATTTTTGTTGTTGTGTTCAGTAATGTTTGATTCTTCATGACCCTATGATATGGAAATGGGAATTTAAGATCTTGCCTGCCCCTTGGCTTAAGTGACTCTTGAGGACCTTCCCTGATTTGAAAATATACTCTGCCCCCTAATAGGCTGAATGTGGCTCACATGGAGCCTGTGGCAGGAGGCTTGTTTTTCAGGAATGCCCACACTTTGTTACTTAGTGATTGGGCAGTGGGTCAAGAGGGTTGTGACATTCTCTGACCCAGGAGAAGGCTATATATACCCTGATGTGAGGTTTTGCCTTGGGGCTCACTTTGGGAAGAGCTATGTGATTGGGCCAGTTGAGACTTTCGGCAGCTGTTGAGCCCCCCGGCTTTGAAAGCCCAGATATTGGTGCTTCCCTCTCTGGTAACTTAGTATGGATATAATGTTCAGACTGCTGGAAGCCCTGTCTGCTGATATGTTTCTCTGTCTGCTTGTAACTTCTGTTTGTATTCTCTGAAGTTCAGGGTGCTGACTTTTTCCCCGTGAACTAGGTAAATGATAGATATTTCATTAAAGTAAGATTGTTAACCCATTTTGAGTTGCTTTCCTTTAGAAAAGCAGATCTAAAAACTTGTACTAGCAGCCATCCTGGGTATGCTAGGGTGCTTGATGCTACACCTTATTTAGGGTTTTATTGGCAAAGGGTCTAGATTACTTTGCCATTTCCTTCTCCAGCTTATTTTCCAGATGACAAAACTTAGGCAAATAGGGTTAAGTGACTTGCCCAGGGTCAAACAGCTAATAAATGTCTGAGGATGCATTTGAACTCAGGTCTTCCCAACTTTATACCCAGTGCTCTATATACTGTGCCAACCAGCTACCCTTAGCTTCTTTATCTTTGCAGTCAAAATGTGAGTTCATACTTTGAAGCTAGTTTCCTCTTGAATCATACACATATAATCTTCTGCTCTTAAGCTTCAACCTCTCCTTTATTTCTTGATAGATAAAATGTAAATCTTACAATTGTCTAAGAGATCACAGCTATCAGTGTTTCCCCCCTTTTGTAGCCTTGAAATTTGATTTGGCCTTTGAGTCATTTAAGGCATAAGACCAATCTATCTCTGCTGTATATCTTTCCTCCAAATTGATATAGCCTAATCTGTAAGCCACCTTAAAGTGTAAGATTTTTTTTCTTTGCCTCTTGCATATGTGCCCATAGAAATATTAAAGTTAATTAACCATTTATTAATAACCTGTGTATAGGGCACTGTGCTAGGTCCTATAGGTAGAAAGATAAAATATAATAGTATCCTTTATCTCAAGGAGTTTCTAATGTAATAAAAAAGAATGGACAAGCATAAGAATAACTATAATGCAAGGCAGATTCTCTGGACAAAGGAGAGAGAATCTGCCAAACAGAATGCTTTAAGAGATATGGAAGCAGGTGGAATAGTGATAGAGGAGAATTCATGGAGGAAGTAGAACCTCGGAACATGAAGAAAAGAAGGAAGGGATTTCAATAGGTAGAGCTGTGGAAAAAGAGGAATGGAAGGCATGCTGGCAGGTAGAATGATGTAAATAAGATCCCAACAATGAGAATTCAAGAAAGTGAGAAGTCTAACAACCACAGTAATAATAAAAAATATTATTAAATACCAACTGTGAGCAGTAATTAGTTTAGTTCCTGAAGGGGATGTAAAGTTTATATAAAACAGCAACTTTTCCCTCATGGAACTTACAGTCAAACTAGTTGAATGTAATGTAGCTAAAGAGGAATATTATGAGACACAATAGACAGGTTGGAGTCATAGTTTGGAAGGCTTTGAAAGTCAAGATAAAGAATTTATCCTTTGTTCAACAGACATGAAGAATCACTAAATATTTTTAGCATGGGAAGGCTTATGGTTAGAATGGTGCATTGTGAAAATTACTTTGGCAATGTTTATTTGAAGGATTGATTAGAGAATGAAGAGGATGGAAACCAGAAGATCAGTCAAGGGGAAATCATTACAACAGGCCAAAGAGAAGTTGAATTAGGGTAGTTGGATTCATAGCACAAAGGAAGGAATGAATGGAAGAGATATTTTGGAAACAGAGTAAATGGGACTTAGAAACTGAATGTTGGGGGTGAGGCAGATGCAAGAGTCAAAAATAACTCAAATGTTTTAAACTTGGATGACTGAAAGGATAGAGGTACTATAAACAGAAATAAAATTTTAAGAGGAAAAATAGGTTTTATAGGGAAAACAGTAAATTCTGTTTTGAACATGTTGAGTTTGAGGTATCAGATGGATATACTAAATAGTAGTGGTTCTTAGCCTGGGGTTTGTGAACTTTAAAAAAAAAACTTTTGATTTTTAAAAATGTAATTGATTTTTTTTGTAATCCTATGTATTTTATTTGTTGCACTTTAAAGCATCATTTTAAGGGGGTTCATAGGCTTTACCAGACCACCAAAAGTAGTCCATGGCACAAAAAAAAGGTTAGGAACCTCTGTCCTAATTGCAATATCTAGCAGGCAAGCAGAATTATGGTAAAGAATCTGGGAAAGAGCTGCATAGCCAGAAATATGTATCTGGGATTCACCCATATACTAGTAATAACTGAAGTCATAAGAATAAATATCATCAAGGGAAAATGTGTACAGACAGACAGACAGACAGACAAGATAGAGAGAGAGAGAGAGAGAGAGAAAGAGAGAGAGAGAGAAAGAGAGA
>NW_027187293.1:1944753-2025268 GCF_028583685.1 Petaurus breviceps papuanus | reverse complement strand
GAGAGAGAGAGAGAGAGAGAGAGAGAGAAACTGACCCCAGGATAAAAGCTTTTGAGAGCAGAGTAAGACCTAAGGAAGGAGACTTTGAAAGGAATAGTCTCTGAAGTAGGAGAACCAGGAAGGTAATAAAATGTCATGGAAGCCAATCAAATCCACTTTTTAAAAATGGGTATCAAAAAAGAGTAGTGGTCAACAGTATCAGATGAGTATTGAAAACATTACTGGGTTTGGTAATAGGGTGGTCATTACTGACTTGGAGACAGCAAATTCATTGGAAATGAGTAAGGAAACCTGATTTCAAAGTGTTTAAGACAGTAGGTGGGAAGGAGGTAGAGGCAGGGAAGTGAGGAGAAGACATATGCTTATATATGGTGCTTTCACATTTATAAAACACTTTTTTTCGCAACAATATTGTGAGGTGGTAACTACCATATTATTATCCCCTTTTTTAGAGGTGAGAAAATGGTCTTAGGGAGTTGCGATTTCCCCAAAGTCACACCACTATGTGAGCATCAGGACTTATTTCAATGTATTAATCAATTGTGATTTTTCCCCTCTTTTTTTTGTCTTATAAAAAAATTCTATTTGTTATAGGGCATGGCTCTCTGGGAGAAAGAGGGGGAGGGATACTGGGGGGAAATATGACAATGTAATAAACAAAAGACATCAGTAAAAACTTATTTTTTAAAAGAGTCAGAACCTGAGCTCATCTCCTCATTTTAAATTCAAACTATTTATAAGTAGGTTTATCAATGACTTGAACAAGAGCAAAGATTGCATGCTTATCAAATCTGTAAATGACACAAATCTAGGGGAGAAAGCTAACAAATTAAATTACACAGTCAGGGCCCAAAAAGTGCTAAAGATCAGAATTTGGGGTCAAATCAACTTGCTTCAGTAATTTGATGGATCCATAATCTCATCAATATGGAAACTCTTCCAGATGATGCAGAACTAAACATCTCACAGCTGATTAGCAGCAGGACTAAAACCTAGGTCTCTTGGTTGCATATTTCACATTCTTTTGAAGTTTCTTAATAGTCAGTTCTCAATGTTAAGTGTTTTCTCTACTTATCAAAAAGACTAATTTTTGGCCTTTGAGATGGAACACTGCTATTCCTATAAGTCTTTCATTTTCTCAATGGATTTTTATTGAAGAGTATTAACTAAACAAGGAAGGAAAGAAAAGAAAGAAAGGGTATTTCTAAAGAGAAAGGGTATTAATTAAGGAGTATTTTTGTTAAAGGGTAAAGAAGAAGATCCTCTTCTTGCTGTGATATGGGAACTACCTGAAGTTGTGCCAATATTCATACAAGGGAAGAAAGTCATCTCTTTGACAGTGTCTTCTAAACCCAAGACCATGAATACACCTATCCCAGAGGTTGAGCTGGTACCTGGTCAAAAGGATCCTGTTTTCCTTAACATTGTAAGTTTAAATTCTAGACACCCTTTTTACTAGAATTTTTTTGATCCATTTTCTTATCATGTTAGTCCTTTTCCTTTACCCTCCAGTCCTTCGATATCTATTCAGTTGGCCAATAAACATTTTGTAAGCACCTACTACATACCAAGTGCAGTGCTAGGTGCCAGAAATACAGAAACAAAGGATGAAATAATCCCTATTCTCCAGGAACTTACACCACAGTGGAGGAACAAGTACATATGTAAGTATGCATAGGATAAACACAGAAAAATGCAAGGTTGTTTATAAGGTAGTAAGGCGAAGACACTAGCAGTTGAGATACAAGGACAGACTGTATGTAGAAATTAATGTTTGAGCATTGCCTTGAAAAGAGAGATTCTATGAGGATGGCAAGAGGAGGGACCTCATTCCAGGAATGAGGGGTGACAAAGACAAAGGCATGGAGGCAAGAGAAGGAGTGTCATGTGTGAGTAACAGAAACATAAGGCCAGTTTGTCTGGATTGCAGATGGTAGAAAAGAGAGTAATGTATATTGAGGCTGGAAAAATAGTTTGGGGCAAGGTTGTAAAGAACTTTTAAGAGCTAAGTGAAAAACATAAATGGCAGCATTTTTTCCCATCTCTGATCACAATAGAGCCTCCTGCAAGAGTAATCTTTGATTCCTTGATGAGTTTATAATTGCTACAATATGGGTATCCTCTCTTCTGACACAGATAACTTCTCCATACCTTCTCATTCTAATCAATGCTTGTCTATAAGGTCACTATGGCTTGTTCAAGGTCACCATGGTTTGATTCCAGGTCCGATGGGGATTCTACTCTCCTGCACCTAGAACTGAAAAAGACCAATGAAGCAGAACAAACCAAATCAAAATTCCAAGCCTATTTCTCAGAACCACAATGTAAAAAGGAGGAGGAGGGAAAGGTAGCTCTTCTCCCCACCCAGTCAGTTCATAACACGGGCCCTATGGGTAATCATGACCGTCACCCTCTCTGGATGAGAGAGAGTGTCCCAATCTGACAAGTTTTAAAGATGTAGCATTTTCTGGTAGCACATCCAATTGAAAGAGGGTACTGCCACCCACATGGGAGAGGAACCCCCTATATCTTCTCCCAGAAGCTGGGTACTTTTATGTCAGATCATCTGAGCATGTGTAGGAAACCTTCCATTATACTTTATTGCAAGGTCTTATACCAGTAAAATCTCAGGCATGGTCCAAAAACATGGTTATGATAGATCTCCCAGAAGCATATAAGTCATTTTCTTATGTTCATCTTCTTCTAATTTGGCGTTTAATTTAACCTTTGCTTTAATCAACCAATGATCTTACTACACAGAATGTGGTGATTCCAAAATAATTGTTATATCTATATAGCTGGTTCTTTGTTTTGTTACTTATGGTCAATTTTTTAATATGATGTCATTTGGAGCTGGTCATGTCTAGTATCACCAAGCTCTCTTGTTAAAAAGAATATTCATTATGTATAGAAGAGAATAGTTATACACCTTTGGCTTCTTTCATTTTTTTTCCTAATCCTCAAACATATTTTCCATTATAATTTTACTTCCCTCTTTGCCTACTTTCCCTTAGAAATTACTTTGTATGAAGGGATATTGACTTAGTTTGGAGGAACTTGCCAAATTCTTCACAGAATTTCTCTTTTTAATCTTCTACAAGGGAGATTGATGATGTAGTTTAATGATCTTAATCATCTTCGTGGTGGCTTATTTGCTTATGCTCATCAAAAGGATGATATAAGGCCAGATGATTAAATCTCATTAAATTATTTTTCTGTTGTCTTGAACTATGACAATTTTTTTATCCACCTCTCTGGAGGGAATCCATGTACCAACATTCCATTTATTGGCAATTTCTTTATGTCTTCTGATCAAGAAGACATTAAGGGATAGAATATCAACATAGGTTAGCTTCAGTTACTTCCATAGTGTGCCAATTTTCTGGTCTCTGGCCAAAGACCATAAATTAAGAGTATCAACAATTAAATTAATGTTTTATATGGTCTAAGAATTACATGACACCAAGCATCCTCTCCTCCCTTTTTCTCCATTCCATCACTAATATGAAAGAAGCAGAAGAATGAAGGACATTTTGTATTCTTGTCAACTGTGGTCAAAATATTCATCACACAATGGTCAGATTTTCAGTGGTGAACATCTTATCATCCTTAGCAGAGCTGCTTGGACAGTAGGCACAGAGTCTATTGCCAGGCCTATGTACTCTTTCCAGTTTGGAAGTACATGACTAGCACTCAGCTTCTATAGTCTCTGAGAACTCAGGGTCATTTCTTTGTAACAATGAGACCTTGGAGTAGACTGCTCTGAAAAGCACTTGGGAGAAATAGAAACTTGTGCCACAAATACTTTATAATTAACCCTCAAATGATGTGGGGTTTGAATGTACTTCTAAGACTTTTCACAGTCTTGAAAACAGAGAAATGGATTTGAATATACTCAAGAAGGCCATTCTTGTAGGCATATCCAACTAAACACTACAGGTCAAATGCACAAAAGCCAGAGGGAGGAACAAGGTGAGGCTAAGTACCTGAGGGGCTGGAATCCCTGGTTTAGTCAATCCATTCTAAAGAATGAGGGGGTGGCTAGGGGTACAGTGAATAGAGCAGTGGCCCTGGAGTCAGGAGGAGCTGAGTTCAAACCCAGCCTCAGACACTTGATTGGGCAAGTCACTTAACCCCAATTGCCCTGCTTTCCCCCTCCCAAAAAAAATGAGACTTTTCATTGACCTCATTTAATTCTTCCATCCCTGGCTAAAATGACTCTATTACACTCAAAGCTTTTATAGTTTAAGGTACCTGTGCTGAGATTCTGCTGAGTATGCAGGGAGACATGTTCAAAGGACCAAGCATAAGCAAGAAAGTTATGATAGAGAGAGCAATCAAGAAAACCTTTCAAGCTTTTCAGCCACTATTGTAACAAGCTAAAAATTTAGTCTCAACTAGAAAACAATTCATAGCACAGATAATTTATTTTTTTTAAATCTGCACTACTAACATTCAATGCATACATGCATATATAATACACACATATACAAATATGCATATATATATATATATATATATACATACACACACATTGTTTTCCTCTGGGTTGAAATACAATATATACTTTGGCCCTGCATTTCAAATTTTATTCTTTACAAATGCTTTTTGCTTATCATTTGAGATTACTTTGAAATTAATAGTTTCAATGAATATTTGTCACAAGAATATCATCAAATAAATTGTATGAAAGGAAGAAAAGATTTATTCATGTAATAATTCTATTTTATTTAACCCTTCTAATGAATCATGTCATTAAAAATGCTAAGGTTTCAGTTCCATGGATTTAATTCATGAGACTTTTAGATTCCAATAAAAGGCAGAGGAAGAAGAAAAATGAGTCAAAATATAAGAGCAATTGGTATGTAATTTCTTATATAATGAAAAAGACTACTTTTACACATACACACACAAAATTTTCTGACAATTTACTAAAATACACAGAGGCTATCTTTCAGAATTTCCACAGAAGCTGGAATCTCTTATTGAGGCAAATATTTTAAGGCTAGTCATTCTTTTTCATGATCTGGCATTTGTATACCACAAATTATTTACACAGTACAATTATAATGATTATTTAATGGTAAAATGCTTAGAAAAGTCATTTAGGAAAAAATATCTAGGCCACTTTGTGTTAATTCCTTATTTTTCCAAATAACTTGACAAGTTTTCCTACACTTAAAAAAAATTGTCACTCTGTTTTCCTATAATAATAATGTATCTATATAGGACCTCACCATTATAAAGCACTTTACGTACACAATTTCACTGGATCCTTGCAATAAATCTGTGAGGAAGTGCAATGATTCTTATCCCCATTTTACAGATAAAGGAACTATGAGGATCATTTAGATTAAGTGACGTGTCAAAGTTCCCACAGTTAATGCAGAATTGGGAGTCAGACATTGCAAGTACTACGTTATTTTTGCTATAACATTTTACTTTTCCTTCTGATTTGTAACATAAAAAGTAGTCCTATCTGTCAATAAACTATAAATGTCTTAAACAAAATATCCAATATGAAAAGAGTTTGTTTTTCCGTTAATGAAATGCTAGGTTAAAAACATTTCTATGACTAGTTTGATAGCCCTTTGGTGACTCAACCTCCTTATATGACAGAACCTCCTTATATGCAAGCACTTTCTTTTCAAAGTGCTCTTGCTGTGACTGTCAGTAAAGCCTTTCCTTTTATTTTGTAGAACCCTGGAATCAGTATGGAAGTGACATGCTTTGACGTGCTGATAATGGAAGGTTACAACATGATTGCTGCTGCAACTGTAAATGGCATCATCATCTTATGGAATTTTGTACTGTGCACTGTCACAGAATTGTAAGTAATACTCCTCCTGAAGGGTTTTTTTGGTTTTTATTTGTTTGTTTTTTGCCTAATGGATATACTTCCAAGGAATCCAAAGAACCCACTCTGTTCCAAATAGTGGGAAGAGATGAGGTAGGCTTCTCAGCAGAGGTCATGTTCGAAAGTGGAATGTGATCAAAGTTGGTTTTGTTTTTAAATCACAAATGATATAGATAAAGTGAACCTGCAAAATTTTTTTTCAGCAAATCCCATGGAATTTGACTTGAAACAGAGAGAAAAGATTATAGTTCTAGAAGGGATCTCAAAGGTCATCTTTTCCAACCCATTCTGGGGACTAGACAGGTTAAGTGACTTGATCGAAGTTGTATAGGAAAATAAATGACAGAACAGGGATTCAAACTGAGGTCCTGGGACTCCAAATCCATGAAATTACTCAATATAAATGTACACATATGGTCTTTGTGATTATAGAAAACCGTTTGGGCTTCTGTTGGAGGAGGGAAAGAAAAATGAGAATACAATCAGATCAAGGAGAGGGACAGTTTCTATATTTGTGTTGGCCTAGATCAGCTGGCTAAAATAAATATTTCCAAACTTTTTGATTATGCTCCCCTAATATCTGTGTCACCTGTGGCTCACGAATTCTTACAGAAAAGGAACTCCTGCTCTGGGCTGAAGTGGATCCAGGTTCAGTCCCGAGGGCAATACCATCCCCAAAAGAAGAGTCAGGCTTTTCTCAGATTCTCTCACTCATTTATCCTCAGTTTATCCTGGAGTTGGGGGAAAGGTATGGACAATTTTGTTTTGTTCCTCAGGGGATTAATAGATCCCTTCTAAAAATGTACTTACTGAAGACTGGTGACAGGAGACAGGCCAGTAGCAGCTCAATCAATTGGTCAGAAAGCATTAATTTAGAGTCAACCCTGGGGATTAAAAAAAATAAAAAGTGCTTGTTCTCAAGGAGCTCACAGTCTAATGGAGGCGCTCGTAATCTAATCTCTTCTCTCTGAAAATCATGGAAATCATCTCACTGGGACTGTGCTAAATTTATAGTTACTGAACTCCAGGCCTGCGTTGGTCCAGTGTCCTGGACCTTCTGGGAATAGAACCAGCACCACTACTCCCTCCATAGCACCACCAGCAGACAGTAGGACCCTCTCTCAGGGTGTACTGCTGTTATCTCTATGTTTTCAGTCTTGGGCATCCTCCTCCTCTAGGTGACAGTGGTCCTGCTGGGATGTAAGCTATTGGAGAAGTGCACCTACCAGACCCTGCAGTGAAGGTGTAGCAGCAAGCACCCCAAGCATCTTCAGGGTTTGCCGCCACCACAGGTTCTTGGATCTGCCTTGATAAAGGAAAGCAACTCAAAATGGGTTAACAAGCTTACTTTAATCAGTCAGACATATATCGTTTACCTTGTTCAGGGGAAAAAGGTCAGCACCCCGAACTTCAAAGCATACAGGCAGAATTATCAAGACAGAAACAGATCAAGTAGACAGATTTCCAAACTGTCCAACCATTACATCCATACCCAGTCAACATCTGGGTTTCCACATCTGGGTTTTTCAAAACCGGGGGACTCTCAATAACGGCTTCCCAGAATTCAGATCAAATCACAGAACACTTCTCAAAGTGAGTCCCAAAACAAAGCTACACATCAAGGCTTATATAGCCTTCTCCTGGCTCAGAGAATATAACAACCTTATTGACTCACTGGCCAATCAAGAAGTATCTACTGAAAAACAAGCCTCCCTCCCCAGGCTTCAGGTGCATTTTAGCCTAGGGGCAGGGAAGATCTTCCAAATTTGCATTCCCATTACAGAAGGTCAGGAGGGTGCCTGGGCTCCACTGTCCCCCAAGCCAAAGCTTCCTCTTAAGGAGTGGCTCATCTGAGCACTATATACCCAACTCACAAAGCCCAATTCTGCCATACTTCTACATTGGCAATATCTGGCATAACTTCGACAACTTCCTCCAATGAGTATCTGGACTAACACTGAGGGTCTTGGACAGTAGATGCTTGTGAAGAATGGTCAGAAGAGGGCAGCTTTGGGATGAAGCTGCCCCCAGCACTGAACCTGGGTTTACTTCAGCCCAGACCAGGAGCTCCTCTTCTAAGAGGGCTGTCCATGGGCCACAGGCAACACACATCCTGGGGACACATAATTTTAAAGTAAAAATAAATAAAAGTTGCTGGCCATAACCACTTTCACTGCACCACCAAGTCTGCTATGGACTTTTGACTTTTACCTGTCAACTTTGACCTTGGACTGATGAATGCTGTTTCTTTTTTATGTTTTGACTCATACAACTGCCACTTGACCCTTTCCCAGGTTTTGCTTCCTCTACCCTTCAACCCTGTTTTCTTTGATTTTTAGCAGCTCCATGTAATTGAAGCAGCCCCAGAACCAAAAGACTTGAAGGCAACAGTGTCCTGTTGAGGTTAGCTAGATGCAAAGACCTATAATTTCTCTCCTTAGTGGGGAGGGGCAACCCCTCTAGAGACTTTAGGACTAAAAATTGACTCCCACCCCCTAGGCCATTCTTTTAACATTCTTCCTACCCTTTTTGAGCCCATCTTTCCTCTTGGTAAATGAAAATATTTATTTGAGCAGCTAAAGGAAAGAGACTAAGAAAAAACAAGATAGTGGTTGTATGACATAGTAGATATTAGGTATAGGTCAGCTATTTATTTTGTTGTTGTTTAGTTGTTTTTCAGTCATGTCCAACTCTTCATGACCTCTTTTTGAGGTTTTCTTGGAGAAGATACTGGAGTGGTTTGCCATTTCCTTATCCTGATCATTTTACAGATGAGGAACTGAGGCAAACAAGGCTAAGTGCCTTGTCTAGGGTCACACAATTAGTAAGTGTCAGAGGCCAGATTTTAACTCAGGAAGATAAATCTTCCTGGTTCCAGACCTGGCACTCTATCCACTGAGCCACATAGCTGCCTGGATAAATCTGTCGCAAAGAGTAGGACATGACTGAAACAACTGAAAGACAACATTAATAACTTTATGAAAGAATGTTCCAAATCACTAATAATAAGATAAATACAATCTAAAACAACCCCAAGATTTCATCTCATGCGCAGTAAACTGACAAAGATAACAAAAGAGAGGAATAGCTAATCTATTGTGAGTTGTAGGAAGATAGGTATACTGGTACATTGTTGGTAGATTTGTAAACTATTTTGGAAAGCAATTTGGAATTGAAATTGGAAAGAAAGTGACTAAAATTTCAATACTTTTTACCTAGAGATTCTACTTATTAAGCATAAACCCCAAAGAAGACGTGATAAGAAGAAAGTGTCCACAAACACCAAAATATTTATAGTATCAATTTTGGTGACAGCAAGAAACTAAAAACAAAGTTGAAAACATTGATGGGGAAATGACTAAACAAATTGTTGTAAATGAATCTAATGGAATATTACTTTTCTATAAGAAATAATTAATAAGGGGCAGCTAGGTGGTGCAGAGAACTAGCCCTGGAGTCAGGAGAACCTGAATTCGAATCTGGCCTTACACACTTAACACTTACTAGCCGGGTGACCTTGCACGTCACTTAACCACAGCTGCCCTTCCAAAAAAAAAAAGCAAAAAAGTAAATGCTGCAAAAATTACAAAGAACAAGCAATGCCCAAATGAAGAAATATATGAAAGCATGCTCCTACTTCATTCCTTTGCAGAAGTGAGAGGATTATAGATATGGAATATTGCATATATTTTCAGGTCTTTTTGATATATTGAGGGTTTTTTTTCTCCCTCTTTTTAAAAATTTACAATATTATTTGACTCTTATTGGGGAAAAGGAAAGACATTGAGAGAAATTTTATTGCTATAAAAATGGAAATTTCAAAAAACAGACTCACTTATTTTGAAGATAGGTGAGATGTTTTGTTTTGTTTTAAAGAAACTGCTATGTTTTCAAAGCTCCCATAAAACAAGATTTGACCAAATGTTTCTCTATTTGGAGGCTAAACTTTGCTTGGGATTCCCACAGACATAGGAATTTGCAAAGCATGATTTTTACTCATGTTCAAACATATGTATTTTTCCTAGGCACAGACCAGAGGATGCCCTTGTTCTAGACCCTGACCTGGATCCCGAACGCTTAAAAATTAATGCCATGTTATTTCTCTTCCGTAGCAGTGATTGTATGAGGTAAGATGGCACCTATTCTTTGAGTAAACCTACCCAAGGCCTAACTGTTAGTTCATCTAAGTCAATAAGTAGGACTATTTAACAAGTGTATCTCCTACCTCACTGCAGCTAGGGAAACTAGCTGGTGTAGTAGTTAGAGCACTGGGCTTGCAGTCAGAAGACCTGAGTTCAAATGTGGCCTCAGACACTTGCTAGCAATGTGACCCTGGGCAAGTCAATTGTTTACCTCAGTTTCCTCATTGTACAGAGTGTCCCTAAAGTCTGGACATGTAGGAAATCTAATTAACTATGCATATTTTCAAGAAATTAAATGAATGAAATTTTCAACATTTTATTTAATTAGCATAAATTTTAGCCATGACAATTTCATATGGAATAAAAGCTTTCATTAGCTATTGGGGAGTATTTTCCATATTAATGAGATTAATTTAATTAATTAATGAGATATCCTATGTCTTCCTATGAAATCTAATTTATGCTAATTAAATAAAATGTTGTTGAAAATTTCATTCATTTCATTTCTTGAAAATATGCATAATTAATTAGATTACCTATGTGTCCAGACTTTAGGGACGCCCTGTAACATGAACTGGAGAAAGAAATGGCAAACCACTGCAGTATCTTTTCCAAAAAAACCCAAATCCAAATGAAGTCATGAAGTTATGGTTATACACTAAACAACAACAACCTCACTGCAAAAGGAAGGACAGATTAGGGATGGTATTTATTAGAAAGAAGTCTACATCTAGTCTGTTTGCTTTTTACTTTTTAGGCTCCATTATTTTTGTCTTTGGTTTTCAGGAGCTGCATTTCACCCATACCCATTTCAACTTCAGGTTTTTCTTCTCAATAACAACAGTGAAGTGATGGGTCCATCTATCTAGCCATAATCAAACTTAATGGCCTTCAACACTGAGGCAGAAGGGTGGAAATTCTGGGGGCTATAAGGAAACTCTGATAATAGGAAGGAATACATGATATCTATTGTGTTCAGAAGAATATTCATCCAGATCTATTTTTCTTCATTGAAAGCTAGGGAGTTTCTTTTGTGTGTGTCTAAATTTTAAAAGTCATAACTTATCTGTTAACACTTCTTGAAATTCCCTGTTTTCATGAAACGGGGATCTTTATGGAATGTTCAGATAATCATAGTGAAGGCAAAAGCACTGGGTATGAAGAGTTCCCAACTACTTGTTTGGTTAATGTACCTTCTACATGTGGAAAATTCTAGAGAGCTTGCTCTCAATGGAATTATGATTATGTATAAAAGAAATGCCTTGGAGATACCGTGGAGCATGAAAAGACATTCCATAACTTGTTTAGGTCAGCTAACCACAAGGTGAAAAGGCAGTCTTGTTGATTGATTTCAGAAGTATTTAAAAAGCTCTATCAGCATAAGTTGAGCAAACTGGTGGGTTCACTGAGGCTTAGCAAGTTTCTATGGGAACTACCCACAGAGAAAGGAAAAATATTGATGGGTAATGAATTATCAAAATTTTACACACATGCAAGTTTTTCATTGTTCTGTCCAGGAGCAGCAAGGTTTCCTTTAGTTTCTTCAAGTTAACCATAACTAGTCTAACCATAGGCCTTTGCAATAATAACAAGCTCTCTAGAAGCACTGCACAATAAGACAGGGTCCTGATGTAACACCAATATTGTCTAGTTAAAACATGATCAGAAAAGGAAATGGGCCAACCATGTAGTAAGAATGAAGGCAAATGAAGTCCTCCATTGGTGCCCATGAAATACAATATGACCTAGTGAAAGACCTCCACCTATGTGGGCTGGATTCTTTGTGGAGCCTCTAGGAAAGCACATAGACAAAAATGACACAAATTGATAAAGCATGAAAGTCTGTATCACTGGAAGGGATCCTCTTGTCAATGAAATTTTAGATCCACTTAAGTCTTATCCCTCAGGAGTTAAAATATCATATGATGACTCTTCCCATTCTTCTCTGACATTAGGAAAATGAGTGAAGACTCTGTAATTTCTTCAGCACAAAGTGATTCTATCCGTGGTGGCCTACAGAGCAATAAGGTAAGCTTAAACAATGCTTCTTCCCTTTGTACGCATTGTTGATCTCTGAATTGTTAATCTGCATTTGAGCATCATGTTCTATTAAGCTGGTTTTTCCCACATTACTACCTTGTGAGGCTGTGAGTATTGCCTGTAAGTATAAGATGTTGGTGTCTGCTCTGGGAAAGACTTTCTACTGTTCTAAAAACTTTTTTTTTAAGTGAAAGTCTACATAGTTTAGTAATTCAGATTCTCCTAGTTTTGTGGTTCACTCAACATGTCATTAAGCACTCTACCTTCATTTTGTGATCTCCACAACTGTGGGTAGAAGTCTATTTCCTGTGTCTGTACTCAGTAAATTTCCTTGATTTTATTTTTAAAAAGTATGGGGAGAATCAAGAGGGTAAATTTTTCAATAAGGTTTCTTTGGGATGTTCAAAAAGTGAGAATAAAATCTTCAAACCTTTTCCCCCTTAAAATGTTCTATTTTTAAAATGGTTTTTTCCCTTTGAAATGTTCTATTATTTCCCAGGCAACTTTACACATATCAAATATTCTAATTTCATGGGCAAACCAAATTATATTTTATATTTTATTTTAGCTTTGGATCTGAAGTCAAAAGATTTGGGTTTGAGTTACTGCTCTGACTAGCCATGTGACCTTGGGAAAGTCATTCAGTATTTTTGAGAACCAGTTTTCTCAACTATACAATAGAAGAATAGAATTGGAACTACCTCAAAGGGTTGTTTTAATGGAAATGTTTTTATAAACCTTAAAGCTCTATATGAGTATGAATTATTGTTGTTATTTTGTGTTCCTAAGTTAATATATAAAAGGCATTTTTTATTTTTTAAAGTTTTTATTTATTTTTAGTTCCAAATTTTCTACCTTTCCTTTCCCCATCAAATCTACTGAGAAGGCAAGAAAAATAAAACCCATTAGAAATACATAAGCAAACCAAATAACCACATTAGCCATGTCCAAAAAAATATTTGTGGAAGAAAATAAAATATGTTTCAGTCTGAACTCTTGACTCTATCAATGTGTTCTGGAGATGGGTAGCATATTTCATCATGAATTCTTCAGAATTGTGGTTGGTCATTGTGTTGATTAGAGTTCCCAAGTCTTTCAAAGTTGTTTATCTTTGCAGTATTGCTGTTAACTGTATGAATTGTTCTCTTGGTTATGATTTCTCTTTCCTTCATTTCATGCAGGTCTTTCCAGGTTTTTTCCTGAAACTTTCTCCTTCATCATTTCTTACAACACAATAGTATTCCATCACCTTCATACTTCATAACTTGTTTAGCCATTCCTCAATTGATGGGTGTGCACTCACTTTCCAATTCTTTGCCACCAATATAAAAATCTACTATAAATGTTTATATATATACAGGTCCTTGCAAAGAGAATTTTAAAATATTTTACTTTTTCCAATTGCACGTAAAAACAATTTTTAGCATTCATTTTTAAAATTTTGAATTCCAAATTCTCTCCCTTCTTCTTTCTCTTCTCACCTCATTGAGAAGGGAAGCAATTTGATATAGATTATACATGTGCAGTCATGCAAAATATATTTCCATTATTCATCATGTTGTGAAAGAAAACACAGACCAAAAAAACACCAAGAAAAATAAAGAAAAGTCAAAAAGTATGCTTCAATCTACATTTAGACTCCATAAGTTCTTTCTCTGGAGGCAGATAGTATTTTTCATCATAAGTCCTTTGGAATAGTCTTGGATCATTGTATTGCTGAGAATAGCTAAGTCATTCACAGTGATCATCATACAGTATTGCTGATACTGTGTACACTACTCTCTTGGTTCTGCTCATTTCATTTTGCATCAGTTCACATATATCTTTCCAGCTTTTTCTAAAAACATCCTGCTTGTCATTTCTTATAGCACAATAGTAGTCCATTGCAATCACATACCACAAGTTGTACAGTCATTCCTTGACTGATGAGCATCCCCTCAATTTCCAATTCTTTGTCACCACAAAAATAACTGCTATAGATATTTTTGTAGAAACAGGTCTTTTTACCTTTTCCTTTTTAATCTTTTTGGTATTCAGAACTACTAATGGTATTGCTTGGCCAAAGAGTAGGTACTGTTTTATAATTCTTTGGGCATGGCTTCAAATTGCTCTCCAGAATGTTTGGATCAGTTCATAACTCTACCAACAGTGCTTTATTATCCCAATTGTCCCACATCTCCTCCAACATTTGTAATTTTTCTTTTCTGTCATATTCACTAATCTGATAGGTGTGAGGCAGTATCTCAGAGTTGCTTCAGTTTCTATTTCTCTACTCAATAGTGATTAAAAACACATTTGTATGACTATAGATAGCTTTGATTTCTTTGAAAACTGCCTGTTCATATCCTTTGGCCATTTATCAACTGGAGAATGACTCATATTCTTACAAATTTGACTCAGCTCTATATATTTTAGAAAGGAAGCTTTTATTAATTTTTTACCCAGAAGGACTCTACTCACTTTTACTCTAGAGGTTATTCTTGGTTGTAATCTAGCTCCTTTGCCTTCCAGAATATCATATTACAAGTCCTCCAATTCTTTAATGTAGAAGCTGCTAGATCTTGTGTTATTCTGCTTCTAGGCTATCAAGGCAGTTTTTTTTGATAATTTATTGAAATATGATGTCTAGGCTCTTTTTTGGATTGCAGCTTTCAGAAGTCTAATAATTCTTAAATTATCTCTCCTTAATCTTTTCTAATCTCTCCTCAATATATTCCAGGTCAGTTATTTTTCCAATGATACATTTCACATTTCTCTATTTTTTTCCTTCTTTAATTTTGTTTTATTGTTTCTTGATATCTCATGGAGTCATTAGCTTCCACTTGTTCAATTCTACTTTTTAAGGAGTTCTTTCCTTCAGTGAATTTTTGTACATCTTTTTTTCCATTTGTCCAGTTCTGCTTTTTAAGAGTTCTTTTCTTCAGTGGATTTATATGCTTTTTTTTTTAACCATTTGACCTATTCTGTTTTTAAGGTGTTGTTTTCTTCAGTATTTTTGTGCCTCCTTTACCAACCTGTTGACTTTTAAAAATTATTATTATTTTCTTGAATTATTCTCATTTTCTTTTCCCATTTTTTCCCTCTACCTTTATTATTTGATTTTTAAAATCCTTTTTGAGCTTTTCCAGGAATTCCTTTGGGACATGAGATCAATTCACATAACTCTTTGAGGCTTTGGAAGTAGTTGTTTTGACTTTGTTGTCTTCTTCTGAGTTTGTGTTTTGATCTTTCCTTTAACCACAGTAACCTTCTGTGGTCAGGTTCTTTGTTGTTGTTGTTGTTTAGTCTTTTTTTCCAGCCTATTTCTTGACTTTTAACTTTATGTTAAAAGTTGGATTCTGCTCCTAGAATGGAAGAGCCACTGTCACAAGCTTCAAGTTTTTCATGCTGCTGTTTTCAGAGCTAGATCTTTGGGTCTGTAAGTTGTTAGTTCTTCCAAGTCCTCCAATCAGAGAGGATAGGAGCATGAGTGAGGTGGTTAGCAATAAAGGCCTGAGTTAGCAACATGGTGGTGAGTCTAGAACTGATAAGCTTACCCTGGGAGGAGCATCTTGTTATGTGGAATTGAAATTAGACTGGGCAGCAGATACAAAGTAGAATGAGAGTATCAAGAAGAGGGAGACTGGCAATCTCAAAGGCTAAAGAGAGGTCAAGAAGGATGTCCACCCTAGTGCAAAGTCTCTTCACCACGTCTGGATTACTGCAGTAGCCTTTGGTTAGTCTCTCTGCCTTGTCTCCCCCCACTTCAGTCCACCCTTCTCTTATATGTCAAATTGTTCCTCCCAAAGCACAGATCTCACCATGCCATTGAACTCTAGTAGTTCCTATGATTTCCAGGATCAAATATAAATCCTCTTCTTGTAATTCAGCAATGTGAGTGAGAGAAAAGAAAAGGAAGCACTAATCATGGATGGTCTTCTCAAAGAATTTAGCCACAAAAGGAGGGAGAAATATGGTATAACAGGGATGGATGGATGAAGTGAGGGTTTTTTTGAGGATGAAGGAGACATGAGAATGTTTATAGGAAGTAGGAAAGCAGCAAGTAGACAAAGAAATGAAGATTAGTGAAAGTGTGGATGACAAAAGAGATAATCTGCTAGAAAAGACAGGATGGAATTGATTACTTGTACATGAAGAGGGATTTTCCCTTCTTCATGTGAGAAAGGGGTAAAGAAGGACATAGTGACAGAAGGTTTCTAAGAGATATAAGATAAAGAAGAGAAGAGAAGAGGAACTCTCATTGAATAGCCTCAATTTTTTTTCAGTAAAATATGAGGCAGTGTTTTCAGTTGTGAAAGTAAGCAAAGAGGACTCCAAAGGATGTTTAAGGAAAGATGAAAATCTTTGAAAGAGCTCCTGTGGTAAGACAGTGAATAAATTAGGGATGTGTAAAAGGACTGCTGTGCTGTAGAAAGGGCCCATCTGAGATTGTAACAAATTTGTAATGTGCCCACTTAGCAAGGTTTCTTGATTTTTTTACAACTTTATTCAACCACATAGGAGTAGGATCAAAGGCAACGGATGGTGAGAATAATCTAAGGCTGAGGCTTGGCAAGGCATGATTAGTGATAAAGGGTAAGGAACTCAAGAGAAGATGACAGTGTAGAGTAAAACTAGTTCGCCAAAGATTCTGAACTCCTCTACTTTCCCAAGGATGGGAAAGGGAGGAGAGTTGTAACCAGTGCAAGGATTTAATGCAGTGCCTGAGAAATGAGTAGTGGAAGAAGTGAAGGTCACAGTGAGGACAAATAACAAAGAATGGGATTGCAAGACAGGAAGAGGTGGAATGAGGACAGATTGTGATTAGATAAGTGAATTTCCACATGAAAGTGGAACAGTTGCGAGTGATGACAAAATCAAGGATATGACCATTTCTTTGTGTAGTTTAAGTGGGGTGGAGAAGAGTAGGTCATGGTAAAGGAAAGGAAGGTTAGGGTTTTTTGAAGGAGTTAAAATTCCTCAGATAAAGGTGGGAATTAATGAGGAAGTACTATTAGCCAGTCACTGAACTCATTGAGGAAAGAAGATGACTGTTTCCTAGAGGTTGGTAGATAATAGCTACCAGAATTTATAGTGGGTGGTAAATATTAATTAGCTAAACCTCTAAGTAGAAGAGGTTAATGAGTGGTAGTAATATAGGGAAAGTCTTGAAGTAGAAATGAAGAGCAAGGACAATTTCAACTCCCCCACTTTGAACAGTGAATCTCAGAGGGTATGAGTAAAATTTCAACCAGTGGCCAGGGAGGCTTTATCATCAGGAGAGGGATCCAGATCTCATTAAAACCAGAAGATGGAGGGAGTGAGAAAGGAAAAGTTTCAATAAGAAAGCAAGTCTATTACCTATGAACAGGCATTCCAGAGAGCACTTTGGAAGGAGTAGGTACCTATGGAGTGGGACACTGTGGAAATTGAGTTTAGGGAGATGAGATTAAGGAATAAAAGGGGAACAGAAAGTAAGATTTGAACTGGAGGGGTTCAGAGTGGGATGGGAAGAGTACCAGGATACTAGCTTGTTGAAAATTGAGAAATGCGCTCAAGTCAGAGATAAGATGGCAGATCGAAAGCATGATTTGCAGTGAGTTACTCACCAAAAATTTCTCCAAACAGATCTAGAAAATGAGCCAGATCAAATCCTGATGGGGAAATCCAGAAAGTCATAGTGAATCTTGTCTAGGACAGGTCAGAATAAGGAGAGAGACAAGACATCTGAAGATGCTGGGAATAGGGTTAGGGCAGAAAGTCAATGTGCAGGGCAACCAGAACCCAGGAAAAGGCTGTGTATTAGGGCAAAAGGACGTACCGGATCCCTACATGGCACCATCAGATCCATGCCAAGGAAATGAAGTGGGAACAGATATAAGTTGTCAGAGACCTACTACTTAGACACACTGTGCTAAGTGCTGGGGAAACAAATAAGGAAAAGAAAGAAAACCTCAAAGTACTTACAGTCTAAAAGAGAAAGACAATAACAAAAAAAAAACAGGAAACTGGGGGGTGGGGAGGAGACACCAGAGGGTACTCATCACATGGGCATGTTGTTTCATAGAGCTGAGATCAAGTAGAATTGCAGATGCAGACTTATGACCAAACTTTCCAAGGGGTTAATGTCTAACTATTTGGGGAACTCAGAAGTTGGATTTTCCAGCTAGTTCCTTTCTCCTCTTCAAGGGTCACCTTGCCTTTTTTTATAACATGCATCTAAAAAAAATTGAAGAGATTCCATTTTTAGTTTGAAATTAGGAGGTATGAATGGTCCAGACTGCTCAAGGAACTTCTTTACCTGGTTCCTGCAATCTTCCAGTCTCCAATGTCCCTCTACCCACCATCAATAGTCATTTCCTCCACCAGCAGTTTCTCCACTCTCCTTTTCTTCTCTGGCTCCTCTCCTGAAAACTGGATTGGCTATTGATTCCTGTTCTGATTGTTCCCATCTACTCACTGTACCAGTGCCCTCACTCTGGTTTTTCCTGCCACATGCAGTCACCATTTGTCTCAGAAGCCTGTAGCTGCCCAGTGCCCTCTAGCTGCTATGTTAATCACAGTCTTAACATAGGAAACAAGGTCAGGACCCAAGCATGCTGTTTCTGTCCCAGTGGCTGTTTTGTTTTCTTTTTCCCTCTTAGAAAAAAAAAATAAAGTCCTGGGTCCATCACTTACATGACATAACTACATTTAAGTTCTATCCTTTTCCACTGAAAAGCATATTTTTCCCCTTCTCATTTTAGGGAAGTAAATCAAGTATACATGAAGCTGAAACTAAAGGTAGGAATGAAATGACCACTACCCTTTAAAACAGAAAATTCCTTTTACAACTGAGGGAAAGGGAGTGGGGGAGCAGGGATATACGAGGCAGGGTATGGGGTTTGCCACCAAGTGAAAATAATTTGAAAATATTTTCTTAGTAATAATAATTGACATTAAGATAGCACTTTAAAGTTTACAAAATCCTTTATATACATTATGGTGGCAAAGTGGTACAGTGGATAGAGTACTGGGTCTAGAGTGAGAAAGACCTGACTTCAAATTTGGCCTCAGATACTTACTAACTGCATAATCTCGTGCAAGTCATTTTAACATATATCTGCCTCAATTTCCTCAATCGTAAAAATAGCACTTATCTTCCAAAGCTATTTGTAGGAATCAAAAGAGTTATCATTTGTAAAGTACATGGAACATAGTAGGCACTACATAAATGCTAGCTATCATCATCATCATCTCCTGTGAATTTAACAATAGCCTTGCAAGATAGATAACTCCTTTAGGTTTTATTGTTCCCATTTCACAGATAAGGAAACTGAAGCTGAGAGAGTGACTTGTCTCTCCACAGTTACCCAGCTAGTAAGTATAAAAGGAAGGATCTAAACCCAGGTTTCTCTTGATTCTAAGTCCAACACCTCTTCTTGTTTATCATGCTGCCAGTAACATCATGAGAATTATGTAGTATTATCTATTCCATCATGCAATGTTAACCATGCAGATACTTTTAGAGCTGTACTGTATTTACATATGCTATTTCTGGAAAATCAAACTCAACTTGAAATAGTACTGCTCTTCTTTTTCTTAATCCCTCTCCCTCACACTTATACTTCAATCAACAAGCTTTTATTAAGTACCTACTGTATGCCAGGTACTGTATTAGGTCCTGTGGTTATAAGGACAAACTAAAATAGTTCCTGCCCTCATGAGGTTTACATTCAGGTGGAAAAGGTAACATGCAACAAATATGTTTTTTGGAAACATACACAAAACTAATACAAAGTAACCTTGAGGATGAAAGAAAATCACTAGATACAGTGGGGAGAGAGGGAGATAAGGAAAGGCTTCATGCGAAATGTGGCACTTGAGGTAAGTCTTGAAAGAAATCTGGTATTCCAAGAGGTGCAGGTGAGAAGGGAGTATATTTTGGACATGGGAAATATAATCATTGAAAAGAGCATGAAGATAGAAAATGGAGTATCTCATGTGAGGGTCACTAAGAAGGCTAGTATAGCTAGACTATAGAGTTCATGAAGGGGAGTAATATATAATACTGAAAAGGGGAATAGATTTTGGAAAACTTCAAGTGCCCCAGAAAAGAGGTAAAAGGAAGACATTGGAGTTTCTTAAGTAGGGGTGGAGTGGGAAGGGTGACATGGTCAGAACTGCATTTAGGCAAGTCATTTTTAAAGTTGTAGGAAGGATGGGATGGCTAGGAGTGGGGACAGACATGAGGCAAGTAGAACCATTATGAGGATAATAAAATAATCTAGGCAAGAGGTCATGAGAACTTGAAATTGGGTGATAACTTTGTGAATAAAGATAAAAGGATATATGTGAAAGGTGTGAAAGGTAGAAGCAACAGGATTTGGTAACTGGAGACAAGGATGAAAATATTCTTAATGGACAGAGTTAATGCTCATATGTTATGGTATTTGTAATAGGACCAATGACTCTTTTTTGAGCTTCTCCTCTTTTCATACTCTAAATTGTATACTAAGAACCCAGATGAATTGATCAGTTATTCTACTGGGGTCCTTTGGTTCTTTTTACTTACCTCTAATAGAAAAATTCCAGGGCAAAGAATGCAAGATATCTAGCTTTGGCTTTCTAGTTACCTTATTTTCTCTCTTAAATTAGATAAAGTTTAAGATTCTAAATATTGCAATAACTATGGCAATCTATTAGTTCAGTCAACAGGACAGCATTCAGGTGGCACAAAAGGAGAGACAATTGCAGGGCAAAAAAATCAAACAGATATATTACCAAATACCCTCTTAAATGAACTCCCACCACCAGTACTGGTCACTGCTCATGAGGATGGACATCTTCGCATATGGAACATTGAGGTAAGGTTATAGCATGTTATTTGTTTATAATCAGAATCATTTGGGGCAGAAACAAGGAATAATAAGCCATGTTTTGTAACTCTTCCATTAGGCATTCATCAAGGCTACTCAGGTATGCCAGAGTACTCTAGTGTTCCCCAAATTCTTCTTTAAAGACATTATTTGATGCCTAGTATCCAGATATTGGACACAGAACATTTTGTAGAATGAAATACACCCTTCCCTCATCCTCATAAATCTCCCATATAAACAGATAACTGAAAAACAATGTTCATCCAACACATGATATTTAAATGGATCTCACCGATTGTAGGTATTACTTCCAATGAAGCAGATTGAAACCTATCCATGTCTGCCCATCATTTGCATCTCTCGAACAAGTCTTCCTGTTAATTTACCATGGGGGATGGAGTGGAGTAGGGAATCCAATGAGCCTTCCTCAAGCTCTTTTGAAGGATACTAATGAAGATTTTGTGTTGGTCATCTGTTATTATCTGGTCTCATGATATGAACAGCCTACATTCTTTTTCATTTATGCATTTCTTCGACGACAGCCTTTATTTCACATCTCTTTTTTGGTTTCTTGTTTTATAATCCACTAATGCCCACCATGAGCCATGCCATTGTCCTTTGGGTGATCCTCAATTTCAATTATTCAAAGACTTGTGCATAGTGTGACCTTGGGCAAGTTACTTAACCCCAATTGCCCTCAAAAAAAAAAAAAAGCAAAAACAAAGACTTGTGTATTTAACGTGTATATCCAAGATACAAATCTGTATACCAGCATATATGTATGTGTGTATACATATATATAATATATATATTTATATACATGCACATGTATATATATGCATGTATATACATACTCACTGATGAAAGGGTTCTACAGGCCATCTATCCAACTGTAAACTGATATTCCTAAAGCACATCTGACCATGTCACTCCCTTGCTTTAGAATTCAATGTTTCTTTCTATTTCTTCAAATCAAATTCACACTCCTCTATCTAGCATTTAAAGTCATTCCCATTCTGATTTCAACTTACCCTCAATAAGATTATTGTACATTACTTGCTTTCATATACTCTATAATCCAATTAAATTGTTCTACTTGCTATTTTCTGTGCAAAACATTTTATTTCCCACATCCATGCCTTTGCACAATTTCCTTCTCACCTCCACCTTTCAGAATCCCTAATTTACTTTAGGATTCAGCTCACAGGTGCCTCCTACTGGAGGACTTTCTTATTCCCTTCATTTGTTAATGCTTTCCTACACCATATTTACATTGTATATATATATTTGCATTTACCTATATAGTACCCTAATAAAATGTAAACTGCTTGTGAAAAAGGATTGTTTTTTTTCTTTATATCCCAGAAGCTAAAACAGTGCTATATATATAGTATGTGCTTAACAAAATGGAACAGTGCCAGATGGAACAGTGATATAGATAGATGGATAGATAGATAGATATACACACATATATGTGTATATACATATATGTATGTATATGTGTATATCTGCTTAAGATATGCTTGCTGAATGAATACATAGCATCCCTTTCTCTGGATGTCCTTCCCTTACCCTGATGGAGAAAGATGCTGTGATTTGACATGGGGTGATGACAAGAAGTTAGGGCAGACACACAGTAGAAGCCAGGAATGCCTCATTCAAAGTCAAAATCAGAGAAGAGATCACTAAGACAGTACTGATGATAGCAGGTGTTTTTTAGTTGGTGCAAGCTACTGAGTCCACTCACCCTCCTCTGAGATGAACTAGCTTCAGTAAGAAGATGTTAGAGGTGCCTGTAGCAATGAGACAGCCAGATGAGACTAGAAAATAGCCATGGAGTTTGTTTACTCCTAAATTCACTTGGACCTGAAGTCCATTTCCCATGTTGTAAGCCCTAGGTCCAGAATTCTTCTAGGGTTTCTGCCTCTTCTACAAGTGAATCAAGCATTAAGTAGGCACTCCTTGGCCACTGGAAAGGGAGAAGCAATAGGAAACTAAATAAATTCAAATAATACATTCCCATGAGTTCTAACTCATGGATTGGAGTAAGTCTGTACACTGTGGGGGACTTCCTAGATTAAGGAAGAATGATGGGTTCACAATGACTTTATAGATATTTTATTATTTTGTTATATATTGGTTCCTTCTTATGTACTATTTGCCTATCAACTATGCTTCAAAAAAACTAACGTTGCATATAATATCTGAGTATGGTTGTCTATTTTTAAGTAAACTACATTGTACTTAGGTTATGTTACTATCACTCACTGAAATATAATAAATTCAGAAAGAGGACTGGATTCACTAGTAGGTGGGAGGCTAAAGGGCTAAATTCAAACTGTATAAATTCATAAATCCACACACCCCTTGACAACTAGTTGATGCTACCCCAAAGAAAAATTTAGAGCTAAGGAATAGAAGATTTCTAGCTCTGAAAAACATAGAGCATGACACTTACTCAATACTTCATCCTAGTGTGGTATACACAAACCATAAGAGTGAGCATGGGGTTTCCCAGGATCCCAGATCCTTTGAGCTGAACAGGACTGGTGAGCAACTATCAATGCTACCCAGTGGTTAAACAATTAATATAACAGTCTGAATAATAGGCATTATTATTTCATTTGTTTTTTCCTCTGTGGGTAGGTAAGCCAAACTTAGAATAATTGTGGATTTCAAGAGGTATTGTAATGTTCCACAAAGGTTCCCAAAGTGGGTAATATTGCCCTCTGGGGAATGATATAATGATTGGGGGGGGGGGTGGCGGTAGTAGCCTTAGGTGTAATTGGGGGAGGGGGACACTTACTAGTCTTAACAAGCATGTATTGGCAGGTGAGCATGTCGCGCATTATCAGGAGGTCCAGCATGCATGGGCAAGAATATGTTCATGTGCTGACTTATTTACAATATGATACTATTCAGTTACATGATGCAATACTATGTTGTCAAAATTTCAATGCAGGAAAAACCTCACAAACTTACAATAAATTATTAAATTAAGAGTCATTTTAAAAAATATATTTTTTTGAAATTATGTAGATTTCAAAAAAAATTGTTAAAGGGCTAAAGAAAGTAGATTTCCAAGGGGGTGCTGAGCATTTTTTTAAAGGATGCAGTAAGCCAAATAATTTTGGGAACCTCTATTCTAGGATAGATACAACCAGCACAATGTTATCTACAAAGATCACTTCCATGACAGTCATTAACACTTTTGGTCAGCACCTCCCTGTTTTGTGCCTCAGTTGATATCAATGATCTGAAGGTCATCAAGTAAAATTTTCTCAGTTGTTATGCCTCTCAAATAATCTTACATAATGTTGGCACATGCATGGGAGACACATTATTGAAAGAGAATTATTTTTAAGGCAACATTTTACACTATTAAATCAAGTACTTTTTTGTATCATGGTGGTGGGACCTAATAGTCTCTATAACATGCAGTCAGTTATGTAACAGTAAAAATGGGGTCAATTATGGACACTTAAATGTGAAAACCTTATCAAGGAATGCTTTCTTATAAGGATAAGGAATATCCATGTTTTTGACAAGTAAAGCAATATGTATATATATACATTACTCTCAAAAAAAATTTTTTATAGATAGAAAAGTGAGCATGTTTGTCCTCTTGGCAGACTCTCTCTGATAATGGTCAAGATTTTTTTCCCCACATTTTTGGTATTTTTGTAAATACTTGGAATTGATCTCTCACTTCCTCCAAAATTGTATCACCTCTGTCACAGAACCCCTCTGTACATGCTTCTGGTTGTTCTTCCCAATTTTGTCTTTTTGGATGCTACTGATGTTAGAGTTTAAATATAGGTTTTACTATCGTCTATAATGAAAATAGTTTGTTACAAAAATATTTGCAGATCATTTCCATCTTTCACGAATTTGTTGTCTTTTTTTTCAATTTCATCCTTAAATGTGTACCAGATAAGATTGCTCATCTGAGTATTTTACCAAATTTTCTTTAAATCATCCTCCCTCCTATGTTTCTCAATGTCCTTAGAAGCAATATTGCTCATAATAATCTACTCTCCTTCTCTATAAAAGTTTACAAATGAGTTTATTTTCTAAACCAGCATTTAACTCTTGCCTACCATTCTCACTGGCAAGTAAGCCAAGTTTGCTAAGGCATTTTTAGGCTCTTTTGTCTTTCTCAATATAGAAATTGATTTATATTGGTTAAACTTCTGTATAAATTCTTGTAATCAATGTCAATCTTCTTATCAATTTCCAGTTTTTCAGTGCCAATAATTTTTTGAGTGGATAGTAAAACCTGTATTATAATCAGTTAGGACATAGTAGAAGACTAAAATATTCAAGGCTACAGCAATATCAAATTTGGCAAGACCTATGATTCTGATGTGATGCACCCAATTATTTTGCATGAACTAAGTGTAATTAAAAATCTAGCAATCCAATATCGTTAAGGTTTAGAGAAACAAGAATAGTTGAAACAAGAATATGAAATAGGAATTTCTGAGCAAAAAAGAAAAGTCATGGGGAAGACTGTCCGCGTAAAAGCGAGCCTCTTATCATGGTTACACATCCAGAAAGACTTGCGTTGGGTGCAGAGCCAGAGCAAAACAAATCGTTGCTAATTCTGGAACCTAGGGGGATTATATTTCTAATGGCCAAGCAAAAAAGTAGGAGTTGACCCTCAAGTAAAAAAAAAACATATTCCAGAACAGGTTGTTACAAAAGAAGGTCAACCCTTCCCTTGAAGGCATGCCCATGAAAAATGGTCTTTACTGTAATAGATATGGCCATAGTGGGAGTAGTTTTTGAACTTTACGTATACCTTTATCTTAGCTTATGTTATAGCCCTGGAGCTGATCCAAGATTCCACTCTGGATATAGGTAAGTCAAAGTCTAAGGGAATCTTAGCACCTGCAATAGAGTTTCAGTAAAGCAAGTATGGATCTCCTTCCTCTGTGCCACAACAATGGCTGTCTAGTCGATCTCTTGCTAGACACTTCACCCCGTTGTGTCTGGATTAATATCCTGAAACAGCATGAACATCAGTGCTCATCAGTGCATGAGTATATTCATAATCCATGAAAGAGATTCATCTGACCTTCACAATCATCATTAAGATCTCCATTTCTTTTTACATTCCTAAGAGGTGAGAATTGTTCCCCTGGATTGACTACCATGCATTGAATGAGTTATCCATTTTCCTTAATCTCTGACATGAGAACAAAGAAGTTCAGGAAGATAAAAATCTATAATTAGTTGAACTTTGCCAAGGTCTTATGATATATTTTAAATCACAGAGATGAATGGAAGATAACTATTCACACTCAATATGAACATTTCAAATAAGATGTGCCACTTTGATGGGCAATAGTTAGGCAATGTTTCAACACCTGATTAACAAAGAAGCAAGCGAAATCCTGGATCAATTTTTCATTGCCTACTTAGACAAGATCCTAATTTTTCCATAGAAGGAACAAGATCCTATAGCCAAGGAGGAGATGTTAACACCCTCACTATGGTTTCTACTGTAAAGCAGAAAATGTGCCTTTCATTAAAAAAGTACTATTTTCAGTTGTTTTAGAACCAAAGGGCCTCCACGTGAAATTATAACATAGGATATTAATAGCTGATGTTGATACAGTTACTTCAAGGTTTACAAAGTATTTTGTATACATTATCTCATTTGATCTTAAAAACCCTGTAAAGAAGCCACTATAGTTTTTGTTAGCCCTCATTTATAGACAAGGAAACTGATCCTAAGGGAGACTAAGATAGTCAGTGTCAGAGGCAAGATTGAAACTCAAGGTTTTTCATGACTCCTAGTCTCTTGTTCTTTCCACTATGCAACACTGTCACACGGATGTCTAGGAAATACAAGATTATGTCTTGCCTTTAGGAGTCAAGACCTTGCAGCATTCTCTAGGATTTCCCAGTATCACTCAGCAGAATGAATAAAAGTAGAGAAGGCAGTTGGTGGAAGTAAATCAGGATTCAAGAATAGAGAACAGAATTCAGTTGGACTAGTGAAATATAAGATCAAGATTGGGAAAATAGGGAAGACCAGAGCCTGAGAAAATGTAGAATGGAGATCAAAGAGAGAATAATGAATCTAGGAAGAATGAATGAAGCAGACTCATAGAAAGCTATCATCAGATAAAGGAATTTTACAATCTCTTCTTTTTTTGTCTTTTCTTATTTTCAGGGTTTTTTTGGTCTTTTTTGGGGGGGAAAGCAGGGTAATTGGGGTTAAGTCACTTGCCCAAGGTCACACAGCTAGTAAGTATCAAATGTCTGAGGCCAAATTTGAACTCAGGTCCTCCTGACTCCAGGGTTGTTACTCTATTCACTGCACCACCCAGCTGCCCCTAGAACTCCCCCTTCACCCATATTGATTAAGATTCCCCCATTTCCTTCAATAATCAGTTGAAATGAAGTTTTTTCTTATCTCTAGCCCCCATTGGTAGGGCATACCCCCAAATCACCTATTTTGTACAATCCATATACATGTATATGTTATTTCCTTCAACAGAATGTAAGGTCCTTGAGGACCTTATCTTTGTATCTGAAGCACCTAGCAATTTCTGGAACATAGTTGGTCTTTAATTCTTGCTGACTGATCACTGCAATGGAACACTTGTGCGTGGTAATGAGATCAAGGGTATGACCAATTATCCGTGTGTCTGTAGTAAAAAGAAGCAATAGATCATGGGAGTTAAAGAAATTAAGGAACTGGGAGGTCATGGTGTTTGAAGTGATATCAGCATATTTACTAAAGTTTCAAATATGAGAAAAGGGATAGGATGGGAGGAGAGGAAAACTGGACTATTCATTGAACTTGAAGAAGGAAAGAAAATTATCTGGAAATGGAAGATAGTTTGCCACTAAGATCTAAATAGGGTGATGTATTTGGATGGAGTGAATCTCAAAAGAGGAGTAATGGCAACAGGGTGAAGATCTGTGAATAGCAATGAAGGGCAAGGAGTACGTGTCCTCCTGGCCCAGTGTGGAGTCATGAAAAGGGGTGCATATTGTATTGGAGAGCTTCGTCAATGATACAGTGATTTCTAGGGGCAGCCAAATATATTAGGGTCTCTCACTGAAGCATTTGGAATGAGTGTTTCCTGAGTTTAAGGAGACAATCAGTTTTGCCTGCTCATTTCAATTTCTTTTTTTGTTTGTTTGTTTTTGTTTTTGCTTTTTGGAGGGCAATTGGGATTAAGTGACTTGCCCAAGGTCACACGGTTAGTTTTTGTGTTAAGTGTCTGAGGCCACATTTGAACTCAGGTCCTCCTGACTCCAGGGCCGGTGGTCTATTCACTGTGCCACCTAGCCGCCCCTCATTTCAATTTCTTCATTTGATGCCAAATGCCTTTCTAAATGAATGATTATATGGTAAACCTATGTCCGTTCTAGGGTGGGGAAAAGGAGCCTGATAAACAAGATTTACATATCCAATAGAGATTTACTAAAGGATGTTATTTACAGCAGACTGTAGATGGGAATGAAATACTGTGGGTCTTTGAATCTATATCCAGACTGGAGTGATATGGTATTTCCCCAGATTGCAGTGGTATGGTGGTTCTAAAAATGGCTTCCCAGACTTTTTATGTAACAAAATTCCTATCTCTGATGTGCGTTAGAGAAGTAGCTCCTTTTTCAGGGTTACAGGATGATAACTGCTGGAAAAGAAGGCATTATCAACTACCTCTCTTTATAGATCTATGATTGTAGGGCCCTGAGTATAGTAATTAGTTGAAAGGATATAAGGAGGAAAATGGAATGTTCCCTGATTTATCAAAGGTTAACTAACATGTGTGTGTGTGTGTGTGTGTGTGTGTGTGTATTGGACAGTCTTATCTATTAAACCAAGTAATATGAAGACATTTGAGTCCAGGTTATTATAAATCAATTAACAAGAATTTGTTAAGTGTTCAGTATGTTCTCAGGACTATGTTATATACAATAAATGAAACTATTCCTATTCAAAAGTCATTTGCATTCTTGGAGAAGACAACAAGAATATACATATACACATTTTATTTATATGTATATATAATATATATTACATACTATGTATAATATACATAAATAACTATAAAGAGAACAAAAACAAACAGAATGTAGTTAAATAGAAGGTAATTTAAGATAGAAGGAACTAGCAGTTTAGAGGATGAGGAAAAGCTTGATGTAGAAGGTGATATTCAAACTGAATCTTGAAGAAAAGAGTCTATGAGGCAGAGTTGAGGAGACAGTATATTCCAGCAAAAGGTGCAGGGATGGGAGAGAAAATGTCGTATTGAAGAATCGAGAGGACAGGTTGGCTCAATGCAGAGTGTAGAAGAGGAAGTAACATACAAGTAGGCAGGAAAGATTTGGAAGGTCTTCAAATGCCAAACTGAAAAGTTTATATTTGGTTCTAGAGATAATAAGGAGCTTTTCTAAATGTGTTTAATGATGAAGGGAATGACATGGTCAGATTTGCACCAAAGGAAAATCACTTTGACAGCAGTATGGAGGATGAACAGAAATGGAGAGAAAACATATAAGGCAGAGAAACAAATTAGGCGGGTACTGCAATCATCTAGGTAATAATGGATGGTGAGGGGGTCTCAACTAAGGTAATAGCTATATGAATAAAAAAGGGGTCAGATGCAAAAGATGTTAATGGAGATTGACACTGCAAGATTTGCAACTGATTATGGGCAAGGGAGGGTTAGGAGTTGAAACTAACACCAAGGTTTTAAGGATGAAAGTTAAAAACAAGGGATAATTATCACTTATGGGATGCATGCCAATTATCTGGCAAGTGCCAAGAGAATGGCCTTGAGTTGTTCTTTCAAGTTGAGAATTAAAGGCCTTACAGAGGTGTTTATCTTTGATGGGGTTTTATATATGAAATATTAATTTATATTCCATAGGGGGGAGGGAATCAACCTCTTAGACTCAAAGATCCTAATGGGAACAACAGCCTTACTTATTAACATAGCTATACGTAAATGTGTATGTGTGTATATGTATATGGAATACACACATATAATGAGAAAGGATAGTATTGGCAGTTATAGGATTTTAGAAAGCAGCAAGATTTACTTATATACATAATATAAAATGGTACAGTACTGCCAAGTCCTGACATTAAAAGAAATGTTGTAAAAGTTAGTTTTGCTGGTCCTACCACAACAGGTTTCCATGAGTGTAAAAGAGAAAAGTCTAACACAGAAGTTTGTTCACAAAAGAACAAAAGTGCAGAAGACACAAAAAAAGGGAAAGGCAGAGCAGCAAAGGACATGGGAAGGCTATGGCTGAGGTAAATTGGAATGAGAGATTTGTAGTAGGGGCAGGAGAAGGAAATTTTCCCTTAGGCAACCTTCAACTCTGAACTGCACAAATTCAGAGAGATGAGTGTTTGCTAGCTAAAGGAAAGCAGATTGTCACACCCTTCCTAATATTAAAAGTAGCCATGTCCCAAGACACAGCTAGGTAAACTGTCAGAACAGTGATTGTCACTTGGCAATCCCTGTGCTTTTTCCTTTGGATAAAAGACTTTGTTCTTTAAAAGTTTCTAAGAAGTTTCTTTATCTTTCTATTTACTTGGCTTCTAAACCTGAAATTATAAATGTGGTTAACAATTTTATTGTAAATTTATGTGTGTTATTGCTCAAATTCAGCAAACAGGAAAGACACACACACAGAAAGAGAAACATAATGGGGGGTTTGCTGATTATTGATTCATTTGAACAACTTTCTAGAGTAAAGAAAGAAAATTTATAAAAACTTATACTTATACCTGAATGTTTCAAGGACAGCAGTTGCTAACCTTTCTTTCTTTTCATCACTGAAAAATTTTGGCAGTCATATGAAACCTATAGACAGCTCTTCAGAATACTGTTTTTAAATGTGTAAAATAAAATTCACAGGATTATAAAAGAAATCAATTATATATTTAATTCAATTTTATTTTATTCTCTGTTCTAAATTTTCTCCCTCTCTCCTTTCCCTCCCCAACCCACTGAGAAGACAAGAAAAGTAAACCTGTTACAAATATGTGTAGTCAAGCAAAACAAATCCCCACATTAGCTATGTCCAAAAAAAGAAAAAGGAAATATGCTTAAATATTCATTCTGACATCAGGTCTCTATCTATAGGTGTTTTAAGTGTATGTTTTATCATGAGTCTTTTAAAACTATGGCTGATTCCATTGTGTTGATCAAAATTGCTGCCTTCCAAAATTGTGTATCTTTACATTGTTGTCTTTATACAAAAATTTTTCTGTTTACTTCACTTAGTGTCAGTTCATACAAGACTTCTCAGGTTTCTCTAAAACTATCTTGTTTATTTCTTTTTTTCTGTCCTATTTTTCATTTTCTTTTTTTTTTACTGAATAGAATTTTATTTTCCCATAATTACATGTAAAGATAGTTTCCAACCTTCATTTTTGTAAGATTTTGAGTTCCAAATTTTTCTCTCTCCCTCCCTTCCTTCCTCCTTCCCTACAACAGCAAGCAATCTGATATAGGTCATACACGTACAATCATGTTAAACATATTTCCAAGTTAGCCATGTAGTGAAAGAATCAGAACAAGAGGGAAAAATCATGAAAAAGAAAAAAACAAAAAATAAAAAGATGAAAATAGTATGCTTTGATTTGCATTCATACTCCATAGTTTCTCTGGATATAGATAGCATTTTCCATTATGAGTCTTCTGGAATCACTTTGTATCATTGTCTTACTGAGAAGAGCTAAGTTAATCATAGTTGATCATCACAGAATGTTGCTGTTACTGTGTACAATGTTCTCCTGGTTCTGCTTACTTCTCTCAGCATCAGCTCATGCAAATCTCCCCTCTCGGGTTTTTCTGAAATCTACCTGCCCATCATTTCTTATAGAACAATAGTATTCCATTACATTTATTTGCCACAACTTGTTCAGCCATTCCCCAACTGATGGGCATCCCCTCAGTTTCCAATTATTTGCCACCACAAAAAGAGCTGCTATAAATATTTTTGTGCATGTGGGTCTATTCCCCTTTTTTATTATCTCTTTGGGATACAGACCTGGTAGTGGTATTACTAGATCAAAATTATGCACAGTTTGAATGCCCTTTGGGCACAGTTCTAAATTGCTCTCCAGAATGGTTGGATCTGTTCACAACTCCACCAACAATGCATTAGTATCCCAATTCTCCTGCATCCTCTCCAACATTTATAATTTTCCTTTTCTGTCATATTAGCCAATATGATAGGTGTTAGGTGGCACCTCAGAGTTGTTTTAATTTGCAATTTCTCTAATCAGCAGTGATTTAGAGAAGTTTTTCATATGTCCATAGAGAACTTTTATTTATTCATCTGAAAACTGCTTGTTCATATACTTTGACTATTTATCAATTGGGGAATGACTTATATTCTTATAAATTTGACTCAGTTTTCTATATATTTGAGAAATTAGGCCTTTATCAGAAACATTAACTGTAAAAATTGTTTCCCAGTTTTCTGCTTTCCTTTAAACCTTGGTTGCATTGGTTTTGTTGGTGCAAAACCTTTTTAATTTAACATGATCAAAATTATCCATTTTGCATTTCATAATGTTCTCTGTCTCTTGTTTGGTCATAAATTCTTCCCTTCTCTCCATAGATCTGACGGGTAAACTATTCCTTGCTCTCCTAATTTGCTTATGGTATTACCCTTTCTGTTCAAATCATGTACCCATTTCAACCTTAATAGTATTCCATCACATTCCTATATCATAATTTTTTCAGCCATTCTCCAATTTATAGGTACCCTCACAGTTTCCAATTCTTTACTATCATAAAAAAAGCTGCAATATATATTTTTATCCATGTGAGTTTTCTTCCTCTTCCCTTGATCTCTTTGAGGCACATACTTAGTAGTAGTACCTCTGAATCAAAGGGTATGCATAATTTAATAGATTTGGGGGTATAGTTCTAAGTCATATTCCAAAATTATTGGACAAGTTCACAGTTCCACCAATAATGTATTAACATTTCTGTTTTCCAGTGGTCCTTCCAGCATTTGTGATTTTCCTTTTTTTGTCAACTCTGTCAATCTAATTAGTGTTAAATATTATTTCAGTCATTTTAATTTCTCTAATTATTAGTAATAGCATTTTTCATATTACTACTGATGTCTTGGATTTCTTCCTTTGAAAATGGTCTATTTTTAGACTTTAACCATTTATTAATTCAGTAGTGGTTCTAATTGTTGTAAATTTCACTCAGTTCCCTATATATCTTAAAGAGGAGACCTTTATCAGTAAAGTTTTCTACAAAGATTCCTCCCCCCCCCAATTTCCTGCTTCTCTCTAACATTAGCTGTATTGGTTTTGTTTATGCAAGAAAGTTTTAGTTTTATGTAATCAGAATTGTCTAGTTTACCTCCTGTGAATCTCTCTATCTCTTATTTGTTTATGAACTTTTCCCTAATCCATAGATCTGAAAGGTAAATTCTTCTATGCTCCTGTAATTTGTTTATGATATCACCTTTTATGTCTAAATCATGAATCCATTTGGAACTTGTTTTGATAGACAACCTTGTTATATTTAGTTTCTTCTAGAATCTTATAATATTTAACTAGTTATCAAAATATTTTTTAAAAAAAGTTCATGATCCTCAGGTTAAGAACTCTAGTTTTATGCAATGGGACAGAGAGTGCTAAAACCAAGTAGGCTAATATTCAAAATGTATCCTTTGCCATTTTCCTTCCCTTTTTCACTGGCCTGGTTCTAAAGAAAAATCCATCCCAAGGGAGGGAGCCAAAGGAGAATCTGGAGATAAGAGACAATCCCCAAGGGAAGATGTATTCCTGGTCACATAAGATCAGAGACAAAAGGGAGGGAGATACAATTGTGCCCAACTCAGACAACATAACACCACTCTAACACACCATTGCTAGCTAGCTAGCTAGATATATACAATTGCTATGATAAACAAAAATTATGTTGGAGGTATCCTATTTATAATTAATTTAAGACTTTGTAAGAAGAAAATCATAGCAAAGCTCTTGTTTGTATTGTTCTTCAGGGGAAATTACTGAAGGATATGTTACCTTTCACCAAACACTCTGCAATTTCTCTGACAACACTGTACACTGATGTCTGTGCCAGAGTGCTGCTTGCAGGTAACATGGGTAAGAGATCATTCTGTTCTGGGGTTTCCCTCACCCACCTACCCATGGGCATCATGATAGCTTATGTGTTTGAAAATTGGTCACAAAAATAATCTCGACAAATATACTAAGACAATGGCAAGATTAAGAGGTTGCTTGCTCTAGTGCTAGACATAGAATATAGGATTGAGCATCAGAAGATTGTAATTTTATTCCTACTTCTTCTATTGACTCTGTAATCTCAGGCAAACTGTTCTCTGTTTTCCCATCTGTACAATAAGGCTATTGCTACTTTCTAACCACCCACATTGTTGTGAAGAGTGCAAATTGCCATCACTCCCTTAGCATAAAAGGAATAGTCTGTACAAACCTACATTGATGAAGGGAACAGTGACATTACAGAGAAGGGGAGAGGGATAATTAGTTCTTGCTCTTTTTATAGCTGGCCTTTCATAGCTATTACTTAGACTAAATCAGAATTAATAAGAAGGCAAGTATCTCTTTAGTAATTTGTATTTCCTTTAAGGAATGGTCTTAATTTCTATTAATTATTGCATATGTAATCTCTTGTCCCAAAGCTTTTCATTCTCAGCTATTAAAGTGACATTCATGATAAATGAGGCATGAAAAATTATGCTGTGAAAGTGGGCACTTTATGAATTATGCTCAGAGAGAAAAGACATATCCAGGTTGTTATGGAGTTTTATTCTTCATTTCTGGCTCCTCTTCCTCTAATTTATTCAGCATTTTAGATAGCTGAGCCCTTGGAAATTGGTAGCATGAATGCTATTTATCTGAAAACCATAGAATATTCAACTAAAGAGTCTAAATCTCTAAATATTTATATTCTATACAGAAGGTCATGTTATCCTCTGGAATATTGGTTCCTTCCTGGACCCTCCTAATGATGAAAAGGTGAGAACTCACTTTTACTCTTGAATCAATCAATAAACAAATATTTGATAAGTGCCTACTATGTGCTAGGAACTGTGCTAAATAGTAGATATACAAAGACAAAAATGAAACAGTCCTTTCCCTCAGGGAGCTTAAATTTTATCAAAAGAAAACACAATTTGGATGCTTCATGAGCTTAAAAGTTAGTTGAAAAGACAGAAATTAATTCATTACCTTGGTAAAGTCATTCAGCCTCTCTGAGTTCAATTTCATCTGTAAGATGAAACTACCAAACTAGATGACTAATAAAGCTCACCCCAGTTCTAAATCTATGGTCTTAATGAATATATATATATATATATATATATATATATATATGTATGTATGTATGTATATACACACACATCAAAAGATAGTTAGATGGCTAATATGAAAATAATATTTTATATGACTTCACATGTATAACTGATATCATGTTGCTTGCCTTCTCATGGGGTGGGGAAGGGATAGAAAGGAGAGAGAGAATTTGGGACTAATTTTTAAATTAGATATTAATTTTTTAAGTAATTGGGAAATATTAACAAAACAAATAAAAAGGTATTTTTTAAAAAGATACTTAGCTGGTACAGGTGTGAAAAAGTCAAGAGGGAGGCTAAGCTATCCACCAAATGAGTCACCAGTTTTTCTATCTTCTCTACATGTTAATTTATAGTGCAATAAAATGAAGAGCATGATATTTTGTATTTGTTACTTGTTTTAAAGACATACTATATATTATATTGCTAACTTCTTTATTGAGCTGTCAATTATATGAGCACAACAATTTTACAACTAGAATAAATATTGATGCATTATCGTTGTTCCTTTTGTTGTTATATTATTACTAGTATTGTCGTTTTTGTAGTCCATACTTCGGATTTCATTGGTTTGGGAACTTCTCAGAGGAAAAAAAAAACCTCTCTATCTGGGTAAATAATGTAACTTTTCTGCAACAAATAGTCTTTAAGAATTTCCTAAGGTACTAAGAAATTAAGTGACTTGCCCAAGGTCACATGGCCAATATGTATCAGAGGGATAATGCTTTATACATTTTTTCATAGCATTAAGATTAAGACATGATAGCAGTTAAGGTATTTTACATCCATTATTTTGTTTAAATCATTACACATCTATTATCTCATTTTTTTTGTATTTAAACTTAGAACCACAGAACATAGAGGGATTTATACAGGTCATCTAGTTCCATTCATCTGCTTCCATTCCAGCCACAGGGGTCTCAGGGAACAAGATTTGTAACCCAGCTTGCCTTATCAAATATTTCTTCTGTCTAGCTCAGCTCCAAGTAATAGGCAGTCTCAACACCTGTGTGTAAAAAATAAGCACCTGCCAATTTTCCACATATATGTAGCCAATACTTGACAAAGTGTCCCTGCACATTTTGTCCCAACAGGGATGTGTCCCAGTTAACCCAGCCAAACCTAGGCCATGCCAAGAAGGCACAATCTGTTAGCTAAACAAATAGTCAGTGCATTTGACCTGTAAACATAAGTATAAGTAATGTTTTTGAAAATTAGGCTTCCCTGCTAAGTACAATAGCTAGAATTCAATTTTTAATTGTAATAAATAAAACAGCTGTCATAGACATGATCAGAAAATAAGCATTTTGCAGGAAATAGCCCCTATACAAGTCAGTACTGATGCAAAATAGTAGGTTTTTGACCTATCCAAATGCTGAGGAAATCTTGATTTGGGCTTTTTAAAGAGTTATTTTTAAAAAGATGTAATTGTATTGAAATGCATTTATTATTAATCTTATTGTAAACAATGATGCCACCTCACAAGGGTATGCAACACTTTACAGCTTTAAAATTATTTACACAGACATGTATATATATATATACAAACACATACATATATATATATGTATATAAATCACCTTGACCTTCCCAGCAATCAGGTATTATGGTATTATTTCCACTTTATATATAAGGCAAATATAGGAAACAGAGAATAAAAGTTAAATATTTAAAATTGAATTTTAATTGAGTTAAAGAAAAATCTATCTTTTTTAACCCTCTATTTGAACTGACAAGGTAGAGTGGTGAGACTTTCCCTTTAACACGTGTCATAAAGCCTTCCATTGTACAAATATAGGTTGTGGTCGGTAGGATCAGTAACCTTTCTTCAAAAAGGGGGCCTGTAAGAATTGGTCTATTTAATCCATAAATATGAAAAATAGGATATGTAATTATAAAAGAAGATTAATAAAGGAAAATGATGACTGCATACTGATGTGGCAAACAGGAATAAAAGGGGATGAAGGTACCAACCCCCGCCCCCCCAAAGAGAGAAACTTAGGAGGGATCTCACTTTAATCTTTGTGGCCAAAGAGATACAGGAAACCTGAATTAAAAGAAATTGAGAGCAATATATTTCTGGATGTGAAGTGATATAAACCCTTGTAGGAATGCTACTATGAATGCCTAAGAAGATCTGTTTATTTGGGCAAAGAGCCGTTAGTCTGGTCTCTTCTGGTATTATTAAAATTCTCTCTGCTCTCAATGAAAGCATCTTTTGGCTATTATGGATTCTACCCAGGAATGATGTGATATGAGAGTGAAACCATCTTTTCTGTGAGGACTGCAGATTAGAAAGTGAAGAGGATGATAAAGTAGTGCCAATAAAGGAAGATTACCAAGCCCTGGAAGGTCTTACAAATGGGACAATCACTGATATCACTACATTTGGATTTTAGGGGTATTATGAACCCTAATTCCATGATGACAAGGCTAGAATTTTTAAAAAAGAGATTTACCAGGGAACTAAGAAACAAAATAATATCAAGTAGAAAATTCAATAGTTTACAAAGTACAGAAATTTTGTCCTAAAGTAACTAAAATCTGAAGACAATTTAATAGACACAACTTGAAAGATGTAGCTACCCTATTCCTATTCCATATCTAACCCCTATCTGAAGAACCTTGGCTGAGGAAAGTCTTCCTCCATGTGGTAATAAAATTTCTCTCCCAAGCTGCACTCACCCTGCAGATAGCCTTATTATCCTTATCCTAGAGGTCTCTATGATTACTCTTATTGGAATATCTATCATCAGTCCTAGTCTGTTACTCTCTGCCTGACAAGGTTTGCCTGGAATTACCTCACTAGCCTATTTTTAAGGTTCACTCCATCATTAAGGAAGTTGAGCCTTTCAAACTGTTGTTCTAACTAGTATCCAGGTTCAATCTCACCACATGGGGAAGTCACCTAACCTCCCTGGGTTTTAAATTCCTCAACTATAAAGTGAGAGTATTAGTCTATAGGCCTTTAAGATCTCCTCCTGGTCTAGATCTATGATCCTATGGTCTTATGAACCTACAAAAGGTAATAACAGAAAAGTAAAAGAAGAGTCATTTATTTAATCATGGAGCAAAATTGTCAAGCAGTCAGGATATAGTCTGTTTTAATAATAGGCAAGTGTAAAGCAAATCATGAGCAGCTCTCCTGAGGACTGCTGCTGTGAATAACTTTAAGGGTCTAATCACACAGTATAAATAACTATTTATTCAGCAATAAATTAAAGCATAAGATTCAAGAAACTAAAGCATAACATTCACAACAACATAACATAACAACTTATTACTAAGGTGGCCACATAGTCCACAAAACATATCATTTAATATATCTTACAGTCATCTTTAAGGGGTAGCAGAGAATACAAACGCCATCCACTCCTAGGTCACAGCACAGTAAGTTACAAATCTCAACAGTCAATAAAGAGTATCCAAAGTAAATCCTCTTTCATTTCGATTCCTGAAGCTGGCTTCCAAACCCCATGACTCCTCTTCCATGGGCTGACCTGCTCCCAACTCTTGCCTAGATTCACATGTAGGCAGCTCTCCACTCCTGTTCCTTGTCTCAGCTCATAGGAACTGCTCCACTCTAAGCTCTTCACAGTTTCTGATTCTAGGAAAGCAAAGCTTAACGGGGCTACAACAATATTTACACACATTATGGCACTATCATTTCAATTCACTTTCTGTCTGAGAAATCAATACAGAACACCAGATAGGACTTCTGTCTGAGAAATCAACACAGAACAACAGACAGGACTTTCTGAGAAATCAAAACAGAACAACAGACAGGACTTCTATCTGAGAAATCAACACAGAGCAACAGACAGAGTGCCAACATCACAAACATTCTCTCTCTGTTCTGCCTGTTCTCAGTTCTGCTTATGCTCTTATCTGCTTCTTCCTGTTCCACCCTTTTTACAAGCTCCTCCCATCATGGGCTCCCATGTGATTACATTCAGCCTATTAAGGGGCAGGGGAGATCTTCAATCTCCTTTAGGCCTATTAAGAGCAATACAATATATAGTTTCCAATCAAAGGCACTTGATTCAATCAAAGGGGAGGCTCAAAGGCACTTAATTAGCTAAAATCAATCCAGATAAACCCAAAAAAAATCCTATTTTGCTTGCCATTACAGCCAGTGAAGATGTTCCAGGCAAGCATCTTAAGCAAATCAGGCTCTAGACCCAGTTTCTGGTGACAGCCCCAGTGTTTCAGGATCATTTGGTAGAGGGTGTATTAAACACCTACACTTTAGCTAAATGTCTCTCTGGACAGGTATAGATCAGGTCTCATGAAGTCCCTGGGGAAAAAAATCTTGACTACCATTTTTGGCCATTTACTTTCAGCTCTGGGATTCACAAAGTCCAACAAAAGGTAATCATTTTTAGCCAGGCATACATTTATTTGGCTCTTCCCTTTGCTTTTTCCTTTTGAAAACCCTCTTTCCAATCTGGGTTAAATGGTTCTTTTCCCTCCTCTCCCCCAAGATCCATATGTTTCCCCCTTCAGGGTCTTGCTCACAGCAAGAAGCTGCTTTATATCTAAACTAACAAAAGCTTAAGATATATCATGTATCGAAGATATTTGCATTTCAACAATGAATTCTTGAAGACAGAAAAACCTGAGATGAAAAAACCTAATTTCTAGGTGGAATTAAGGCCACTGTGACAAAGAATGGAAGAAAATATTTTGGATAGTAAATCATACTTCATTATCCTCCTATTCTTTTTAGCCAAAAATCTCACTATGTTGATGAGAAATTAATATGCTCATGACTTCCTATTAGGGTGCCTTGAATATAGTAAGTGCTCGAGAGACACTATAGCAACACTCTTGTACCTAAAGTCGGGATACCTAGGATTAAATTCTGCATCAAACTCTTAGTACCTGTATAATGGTAGGAAATTTACTTATAATTTCTTAGTGTATTAAATGTAAAACTGGGCATATTAATAATTATGCTACTTGCCTCACAGAGTGGTTGTGAGAAAAAATACCTTGCATAGCTTAAATATGCTATATAATTATGAATAGGTATTTGTTGAATTGCTTATCATATTTTTGTTACAGAAGTCATTTTGTTATTGCTATTTAGAAATTTAAGCAGCTGATTGCATGGCGTGGGCATGCTTTGAAAATTGTCAATGTCATCTATGTAGAAGACAAACAAGTGGTATTGACCTCCTCTGTTGATGGGTCAGTAAGGTAAGTGCATACTTGATACTTCTCCCCAAAAGGAAATATATGGTAGATCTCCCTGATTATTAAGTAGATAGAGGTAAAGAAAGAACTACTCCTATAATCTTATGGTCCAAATGGTAAAGACTTCTCCTGGAAAAAAAATGGCATACATGAAGGGTATAGCATTAAGTTTAAAATTCCTAGCTAAGCTCTCAAGTGCTTTAAATGATCCTACAATATGACAAAGAGTAAAAAAAAGTTTTACAAAAGAAGTGGGGTTGCAGAGATCTGAAGAACCTAAACAAGGCAAATAACTCAGAGAAATGGGTCTAAACCTAAGGAAGACCATGAAAATATGATTTGCAGAAAAAAAAAAAAACAAATGATACAGGAAGAGGTACACAAGAGCATGTTGTGGCCAGAATGGTGATTACCAGATTTGTTATTGTTGATTTGATTTTTTTATTACTGAAGAATTTGAAAATTGCCTCCCCATGCTATACAGAATAAATACACACACATACATATATATATAAATACACACGTATTTCAGATACTACAGAGACTCCTTTGTGGAAGGTAGGAAGGAATGAACAAAGATATATATGTATATTGTTTTACATATATATATTATATATAAATATATATGTTTAGTGGGCAATTTTTTATCACAGATGACAGAGTGATCACTATTTCAAGGATCTATGTTTTTTATAACATTTATATAGGCATTCCCTTGACTCAGATTGTAACCACATGTATTCCTTAGTAGATAGTCTTCACAAGCTTCTGTGGCTGGTAAAAATAACTCAACACTGGGTGGCCAACCTTCTAATGATGATAAGCCTTTCCACATTTAGCTAGACTAGTTTTTAAGTGAGAGATATTCTATTGTTGAACTCATAGTCTAGTCTTTCCATCTATTTAGATCTGCCAAAGCTTATGTTCTTCTGACATAGCCTTCAAGGACCCAGGATAACTATCCCATCATGATAACAGCTATAGTCCATTGGAATAGGCCATTGGGCTGCTAATGGGGCAGCCCCTGCTCCCCCCCCCCCACTCTGCTATATAGCATACCTCATAGTATCTATCTATCTATCTATCTATCTATCTATCTATCTATCTATCTATCTATCTATCTACCTATCTAATATCTCATAGTATCTATCTATCTATATCTATCTGTCTGTCTGTCTGTAATGTAATGTAATGCCAAAAGAAGGCAACTTCCCAGGTTCAAAATACCAGCATAGGTGCTCTCTATTTTATTCAGTAACAAACTCAGAACAGAGAAGATCAAAACATGACATCATTCAAAATACAGCATTTACTAAGTGTGATTAAATAATCTCCAAGGCCTACCCCACCCCAGGACTTTCCAATCATTCAATCAATTACAAAGTCTCTGTTCCAAATACTTCTCCACCCCTAGGCTATACCTTAATTAAGTCCACCACAAAGCCCCTCTTCTCAAATGGAGATTAGTTTCCAAACATAAGTAAAATACATTCATTTGCTCAACCATAGAACACAAAAAGGTCAAAAGTTCCCCACCCCTGGATCACAATTGAATCTACCCCAGAGTTACATCAAGTTTAAACACAGCACTTAATACCCAAATGGAGGTCTTTTCTTCATCTTGACAAGAGGCAAGTTCTCAGCAATCTTAGTTCCTGGAGAGACAAGGCTTAGCAAGGCCATAAGATACATTGCCAGTCCCTTCATGAATTTATCCTCTGTCTGTAGAACAGCCCTAGAACCCCTGAACACATTAGCAAAACCCTCTCCCAGGATTTCTGTAAACATACAACAAGAAAATCCTTCTTCAGGGCTTCTGAACCAACAGAAAGGCTCCCAGACCCCTGCAACAACAGTACTGTCCCTCACCAGTGGACAGTATTCATTCTGTCTGCAGGACAGTCTCCAGACCCCTGCAACAACAGTACTGTCCCTCACCAGTGGACAGTATTCACTCTCTGTCTGCAGGACAGTCTCAGGCCTTCTTAACCAAATGCCAGGTTCCAGGACTTCTTCAACAGGACAGTCTTTCACCAGTGGACAAATCTGGCAAAATAACATCAAAACAGACAGACAAAGTACCAGCAAAACAGCCATGTCTCCTCAGTCCTTGGCAGCTCAGGGGGCAGGTCTCAAAAGTCCAGGGCAATTCAAAGCGGCCACCAGCAATCCTCTTAGTCTCTCTCTCTCTCCACGAGGTGCTGCTTCCAAAAAAAAAAGATCTTCCGCCTCTCTCCAGTGTCTCTCCAAATCTACGTCACCAGCTCCTCCCACTTCAGGACTTTCTTTTCACATCAACAAGCCCATCCCACAGGTGGGATTAACAAACTCTGGGTTTTAATACAATCAATTTGAAAACCAAGCCAATACAGGGGAATCTTTAATTGCCATTACTATCACACTGTCTAAAAAGAATCCATGTACTATCATAGAGAGAGAAAGAGACAGACACGAATACATGTATATCCTGTCTGAATGTATTTACATACATATGTGTACATTATATATGTTTATATTATAATATCCCTGAAATAATTACATCTATGAGCATGTCAAAAATTCAGTATAAGGAAATACTACCTTAGACTGGCAAGGGTTCTAAACCTGAGGTCTCTGAATTTTTTAAAAATTGATAACTATATCTCAATTTAATTGCATTCCTTTGTAATGCTCCATACTTTATGCATTCAAAAAAATTCTGAGAAGAGTTCTATAGGTTTTACCAGATTGCCAAAGGAGTTGACAACACACACAAAAAAGGTTAAGAACCTCTGCCTTAGAAGAAAAGAGAAGCAAGAGAGTTAGAGGTGCTTTAAAGTAAATTAAAGAGTTTGAACTTAATTTGAAAGCAAAAAGCAATCAGTGGATAATGTTCACATTTTTGTGACCTACCAGGCAAAGCAGTGAACAAAAGAGCAGACTGTTAGTTCCATTTCTACTACTAAATCATCTATGTGTCACTTCACTTCAGTTTTCTCATCTGTAACATGAAGGGAATCTCTATTGTTATTTCCTGTGATTCTGTGAGTTGATACCAAAAAGTGCAACTAATTTCACTAGAATAGTTTAGTACTGAAAATAAAATAGCTGCCAGTATGCTATCATTTTTAGTGTGCCAGTTTATGTACTCACAGTTGCTTTCTTCCCATACTTTTCTGAGTAAATAATAATAACGCTTGATATATCCCCAGACAACCAAGAAGAAAGCATAAGTCATTGAATGGCATGCTATTTGGGAGCAAAATTCCAGGACTGATTTTGCATTATCCAACAGGAGATATTACTAGTTAACTAGTAGGATGTTCAGAATGCAACGTTCTACCACACACAAAAAATGTTATTCACAACTCTGGCCCCTCTTCTCTGTACTCCATCTTATATTCAGATACCTGTCAGCAAAGGTGCTAATTATTTTTATCACTCACTTTTAAAATCAGTTCTTCCTATCTTGCTAAGTTCAGAACTACTACTTCTGATTGATAAGTACCCTTCCCAGATACATTCCTTTTCTTTTAGAAAATATATATTATATTTATTTCCCCAATTATATGTTAAAACAATTTTAACACTTTTTTAAAGTTTTGAATTCCAAATTCTTTCCCTCCCTCCTCTACCCCCTTACTGAGACAGTAAGCAACCAGATATAGGTTATACATAAGCAATCTATAAAACATTTCCAGTTAGTTATTTTGTACAAGAAGACTGGAATAAAAAAAAAAGAATCAAAGAAAGAAAATAAAAAATAGCATGCTTCATACTGTATTCAGACAATATCAGTTCTTTTTTGAAGATAATACACTTTATCATTAGTCCTTTGGGATTGTCTCAGATCTTTGTATTGCTGAGAATGCTTAAACCAGACACATTTCTTTTCACAATAAAGGTGATTCCTTCTCTCTCTGTTATTTCTAAATGCCCTCACTCCCAAATCTTATTAAACAAACATATATAGACCTTTATATATGGACTAAGTGTGGTTGAAAGATAGGTTTTAGTCAGAACCAGGAAGTCAGAAGGCAAATGTTTAGTGGGGCTAAAGGCTAGTACAGCTGAAGTACAGGAAATTAAGATTCAAGGGCATCACAGAGGAAGGTTCAGAACCTTGGAGAACTCCATGTGTAATGAGAACAGTAGCAGTTAAAAGCCTGTTTAGAGCAATGCGACCAAAGCAAACTAACTGGCTCTGATATTCATCCCTAAAGGTATCCAGGCTTTCATACTGTTGGGATTTCTAGCTTTTTAAAAATGATAATAGCTTTACACACATTATTCCTTTTATTCTTTGCAATAATAATATGATACTGCAGATAGAGTCTTAGGGAGGTGAAATGACCTATTACAGGGTTAGTAATTGACAAAACAAGGATTCAAACCCAGGTCTTCTGACTCTGTATCAGGGACATATTAGTTAAAGACAGACCATTTAGATTTTGGAACCCATAATACTCAAGGTCAGATCAGGCTAATATTACTCCTCAAATTTCAATTTTAGAATTATTATTTGCAATCTCCTATTGTTAGTTAGGCCCTGGTTTTGGTCAAATCATCATTCTAAGATCTCCCAAGCTGGACCCATAATAGGTGGGTCCATCCTGCTCTTCTTTGGGACTCTGAAGTGATATAGGACAATAAAGAACAACTCACTCAGATGTCATTTGTTTCAGCCTCGTTATGTAGGAGTATTTTCTACTAAGGATTCCCCTTAGTTATCTTGTGTAGAAGAAAAACCATGGGTAAATTGAGGTCAAAAGATATTCTATGGCAAATGATCCATTATTGTCTTCTTTTTTTTTTCAGAGGACAACAATTGAAAATGAGTATAATTATAAGATAGAATGTAAATTCTTAGAGGAAAAGGACTGGTTAATTTTTTTCTCTGTATCCCCAGTGCCTAGAAATGACTGGAATATAGTTGGAGGGAGAGAAGGAGTGGGGTTGAGAGAGAGAGAGAGAGGGAGAGAGAGGAGGAGAGAGAAATAATGTGAGGCCCTAAACACTATTTTTCTTTCAGAGATATTGAGTTCCCTTTATATGCATAGGTCAAGTGAGAATGCAGTTTTTAAAACCTTTCTCCTTGTGTCAATACTTAAAGGCAATATAAGAGGTTCATTTTATGGTCTGATTTAGCAGATGTATGTTCTATCAGTAATCCTGAGTCCTAGTCATCCCTGCTTGGTGATGCACTTCATTTGTGAGAAATCACTTAATCAGTCTCTCCCTTGGGGTACCTCCTTTGAAAAATAAAAATAAATGAATAATGCTGTACAGCCCTAAAGTTTTGTTCAAAAATTATATGCTTTATGTGAATTTTCTTTATAGAGTTGCATGGGATAAGAATTAAATATCTAAGAGATAAATAATTTTTTAAAAAATTGAAAAAAGTACAAAAGTGGTTTCTTACTGTTACTTAATTATATACATGTATGCATATGTACATATATGTATATATAATTATTTTCCCTCTATACCTTCTCAAGGGTTTGGCATGCCCGTAATGGACATTACTGTGGCTACTTTGGACAACGCAGGACATTTGAACTGAATCATGTAACAGATTTCATCTTGCCTTGTGATGTTAGTGAACACCCTGTAGAAATAAAAGAAGAAAGCAAGTACACAGAAAAGAAACAGACATATGAATATCCTCTAGTATTTGACCGTGAAAAGTAAGATGATAGTTTTTATTTAGAGGGACAGTTATGAGAGTGGGAGGCTATAAACTATATTTTTTAACCAAATAATGGAAGTTATGTCAAATTGTGACATTATTTGTATGATATGTAACATGTGTGTGCCATGTATGGGAGGGTATTAATACTACAAATACACAGTAAAGGAGTGTATTATCTTTTTTTCTGACCCATGGTGGGGGGTAGAATCCATCAAGGGCTATGCATAAGTAAAAATCAGCTTAATTAACTAGTTTGTTTTATTTTTAAAAGGTTCTCCCTTGGATATATCATATCATACACATACATGCACACACATGTATACATGTACAATCCTTTCTTTTCAAAATCATTATAGTCCAGAAAGAAATACATCATATCTACATCATTTCAAAAGCTTTTGATTTGCCCCTCTTCTCATCTCTTCCTTTCATTCTATGTACCACCACCACATTAATATCCTTAATATTCAATCGTTTCATGCTTCTGTTTGAAAACTGCTAATGTCACCCTGTTGCCTTTAAAATAACATCTAAACTTCTTTGACTCTCTCAGAGCTATGAAAAAAGTGGAAAGTGATTTGGTTTTTATCTCAGGGCACTTAGGTTGAAAAGGTACAAAATATAGCTTAAGAATGACTTTTAAAGATTTTCCACTTTGGTGGAAAATTTACATTTTGGTCACATATATATGCTTTGGCAGTTGAAAGAACTGAATTTAGGACCTGTTAGCAAGAATAATTAGATATATGAAAAAACTAACAGATATCTACCTCCTAATAAGCTCCTCTCCTGTACAGCTATACTATACACTCTTCTCATTCCATGTGCTAGTCTCCCTAGCAGTATCCTGATATCCTTTTTTCCCATAGGGCTGGTATCCTGAAATTTCTCCCCTTATGGGGTGATATCCCAGGATTTCCTCTCCTACCTAGCTTAATTAACTTAATTAATCTTTATTAATTCTTATACTTTGTATTGTTTATCCCAGTTATTAAAATTCTGGCCTTCATAATCTAGTTCTAATCTACTTATTTAACTTTTTCTGTCAATATTCTCCAACCCCACACTTCTTACTCCATATAGAGAAATCTCCCTACTGTCACCTTAATAATTCATGCTTATTCTATCCTTGCATTTGATATTTCCCACTCCTATCTCTGGAATATCTTCCTTCTTTCTTTTTACCTATCCAAATCCTATACACCCTTCAAGGTATACATCTCCATTAAGCCTTTCCTAGATATTTCATAGGATCATCCTTAGTTTTGAACTGGAAATGACCTTAAAAACCAGGTAGCCTAACCCCCTAATTTTATACATGAGGGAACTGAGTTCTACAGAGGTGAAGTCATTTGTCCAAAATCTCACACAGTTTATAAATATCAGAGCCAAGATTTAAACCCAGGTCCCATGATGCCAAATTCAGTGCTTTCCCCCGCATTGTACCATGCTGTCACTGATAAAGCAGGTTGCCTGTGTTAGCCATAACTATATTTTTCAAATTCACCAGGCTTTTAATAATTTTTCTATTTCTTGGTTTTTAAAAAAATATATCTGTATTTTGTCGATTTTTCTTCCTAAAACTGAATAACTATATAAGGGATCTTTAAGGTTTTCCCTCACCTACCAAGATGCTGTATTTCATTTGTTATTATTACTATTACATAGTGACTGTCCCACAGGGGAGAAAAGACTTATTTTTTTTCAAAGAAGAATATTCTGCCTGGTAGCTATTTTTTAAATTATATTAAGATGTTGAAAAGTCATATTGCATGTTCCCAATTGAATTTTTAAAATAAGATGGCACGCTGTATGGAAAGAAAAGACTTCCAGAAACTTCATTTTAGAAAACTTGCCATGAGCCAGATAAAAGTAAACCAAGGGTCAGCCACAGCCCATGAGATAGTGGTTTTCCCAAATCTGCTGTGCATTATCTCCTACAATATATGCAAATTGGTTACAGAAACCATGGTTGTTTTCTTTGGGCTGTGTCACTGGTAATCATAAGAACTAGGACTTAAATGTGGAAAAAGGAGAAACCTTGTGGTTTTACTTGTGGTAGGGAAAGGGAAAACAGGACCACTTATGAGATTCTAATTTTCAGGAAGGAGAGCTACTAAATGATTCTTTCCAACTCTAAGATTCAATGATTTTATGAAGTTGAGTGGAATATGGGTAGAGTCCGCAATAGTTTCCCAAAAACTTGACCGAAGTTGAGTTAGGGAACTTGAGAAGCAAGAAGGGAGATGTCAGGATTGAGACTTTATTGCTGAGATATATTTTAGTATAAATAACTGCTAATACTTATGTTTTTCTTGATATCTTTTTACACAGATGGAGGAAAATGAGTTCACTCTCCTTATTATTCAGACGACCAACTCCCAAACCCTTTGATGTTAATCAAGAATTTAAGTTTTTCCAAGCCCTTTCTTCTCCTAAGGTAATTTTCCTGTTTTCTATCTCTTCATTTTTGCTTTCCTAGATGTATACATGTGTTAAGAAGAAAAGCAAGACCCAGAAGACTTTTTTTTTCTCAGTCATAAACCCATCCTTTTTCTGTGTGAAAATGGCAAAGAGAAAGGTGTATGTTATTCATACCATTTTAGCTTTTAACATCTCCTGGGACTTCAAGCTGCTTTAAGCATTTGGCTAAGGGTTGACACAAATTTTATTAGCTATTTTTATGTGTAACACGACCAGTGAATTTTCACCACTACTTATACCACTTACATTTTGTCTTATTAGAAGAAGGGGGGAAAAGTCATATAACTGAGATTAAATGATTTAGCCAGTCTTAGAGAGAATAGAGGCTTGCTGAGTCCTCTGGTCCTAACTGGGCAAAGTTTGAAAGAGCACTAGCTATGGATTGAAAGGACCTGGGCATAAATCTCATTTCTGATACCTACTACCTGTGGGATCTTGGGACAATCACTTAACTTCTTTGGGCCTCAGTTGCCTCATCTGTAAAATGAAGATCTGGGACTAGATGGACCCTGAGGTCCTTTTCTGCTCTAGATTTTGATTTTATGACTTCTTCAGCTTGGCAATCAGAGCAGAAACGTTTAGTTCTTAAAGTTAAGGTCAAATCCAGCTCATTTGGACCTCATTAGCATTCATCAGGGGACATTTTCCCTCTCTAATTTTTGTTACTTGTGTAATTCATTTCCTTTTGAATCCTGTTTATACTTGTTCAGCATTAATCTATTTGGGGGCCCTACCGTTACAGTCATCACCAATGAGAGCTATTAACTAAATGTGAGCTTTCCATGGAACATATACATGTTTAATCACTCTTTTCTTTTACAGATTAGAAGAAATGTTTTGGAAAGTACCATGTCAGGAAACAGAGAAGCTGGGGTTATATTTGGCTCCCTACCTATATACAGGGTAAATGCAAGCTACATCTTTATTAGCATAGTAGAGACAAACTCTCCTATGATTTTAAAGTGGAACACCTCAAATTATATATATATATATATATATATATATATATATATATTTGTTGAAAATCTACTCAATGTCCACTCAGATGAGTGTTATTGATAATACAAAATAAATGTAAAACATTTCTGTCCTCAGTGAGCCTACAGTTTCTTTAGGAAAATAAAAGTAATTAATATGAAACATTTCAAAACAATTGAATCCTAGACTGCGCTACTCTCTTTTTCATCTGATCCTTCCCTTCTGCCTACAAACATTTTCAAGTCCTTTATCCTAAAAATAAGAGACTTCCCTAAACTAAACCATTTTTTCAAGCTTTCTTTCTCTTTCTCTCTGTCTCTCTGTCTCTGTCTCTCTATTTCTATCTCTCTGTCTGTCTCTCTCACACACCCATGCATGCACGTGCGTGCGCACGTGCACACACACACACACACACACACACACACACACACACACACCTGAGGCCTGAGAATATTGCAGTCCACCCTGTCCTCATCAGAAATCACGTAATTCATTCATCTCGCTATCTGGACAACTGCTGCCATTCTCCCCATCAAAAACAAGTGGAGGTCCTGATCAATTCTACGAGGAGTTTATACTGGATCTAAGTAATATTTTCCAAGAATCCCCAGAAGGAGGCTACTAACTGGTAGATTTACCACTATTTAAAATGGTTCATAGAAGAGGTAGAAATAAGTCACATCTCTTCAAGAAACCCATCACAGTCTACACAAGGCCAAAAAGACACAATGTATAGGAAGCACTAACACAAGAAGCTAAAGGCACTTAACACTATGGAGGAAGCCTAGACCTATGACTACAATATGTTTTCCTTGTGGCATGAAAATCCTCAATTATAGTGGCTCTTCCTCCACAACTTACTAGGCTTTCATCCACAGGGCAGTATTTTCTTCCCATAAACTCATCATCATCATCATCAAAGGCCTTTTGTAGCTCATGATAAGAGGGTCAGTGACCAAAGCATTGATTCTAAGTAGCTACTCTCAGCATTCTTCCAAAACTCCATCAGTCAATACACATTTAGTAAATGCCTACTATGTACAGAGCACTGTGCTAGACACTGGGTGGAAGTGGGGGGAGGGGAATATTACACTTTGATAAGATGTAAAGTCTAGTAGGGTAATAAGGCATAATACATAAATAATCATAATAGAGGACAAATAATTCTAAGTGGTGTAAGCAGGGCAATGATGTGAATTGACACTAGGAGATGTCCAAGATTTAGGGATGATCAATTATTTAGGAAGATCTCACAAAAAGAAAGGATAACATGGACAGTGCCCTGGGAGTAGGAAAGGAGTTCCACTTTCATCCCAACACAAAAATGCAAAAAGATAGTACAGTGACATAATCTAGAGGAAAGAGGCATGGGAGATGGGAGATGCTAAAGTGGATAGCACTGGGAATAGAAGTGGAAAAGGTTGTGTAGATCAGGGAAGAGTCATGAAAACTAGTCAACAAGTTTAGTATCCTGTCAACTATTAATTTTTATTTTCCAGGTTCCAAGCCCCACAAGTCTGAGATTCCTTCCCCTCATTGGTGCAGATGCACATAAGGAGTCTTCAGAAAATTTTCAAGGAAAAAAGAAGGGAGGTCGAGTTCAGCATTCACAAGTAAGCTATGTACTGGGGATTCTTTGGGGTGCTTCTGCTAATTTTAATGTATTTTTTAAATTCAATTTTATTTTCAGTTTCAAATTCTCTGTCTCCCACCTTCACCTCCCCCACTCCCTAAGGAAACAATAAAATAAAACCTGTTATGTGTATTTATACATACATATAGTTAAGCAAAACAAATCCCCATAGTAGCCATGGTGTGTGTATTCATATTGCAGTCTGAGAGTTTATCACCCCTCTATCTGTAAGTTGACATCAAGTTTCATCATGAATCTTTTGGAACTATGGTTGGGTTCTATTGTGTTAATCAGAATGCCTGAGTCTTATGAGCTTGGTTTTTATTTCACAGTATTGTTGTTACTGTATAAGTTGTTCTCCTGGTTCTGCTTACTTCACTTTGCATCATTTTAGAAAAGTCTTCCTAAAACGCTCTCCTTCATCATTTCTTATAGCACAAAAGTATTTCATTGCATACATATACAATAACTTATTTAGCCATTTCCCAATTAATAAACACTCCTTCATTTTCTAATTTTTTGTCACCACAAAATAAGCTACCATATTTTTGTATATATGGGTTCTTTTCTTCTTTCTCTAATATCTTTGAGGTATAGATCCAGCAGTGATATTGCTGGGTCAAAAGGTATGTACATTTTAGTAAATTTGGGGGAATAGTTCTGAACTGCTTTTCAGAATATTCTAATCCTTATTTTGATTTGAAATCCTTTCCACTCTCTCCTGTTTATGCAGAACATGTTATATCTAAAATATTCTATCCTATCTATTTATATTCTAAACTCTTATACTGAATGTGTGTTTAAGGCAATGAGATAGAGATTGGGAGCCAGGTAGGCAGAGATAAAGTGAATACAAAGAATTGTCTTATTAGTAAAGTTGTGTCTACTATTACTTTCGGCCTCATAGTTCACTTACTTGTTCAAAAAGTCAGGCAACCCCAGATGATATCCCTGAGAGATTTTATAACGACTACTTAGAAGTTTCCATTATTATTATTTTTATTAATATTATTATCCTGGTTACATGTCCCAGGATATTTACTGTACCATTACATCCACATATGGGTCAATAATTTCAGCAGATGTGCAAAGTTAAGTTTTTACTTATAGTATGATGTAAAAGAAAGAGCATCACATTTGGATTTAGTGAACCTGGGTTGGGTTACTGGATCTACTACTTATAACTTCTATGACTCATGGCAAATGACTACATCTCTCTAAGACTTGGTTTCTGTAACTGAAGAATGAGGGAGAGAAGTGGTTGGATTAAATAATCATCATGGTTCCTCTCAGCTCTTCAGTCCTATGAACTTATGATCCCTCTACTAATACCCACTGTTAGTCAATCTGTAAGCCCTTAATCAAACTTGATGCCTTCCACCTAGTATGATTTAAGCCAGTCTTCTAGGTCAAAAGTTACCAAGGGGAGAAGATATAAACCAGCAATGATTTTTTGTAGTCCTTCTTTACATGACATCAAACTGAAAACGAAAAGAATAAGATGTGGGGCATGGGGGGGGGGGAGCAGAGGATGATTTAATTGCATTGTGACCTTGGGTAAGTCACTTAGCCTCTTAAAGTCTTAACTGCCTGCTCTGTATATAGATGGATTGGCATTAATGAGGCAGGATGGCATAGTGGAAAAGATAACACTGGACTGAGTCAAGAAACAAGTTCTAATCTCCAAACATCCTAATTATATGTGTCCTTGGCCAAATTACTTCATCTCTCTGCTTCTCTAGTATTCAATAAATTGACTGGATTAAATAATCATCTAGTTCTCTTTCAATTCTATGCTTCTTATTGATATGTAAGGCCCCATACAAATCTATAATTCATTGTTCCCATTCTATTACATGAAGAGATAATGCTAGCATACACTTGTCATGGTAACACTGAATAAAACTTGAATTCTATAAAAAGAAAGATATTTATTTTGAACTAGGGTTCTGAACTATGCATGCCAAAGGTGTAATGTGTAAATAATTATGTTATTATGTAAATAATTATGTTGATGTTAGAATTTTAAGTCATCAGAGCCCCATTGAGTTAAAAATGCTATTTTATAAATAAAATGATATTATTTTAATTTTTGGTTCATGGAATTCATGAGAACATAGGAAATTCAAATAAATTACCACCTCTGACAGTAATTTTGGTGGAAAAAAGAACATCTGATGGTGGAAGAGAGCCCAATGAATTTAACATGATCTACTCTTCATTATCAAGTAAATGATGCAAAGGATTAGATAATCTAGATATAATAGGGGTCTTCTAGCCAGTATACTAATATTCTGACCAAGCTTCATTCATCCCACTCTGCACAAAAATTACTTTTACTTAGAATTCATTATATGAATTATTTGGGGAATTAAATCTGCCTTCCTACTTGTGTTTTGATAAGGCATATATTAAAAATAATTTATGTTCTCTAGTTAAATATTGACAACAAGGAAGAAATCTGAAGTTTTGTTAGATGTCAAGGAGAAACAAGTCTGAGATCCAAAATTAACCACACATAATTGTTGATACAACAGATACACATCCAAACTGAACCACTAATTAACTATGCAACTCTGGGAAAGATATTCCCCTCTCTGGGCCTCAGTTTTTCCTCTTTAAAATGAAAGAATTAGACTAGGTGATCTCCAAGGTCCATTTCATCTTCAAGACTCTATGGTTCTACAAATCAAGCTCAGATACTTCAAAGTTGATTCTTACAGTCATTTTCTTGGAATGTGCAGGATACTTAATATGTGTTCAAAGTCAAAGGAAACAGTATGTCATTTTGGTTTTCTGGAAATAAATGTTTTTGTTTCAGTTAATAATTCTGGTAGGTCATCCTGCACACAAGGAAAGAACATGCTAGGACTATCCCCGTAGGCTAGCAAGGACAGAAAATATGAAACTATTACAGTTCCTTCTGGTTTGTCAGGAAAATAAAAGATATGATATATAGGAAGAAAGAATGGATTGAGAAACTCTTTGGTATAAGGGAAAAAAGCTGGATTTGGAGTCACTTTTGCCACTTACATATCTGTGCCATATAGATTCTTGGATGACACAGCCTCAAAGTTTTTGTATGAGTATGTCCCTTACCAGCTCAAGACCTCATCTATAAAATGAGGAAGTGGGACTTTGTTATCTCTATAGTCTCTTCTGGCCCTAAATGCATGAACATTTTTTGGTTGCTGAAAATTAGCTCTTAAAATACCAATCAGATCTGTAACCTAAAATAGAATGAAGGTCCAGTATATTGTTTTTCTGTGCCTGGCACAGAGTAAGCAATTAATAAATGATGATTGATTAAAATCAATGATGAATGTTGAATATAAGGAATAGAATCAACAAATATATATCGATCTATTCTGTAAAAGACTTTTAGAGTACCGTGTTTCCCCGATAATAAGACACTGTCTTATTAGTTTTTTTGGACAGAAAAACACCAGAGGGCTTATTTTCAGGGGAGGGCTTATTTTAATGAACATTGACAGCAATTTTAATGAACAGGCAAATGTGAACAAAAAAATGTACCTTTATTCAATAAGCAAATCACTGGGGAAGAACAGGATGACGCGCTCACTGCTGCAGCTCTGATTGGATGCAGCTCGGAGCGTGGCGTGCGTTTCACGGGGGGGGGAGGGGTATGGTGCATACAGAGGGTACCGTAATGTAGCGTGTAGCGCAGGGGATCACCTTCACTACAGTAGCAATCTCAATAGGGCTTATTTTCAGGAGGGCTTATTTTAGAGGAATCTTACACAGTAAGGGGAGGGCTTATTTTCGGGATAGGTCTTATTATCGGGGAAACACGGTAGCTCTTATATCAGGTCTCAGATGGTTTAAGATGTTTTTTTTTTTTTTTGGAGTGGGGGAAGGTAGGGCAGTTGGGGTTAAGTGACTTGCCCAAGCTCATACTGCTAGTTTTTTGTGTTAAGTGTCTGAGGCAGGATTTGAAGTCAGATTTTCCTGACTCTAGGGCCGGTGCTCTATTCACTGTGCCACCTAGCTTCCCAGAGCGTATGATTTTTACTTGGCCAATGACTCATGAGTAAGTCTCTTAACCTCTTCTCCTTGTTTCCTCATTAAAAAAAAAAAAGAAAAGAAAGAATATTAGATTGAGAAACAGCTGAAAATTCACTTTAAAAAGACTTATAATGTCCTAGGGTAATAATTATGTCATATATCATAGATCTGAAAGGGACCCTATAGGGTCATCTTGTTCAATACCTTTGCTTTACAGATGAAGAAGCTGAGACCTAAAAAGGTGAAGCTACTCATTTTTATAACTGTTACTTATGGTCACACAAAATGAATAACAAAATAAGGACTAAAACTTTGACTCTACACTATACCAACCCAGTTTTACTTAGTGATTTGGATGTAAAGGGAAACAAACATTTTCTTTGGGGAATGGAGGTCATTTCAAAAAATCAGAAATACCAATAAGCCCTAATTAGGAAAAGGATGAATGTTGGAGCAAGAGTTAAGGAACCTCCACTTCTCAGATTCATTTCATTTAGTCCACAGGGTAACATTGCTCTGGTCATCGCACCAGTAGTATGGGGGTGGCAGGGATTCCTTTCTGGAGGGCTGCTATTGCTAAAACATTCAGAATCATTTTTTAAGTTATATAAAGCAGTTGGAGAGCTGTGATTGATCAACATTTCAAAAGGCAATGATAAGAGGTGACCCATGCTGAAGTCCAAGTAACCAGGATCAAAGGATCATAATTCCTAATCCTTTTCCTTCTTCATCACTTTCTCTCTCCCTCTTTTTCTCCCCCCCCATGCCCTTCCTTTACCCAATTCAAATTTGGAATCACACATACATATATGTATATATACACATATATAATATCTCAGAATAAGGGGAAAGAAAATGAAGGAGTGCCCATCAATAAGGAAATGAGTCTACTACATTATGCTATAAGTAAAAACTCTTAACTTTGCATATCTGCTAACATTATTGATCTATCTATATATACACATGCATATATATGCATATATATTAGTTGTGTTATTAACCTGGGTTTTTTGCATCTCTGTTCTTAATCTTCAAGTCAGGCAAATTTAACTTTTTGATGTGTTTTTTTTCCTCTTATAAAACACTCAAAGTCTAATGTCAATTTTTATTTGTAATGTAGTTGGCTTTCCTCCTTCTGTCAGTCAATAATTCTTTTTTTTTAAAGCAATCAGGGTTAAGTAACTTGCTCAAGGTTACATGGCCCGTTATTTTTATGTGGGTGCCGAGTATCTGGGGCCAGAACCGATCCCAGGTCTCCTGATGCTGGGGCCAGCACTCTGACTTACTGTGCCACCTGGCCGCCCCAGTCAATAACTCTTAATGGGAAAAAATTTTACATATATATGCATTTATCTCCACTTTAGAAAATGCTTTCTACTAGGAAAATATGAAAGGGTAGGGGGAGGCCTATTTCCTTCCAGGAGAAATTGTAATTTGTGAAAACATCAAAGTTCAAAATGGCTTACAACACTCCTAATATTTACATTTGTAATTTTAGATACTAATCCATGTATCCTTTATTTCACAGTCTCGAAGGAGAAGTCTGAGAAGAAGTTTAGCCCCAGGGGTTAATCTGACTTCTTCCTTCTTCCCAGTCATTCAGAAGTAGGAGAAGAAAAATCAGAAGTTGCTGCTACCCAGTCTTTAAATAAAACCTTGAGACCTGGTCAGCACCTTAGTGGACAATCTTTATTTCAACATGGTGAGTGAGTAATCCTTTGGGGTCTTCACCTATCCCTTTAGACTGACCTAAAGAAAATTCTCTCTTTAGTGTTTTCAGCTCAAAATATCAAGCAAACATAACACAGTCACCCTCAACATACTAAACTCATTGAAGGCTATTTAAATAATCTGATTTGTTTGCAGTGACCTATATAAACAAACCTGTACAAAAGGAAATCAATGAATGGGTAGAATTCACCAAAAAAGGATATTTCATTTTACTAATTCAGGTGATACATTTGTATCATTTAGTTTTATGAATGAGAGAAAATAACTAATATATTTTAAACTATATACATTAAAAAAAGATGACCTAATATCTACAAATAGCTGTTACAACTTAATAGTCTTAAAGTCTACAAAGTGCTTTTACTTTTTAAAAAATATCCCCATTACTTTGCATGGTATTCAATACAAAGGAGATAATTAATAGCTATAAACTGAATTGAAGTGTAAAGTTAAGGGGGGGGGGGGGAAAGGGGATTGACTTATTCCCTGTACCAATGCAGATTGATCCCTGCTCCATAGTTTTAAGACAGTTGCCTGGGGTGTTGGTAAATCAAGTAACTTTTCCCTCATTCTCAAAGTCCAAGTGGCAGAGGAAGTGCTTGAATCTAGGATTTCTCCCCAGATATCTCATAGTACTTTGTATGAGTTTGCCACATTCTGCTTAGCATTAGTTATTTATGTGCTTGGTTGTAGCTTCCCTGCTAAATTGCAAGGTGCCTCAGGAGATGGATCATGCTTTTTATTTAATCTTTGTATGCCCCAGTATTCCATAGATTTTCAAGTGGTGGTATGTTGTAGAGAGGAATCTTTTTCAATTATGGTTTGTCCCAGGTTGAGAGGGGTCCCTCCTATATCTAAATTTCTGTGACTGTGAATAATAATGGTATCTCCCATTTCTATAACACTGGATTTGGGAGTTTATAAGAATCTTCTGAATCTCATCTCTGTTGCTAATACTGCTTTGCATGACCTGAGTCAGGTCATTGAAACTCCAGGGATAAGTTTCTTTTTCTCTATCATAGGTGTATGATTTATGTATGATAATTTTGCCACTATTCCTCACAAGGTTGAAGAATGTATTTAAATCCAAGTGCTTTCCCCTCATTATCAAATTGGCTCTCCTCAGTGTGTGTTGAATTGAATTCATGATAAAAAGTTTTCCATGGTTTCCAAGTTTTCCATTGCTCTCAGGATAAAGGCAGAATTTCTTCAATTGACTTTTCAGGGTCCCTCACCATCTCTCCCCAATTTACCTATCTACTTTTTTCCCTTCCAGAATTACCCTTGCAGAAATATAAAACTAGAGAAAATCATAATATGTTCATCCTCATCCTTGTCTCCTAACATTTTTTAAATAGATTAAATCTACTTAAAATTAAGTTTAAGAAGGGCAGCCTGGGAGGGGAGGAGAAAGGGAAATAATGCCCCAGAGGGCAGCATGAAGCTTGGAAGGGATGTATGTTTTCGGGGTTGTTTGTGTGTGTGAGTAAAAGAGGATAGGAGAAAATTATTTCCAGTGTCTTTTTTTGGTACCAACTGGCTATGCCACCTTCTTATTTCCTACCCCCTGCCTCCCTGAGGCATATCCAGCTGCTTGGTCCCCATAGCAACTCAGGGAGAGCTCCCTGATTTGCTGTGGTCTAATAAGGACTTTATTTATCAACCACTATGTACCAATCACTCCTTCCTAGTGGTTACTCTCCAAGGAAAGTGAGGCCATTTCCTTAATGTGCTGCAAACATACACTGCTCAGTGCTGCCTTCATTGTTCTGCTCATATTGTTTTCTCTGGTGTGAAATAACCTACTTCCTACCCCCAAATATATAAATCTTACCCCTTCTTCCAATTAGTTCCCAATAAATACGATCCACTCCATGAAGCCATCCTTGATTCTATCAACTCATGTTGATCTCCTTCTCTCTAATTTCCATATTCTTTGTCTGTAATAATTTTTCACTTAATAATGTGTATAATTATGTATTATTATACACAATAATTTTTATTGTTTTTAACTTTAATTTGTGTATGTCAATCAGTAAGCATTTCTAATATATGCCAGGCCTTTTGCTAAGTGCTAAGTGGAGATACAAAAACAGAAATTAAACTGTCTCTGTCCCCAAGGAGTTTACATTCTATCAGGGGAGACAAGATGTGTATATGTAAATATATACCACAAGGTAAAATTTTTTGTCAGGGAAGGCAAACACATATGGGAAGATCAGTAAAGATTTCATGAAGAAGGCAGCATTTGAGTTGAGCCTTGAGAAAAACTAGGGATTCTGAGAGGTGGAGGCGAGGAGAGAATACATTCTAGGTGTGGGGAACAATCAGTACAACAACATGGAAAAGAAATGTGTTATTATCTTGTAATGGTAAAGAAATTTGAAGATCTTCCCTGCCCCTTAATGGGCCTCACTTGGAGCCCAAAAATAGAAGCTTGCTTAGGGGAGGCTTGTTTTCCACCACACCTTTTGTTACTTTGTAATTAGGAAGTGGATCAAGAAGGTTGTGATTTCTTCTGACCCTGGAGATGTATATATATACACACATACATACATACCCTGTTGTGAGATTTTGCTTTGGGGCTCACTTATGGGAAGAGTTGTGTGATTTGACCAGATGAGACTCTGGGCAGGCATTGAGCCCCTCAGCTTTGAAAACCCTGATGTTGGTGCTTCTCTCTCTGGTAACTAACACTGTGTGTATGTAATGGACAGACAACTAGAAGCCCTGTCGGTTGGTCTGTTGAATTGTGTTATTTTCTCTGTATCTTTTGTTTGCTTGTGATTTGTTTGTATTTTATAAAGTTTAGGGTGCTGACTTTTTCCCCTGAACTAAGTGAATTATATATGTATATATGTTTGATTAAAGTAAGATTGTTAACCCCTTTTGAGTTGCTTTCCTTTAGAAAAGCAGATCAAAGAACCTGTGCTAGTAGCCATCCTGGGTATGCTAGCGTGCTTGCTGTTACACATCTCCAGTAGGATATAAGTTCCTTGAAAAAATGGGCAAATTTTGTACTTCTTGAATTTTTATTTACCACATGCACATAGTGAACAATCAGTATACATACACTTGCTTAACTGTATTTTAATTGTTTAAGTGATATTTATTGGAGGAGGCAAGACCACAGAATGTTTCTCTGAATCTGGTCATCAAACACTGGTTCTATCTTTTGCCCAGAAAATCCTTAAACTCCATCTGCCTCGTGGTGCAGTCCAATTTTAAGAATCACCCCTCAGTATCTGGCCCAGTATCTTATTGCATCCTTTTTATGTGAAAAGAATGTCATTATTTTTCCTCTAATGGATGTTACTTAGCCTTCAGTGCCAGGAACATTTGGTGCTATGTTCATAATAGTTAGCATTGTGGTGAAAATTACCATTCATAATTTGGGTAAGAAGCAGAAAAATGAAAATGATTTGCAAAATTTATTGTCCTTTCAATACTATCTCAAGAAAGGGGTCTGTATAACTTGTCCAACTGGGTAAAATGAAAAGTAGCCTATAAATGAAAACTGCCCATTTGTATTTATGTCCATTGACTTTGCTAAAGAAATTATTTATAGATCTAGATATGAAAAGATTAATTCTAAGAAAATAGATAACTATTTTCCTTCTGTCAAATGCAGAATACTTCCACTTTATGGAATATCATTTTGAACCATACATAAGAAGAGGCAGTATGGAACAGGAGGAAGAATACTGGTTCTGGAATCATCTAGAATCCTTTGCTTAAAGATAGAGCTGCTGAATACCTCTTACAGAAGTACAAAGTGCTTGAGATAGCCCATGATGGGCATGATATTCTATGGCTACCCTGAAAGATACTATATAAACTCCTGTGTTATTATATGTCCTATATTAAATACATATGATATATATATATATATGTATGTGTATGACATATAACTCCTCAAAAAGGGAAGTTGTGTTCTCAGTATCACTAACACTGCTTTCAGATGGAGACAGAGAGGTTATACCCACCTGCTAGAACAAACTACCTTTCTCTGTCACTCAATAAATATTAAGTGCCTACTCCATGCCATGTACTGTGCTAAGCACTGGGGATTCAAAGAAAGGAAGAAGATGGTCCCTGCCCTGAAAGAAATTTCTAAGGAACCTGAGTCATATTGATGACCAGGACTCCCAAAGTAACTCTATGAATCAGTGGCAATTACCACTAGTGCCAAGATTATCCTATTCTCAGCCTGACAAAATCCCTGGCTTCGGCCTACTTTGGTTACTGTGGTTAGCCCCCAAATCTCTGATATATCTAGACATTGGTTCACATTCATGTTCTTAGCACTGAGACAGAACATGTCTGATACCATGTTACCTTGCAGTATCTGATGACTCACACTTATTAGTAAAACTTGGGAAAGTTTACAAGATGGGGATGTATGTAATATATAGAGTAATAAGCTGATACATGAACTTTGTAAAAAATGTATAGACTCATTCAGTGAGTTCATTTTATTCCAACCTGAAAGGCAGAAGTTATTTAAGGACTCAAACCAGAAAAAAATATATATATATCACTGCGTAGGGAAACAAGATATTCCCTAACCCTCACTTAGGTTAACTTTTCTATGTATAACTCCAAACCTCTTCTCTACTCCAGGACTCCAGTCACCCTCCCTCTCAGGCAAGTTTAATCTCTCCCGTATGACTGGATCTTTCCATATGCCAACACATATGCTCAGGCCTCCTAAATTCTGTTTTATTATTCAATTTCTTAGAAAAAAAAATTGTCTACTATTTGATGCCTTTATTTCCTCACTACCCACTTCTCTGCTCAACCCCTTTCTTTTGACCCCCACTATCCTACTAAAACTGCTTTCTCTAAGTTCACTAATAACCACTTAATTGCAAATCCAATGGCATTTTTCAATACTCATCCCCTTTTAACTTTTCTGAGATTTTTGATACTATTGACCACCCTTCCCCTACGAGATACTTTATCTTCCCTTAGCTTTAAAGAAATCAAACAATCTGGACTTTTTAGGAATCCTCATTTCCTAATCACTTCCAGTTTCCTTCATTGGGTCCTCATTATACTCTATTGCAAGTGTTTTCCAAATATCTGTTGTTGGCCCTTCTTTCCCCATACTGTCTCCCACCCCTAAAGCTTTAGCTGGTTGGTTGGTTGTTGTCCTTCATTTTTGAAGAAGACCAAAATGACACCACTCTGCTAAAGTCAAGTTTCAATGCATCTGACTGTGGCTGATCAGACCAATATGAGCTCAGAATGCTCTACCATAGGTCAGGCACAAATAGTCTGTGTGAACATTTGGGGTGGGTTCTCCAAATCTACACATCCTGCATTTCCTTTGAGCTGTTTCAATTCTGCTTTGCTCATAGGGCATAGCACCTTCTCTGATGTGGGCATGCCATGCTGAGTGGTCCTGTACCAGTGTCTCCCATGTCACACAATCCATTCCAAAGTTCTTGAGAGAGACTTTGAGAGTGTCCTTGTATCGCTTCTTCTGACCACCATGTGAACAGTTGCCCTGTGTGAGTTCTCCATAAAAAATCTTTTGGCAATCATCCATTTTGCTTTCAGACAATGTGGCCAGCCCATTGGAGTTGCACTTTCTGAAGCAGAGTTTGAATGCTTGGCAGTTTAGTTCAAGTATGGACTTCAGTGTCTGATATCTTATCCTGCAAGGTGATCTTCAGAATCTTCCTCAGACAATTCACATGGAAGCAATTCCGTTTCCTGGCATGGCACTGGTAGACTGTCCAGGTTTCACAGGCATACAGCAATGAAGTCAACACAATGGCTCTGCAGACCTTCAGTTTGGTAGTCAGTCTAATACCTCTTCTCTCCCATACTTTCCTTCAGAGCCTCCCAAACACTGAGCTAGCTCTGGCAATGCATGTGTCAATCTCATTATCAATGTGTACATCCCTGGAAAGTACATTGCCAAGGTAAGTGAACTTATCCACAGCATTCAAAACTTCTCTATTTGCTGTAACTGATGGTTCCACACATGCATGGTGTGGTGGTGGCTGATGGAGCAAAGTTTTCTTGGTGTTAATTGTTAGGCCAAAATTAGTACAAGCAGAAGAAAATTGATCCATACTTTGTTTCATCTCAGCTTTGGAGGCTGCATTGAGTGCACAATCATCTGCAAACAGAAAATCATCCACCATTACTTTCTCTACTTTGGTCTTGGTTTGTAGCCTTTTTAAGTTGAAGAATTTACCATCAGTGCAGTAGCTGACCTTGCTGCCATGTTCATCTTCATTGAAAACATTTGACAACATGACTGAAAACATCATGCTAAAAGCATGGGAGCAAGCATACAGCCTTGTTTCACTCCATTGTTGACTAGGAAAGCACAAGAGCATTGTCCATTATCTAGAACCCGGGCAAGCATGCCATCATGAAGTTGATGTATAATGCTGATGAACTTCTCTGGGAAACCAAATTTTGACATAATTTTCCATACGCCCTCAGGACTAACAGTATCAAAGGGCTTGGTCAGATCTACAAACGTTATGTACAGACCTCTGTTCTGCTCCTCACATTTCTCCTGGAGTTGTCAGGCAGCAAACACTATATCAACTGTTTCTCAGCCCTTGAGAACACTAGTTCTCAAGTAGATGACCATCTTCCAGGTGAAGGATTAGTCTATTAAGGAGGACTCTGGCAAGGATCTTGCCAGCAATGACTAAGAGAGAGACCCCCCTCTCCCGCCATGATTGTCACAGGAAAATCTATTTCCTTTAACCTTTATAGAGATAGACAATGGAGGCTTCCTTAACTCCTGGGGGATAACCTCCTCCTGCCATTTAACCTGGAAAATTTCAGTCATTATTTGTATGAGCAATGGACCCCCTACCTTGTAAATCTCAGCTGGAATAGAATTAGCACCAGGTGTTTTGCCATAGGAAAGAAGCCTAATGACATTCAAAACTACTTCTTCAATTGGAGCTTCAACTAGGAAGGGACTGACTTCTAATTGAGGTAAATGGTAAATGGCCTCAGCATTGACTGATGAGAACACTATGTTCTCTGTTGAGAACACTATGGAAGTGTTCAGCCCATCTCTCTAGGATCATGTCCTTATTACTAATCAATGTGGCTTCATCAGCACTGTGATGCACTATAGGTCTTTGACCTATAAATAGCCTTCAGGGCATCATAAATAACCTCTATATCTAGTCCTGACCTCTAAATTCCAGATCAACACCTATTACTTCTCATAGAACTTCTCATTTGGAGACAGAAACAAGGTAAAACTGTCATCTTTTGTCCTACTTTATATCATTATCACACCCCAGTTATTACTACTACTATCTATCTACATTCACTGTCTCTCTGTTGTCACTTGGGTCATCTGCTACTTTGATCTTTTGATGTAGTCTACAACCGCTTATAAAATTCTCTCCAATACTTTGTATTTTACCAGTAAAGTTAGTGACTTTAGTTATTTGCTTGTTTTCATGGCTACTTTTTCATTTCTCAGTGGATTTTGTATTTCATGATTTACAGTATCTAGGATTCCATTTGGACCTCATATAAGCTGACATTCACAAGGCTAAATCCTAAGAAATGTCAGACAATTGTCCAGGAGCTACATGGTAAAAAATCAATCATTTCCTTTGGGATAAAGGAAAAGCAATTGAATTTCTCACAAACTTGGAAGAATAAACTTAATTCTCGGGTACTACTAAGAGTTGCTTTGCCATTTAGAACCAATCTCAGAAAAGAAGAAAGTAACACGACTCAATTAAGACAGTGGCCAAACCTAGATGTCTGACTGGGATGTGTTGATGCTGAATTTTAGCCCTTCTCAATGAATCTAGTTCTGATTTTCAATGACAACAATTGATCATAAAGATGCAATTTCCTTAAAGACATGGCTTTTATAAAGGCCTCTTTGTTGTTTTTCCATTGATAAGTATCTGTATGCAGAACAACAAATAACTTATAATATAGCAAATTGGTCAAAACTAAACATCTACCAGTGTACTATACAAGTATACCTCCAGTAGAAAGAAAGCAAAGTAGAAATTTGCATGGGCAATGGGGAAGCATTGGCTATCCCATGCCAGAGTTTTCAGAATTTATCATAGCAAATGGCAGTCAATGGATAACAATGAAAAAGTCAGTAGTTAGGTTTACTAAATATTTTTTTTAGGGTACTGGCAAACTTTTCTTCTTTAGAGGAGAGGCCCATTTCTACACACTTCAAAACCACAAAAACTTTGTTGCCAGAAAGTAACTTTGGTATTATCCAATCCACATATCTCATATTACAGATGAGTAATGTGGGCCCAAAGAAGTCTAGGAACTGGCCTAAGGTCAAACAGAGAGTCAGTGAAAGAACCCATATTCACATAGGTCTTATACCACAATGGGCCTTTTACTCTACCCCACCCCCAAATTATTTAATTCTGTGCTATGCCCATGGTAGGTGCTTGTTGACACACTACCTAAATGAATCAATTTAGTCAAAACAACTAGAACAATCAAACTTTGTCCTGTTCATACTACATACCAGAGAATCCATTCTCATCTGAAATCAGGTCAAGAACATCTCTTATTAAAAAGTTCCACAACTTTATCCTGTGCCTAAGTATTTGCCTATGGATTTTAGAGGCCAGGGGGATCAAAATATTCTTCCATTTTCTAAGGACTACTTTAAAGCCTTATGAGGGATATAATACATCATGTAATGTGGTCCATTATGACTAGATAAAGCAAAACTGATAGACCATGCATTTTTATAATAGTTTGCATTTATAAAGCCCTATAAGGTTTGTAAAGTTCTTTAGAAATGTTATATTATTTTATACTCACAACAACCCTGGTGTTATTACCTTCATTTTTATGGATGAAGAAACTGAGGCAGAGGTTAAGTGATGTGCCCAGGTCACACAATTGGTACACGTCTGAGGCAGGATCTGAACTCAGCTCAAGCACCCAATCTACTGTATCACCTAGCTACTTAGCTGAAACATTTTACAACATAGTCTGATCTATGTGTTGGAGTCCTCAGTTGCTCATCCATCTTACTATAAGGTTGGAGAGAGACTTACAAGGGAGTCCAGGTAGCATGGACTGAAGCATGGGTAGCATGGATGAAATAAATCTACAGTAAATGTTGGATTAGGTTGAACTGCATTGGATGGGATGAAATAGGATTAATTTATCAACATACAAGTTGTTTATCCCAGGAGAATGCAAATTCCTTGATGACAGAGGTTATTTTTACCTTTGTCCCCAGTCTCTAGTCCCTTTCATGATACCTCCACATAGTAGAGACAAAAAAGTTATTATTAAATGGAATTGGGTTTAACTGAAGTGGTCAGAATTCTAGAAGGAAAACATTGTATTTAATGTAAATGTCAGTGGACTTATTAGGATAGTGATGTGAAAGGTCATAGCCAAGCTCTATCACATAGACTCTGCCAAAATCTAAAAGGACACAAAATCAAATAATAATCAGTACATCCAAAAGAATTTTTTTTAATGTAGTAAATTCCTTCATTCACCCTAGGACTATACAAAAACACACCTATAAGCTACAGGAGCAGGAATAGGGATTTTGATAGGGAAGGCAGTATGAATTCAGGTTAAGATGCCCTAAGGCTGAAGCAAGACTTTTTTTTTCATTTTTCAAATACTTTATTAAGTTTGGATTTGCATCATTCATTTCCACCAGATTTTGAGTTACAAATTTTCTCCCCATTTTTCCCCTACCCACTGCCCCAAAATAGCAGTCCCACAGGATATCCCTTCCTCCATTCTGCTCTCTCCCATATCTTCTCCCATACCCCCTTCGACTTTTCCAGTAGGCCATGGTAGATCTCTATGCCCCAGTGCCTGTATATCTTATTTCCCAATTACATATAAAACAGTATTAATAATAGTGTGTGTGTGTATGTATATATATATATATATATATATTTATTTATTTATTTAAAAATTTGATTCTAAAACTTTGAATTGCAGATTCATTCCCTTCCTCCCTTGTCACCCATTCTTACTGGGAAGATAAGGAGTTTAGTATAGGTTGTACATGTGTAGCTAATGCAAAACATTAACATAGTAGATATATTGTAAAAGACTGACTATATTTCCCTCCCTCCTATCCCACCTCCCACTTGTTCCATTATGTACTTTGATCCCATCCCTTTTCAAAAGTGGGTGCTTCCAACTTCCCTCCACCCAGCCTGCTCTCCATTCCATCATCCCCCCTCTCATCTGTTTCACCCCTACTCCCCTGTAGGGTAAGATACCCAATTTAGGGTGTATTTCATTCCCTCCCTGAGCCAAATTCAATGAGAATAAGGTTGACCCATTCCCTTTTGCCTTCCTATTCTTCCCCTCCATGGTAACCATTTTCCCTTGCCTCTTCTATATGAGATAGTTTACCCAATTCTGTCTCTCCCCATCTCCTCTCATTATATTCCTCTCTCATCTCTTAATTTCACCTTTCAAGTATCATCCCTTCCTATTAAATTGGTCCTGTGCCCTTTATCTATGTATAACTGTAAACATATATACACACATTCACATATGTATTCATATGCCCATATACCCCCTGATATAGACATATATAGAGATAGATAGATGGATATTTCTATTCCCTTCAACTATTATCATACTGAGAAAAGTTTCATCACTTACAATTATCGTTTTTCCATGTAGGAATGTTAATAGTTCAGCTTTGATAAGTTCCTTGCGATTTCTTTTCCCTGTTTACCTTCTCATGCTTCTCTTGCTTCTTGTATCTGAATGTCAAATTTTCTATTCAACTCTGTTTTTTTTTCATCAAGAATGCTTGAAAATCCTTTATTCCATGGAATGACCACATTTTCCCCTAAAATATGATACTCAGTTTTGCTGGGTAGGTGATTCTTGGTTTTAATCCCAGCTCCTTTGCCCTCTGGAATATCATATTCCAAGCCCTTCGATCCCTCAGTGTAGAAGCTGCCAGATCGTGGGTTATCCTGATTGTGCTTCCACAATATTCAAATTGTTTCTTCCTGGCTGCTTGTAATATTCTCTCCTTAATCTGGGAATTCCGGAACCTGGCTATAATATTCCTAGGAGTTTTCTTTTTGGGATCCTTTTCAGGAGGTGATCAGTGGATTCTTTTGATCTCTATTTTGCCCTGTGGTTCTAAAACATCAGGGCAGTTTTCCTTAAGAATTTCTTGGAGGATGATTTCTAGGTTCTTTCTTTGATCATGGCTTTCAGGTAGTCAAATAATTTTTAAATTCTCTCCCCTGGGCCTATTTTCCAGGTCAGTGGTTTTTCCAATGAGATATTTCACATTGCCTTCTATTCTTTTCATTTGTTTGGATCTGTTTAACAGCATCTTGATTTATCATAAAGTCATTAGCTTCCATTTGCTCCAATCTAATTCTGAAGCAATGATTCTCCTCATTGAGCTTTTGAGATTCTTTTTCCATCTGGCAAATTTGTCTTTTTAAGGCATTCTTCTCCTCGTTGCTTTTTTGAGCCTCTTTTGCCATTTCAGTTAGTCTATTTTTTAAGGTGTTATTTTCCACAGTCAGGCTGTTGACTCTGATTTTGTAATTTTCTTGCATCGTTCTCATTTCTCTTCCTAATTTTTCCTCCACTTCTCTTATCTGCTTCTTAAGGTCCTCTATGACCTGTAACCAGCTTGTATTTTCCTTTGAAGCTTTTGGTGCAGGAGTTCTTATTTTACTGTCTTCCTCCTCTTCCATGCTTTGATCCTTTTTCTCCCCAAAATAGGAGTCTAATGTTGGATTCTTCTGTTTGCTTTGCTTCCTTTGCCTGGTCATGTTGCCACTCAATTACTTGACTTTTGGGCTTTTTGCCACAGTAGGACTCTGCTATCAGATAGGGGAGCTTTATACCAAATGCTGGGGTTTTCTCAGATGCCGGAGGTATTAGTTGGGTGCCCTCTCTGAAGCCTCCACACATTCTGGCAAACTGATCACACACCCCAGGACCTCCACCCTAGACCTCAATCCAGATCCAAGTAGGTTAAAGCAAGAATGATTACCCCTCAGACTGGTCTCTTGGTCCCCCTACAGTCTGAGGCTAGGAGCTGAAGCTGCCATGTGGGGCACCTGCACAGCCGAGGGTCCTCAGCATCTTCTCACCCCAGGGGCAAAAGCGGATGCACTCCCAACTACTGGGTCCCAAAGTCCACACTGCACTGACCTCTCACTTTGTCCTTAGTTTCTATGTGTTGATAATTCTGGACCACCACAGCTACTGGTGATCTAAAGTCCCTCCAGCCAGTGGCTGGTCAGGCCCACCCTGGGGCTAAAACCTTGGTGTGGCGCTGGGCTCAGCTCCCAGAGCACTGTGCTGGCTGATTCCTGCTGGCCTGCCGGGCTGTCCTCAGTGGGAGGTTAGCTTCTCTGTGTCATTTCGTGGGTTCTGTAGCTCCAAAGTTTGTGCAGAGTCCCCTTTTACATGGATTGGAGGTGGTGAGAGCTAGAACCACGTGGAGGTCCTGTTTCTACTAGGCCATCTTGACTCTCCCCTCCTGAAGCAAGACTCTTAAGATACAAAAAAGGGACTGGAAAACTTCAGCACCTTGACCAGTTATGTCCTGGTAGGAGGAAGGGAATCCACAACACCCAGACTAAGGACAACTCTAGGAGACCAGAAGACCATTGGAGGTAAAAAGTAAGGCAAAAACAATCTTTGCCCTCAAGAAGATTACCTCTAATGGGAGAGAAGATGTAAGTAATTACATACAATATATGTATAGAAAGAATAGATGGAAATAAAATAGATGGAAAGGACTAGCAGATGGGTGAACTGGAAAAAAACCTTCAAAAGGCAGGAATGGAGCTGAGTCTCAAGTGAAGTTAAGAAAACTAAGAGGTATAATGAGAAAAAAGAAAATCCCAATCATGGGGATACATGTACTACCGTGTTTCCCCGATAATAAGACACTGTCATTAATTTTTTTGGAAAGAAAAACACCAGAGGGCTTATTTTCAGGGGAGGGCTTATGTTGTCCTGCCTCAGCTCTCCTCCACGGCACTGCTCTCAATGGTGCCAGCAAGCAAATCACTGGGGAAGAACAAGATGACGCGCTCACTGCTGCAGCTCTGATTGGATGCAGCTCGGAGCGCGGCATGCGTTTCACCCGGGGGGGCGGGGACGGTGCATACAGAGGGTACTGTAATATAGCGTGTAGCGCAGGGGATCACCTTCACTACAGTAGCAATCTCAATAGGGCTTATTTTCAGGGGAGGGCTTATTTTAGAGGAATCTTACACAGTAAGGGGAGGGCTTATTTTCGGGATAGGTCTTATTATCGGGGAAACACGGGTAGTACAAATGCATGGAGTTTGGAGATGGAGTGTCACATATGAGAAAAAGCAAGTCGGTCAATGTAGCTGGGTGGGTGGTAGAGTAAGTGTAATAGAATAAAGTATAAGAAGACTAGAAAGTTCAGAAGAGGACAAGATGTGAAGAGCTCTAACTGCCAGAGTATCTTATTTTTAATATTGGGGTGACAGGGGACTTACTTAAGTAAAATAGTGACACTGTAAGACCTATGAGTTTAGAAAATTACTTTGGAAGCTGAGTGTATACTGAACTAGAGTTGGTAGACTTGAGGTAGGTAGACCAATTAGAAGGCTACTATAATAGTCCAGGGGAAAGGTGATAAAGGTCTGCACTAGGGTGGTGACTATGAAAGTACAGAAAAAGGGTAAAATACAAACACACATACATATTTTTTTTTGCCTTTTGGGGGGCAATTGGGGTTAAGTAACTTGCCCACGGTTACACAGCTAGTTTTTTTGTGTGGGTGTTAAGTGTCTGAAGCCAGAACCGAACTGAACTTGGGTCGTCATGACTCGGGCCGGCCCAGAGCTTTACTCACTGTGCCCCCAACCCCACTGCACCCCCAACCCCCTCCCCCCCCATCTCTATTCTATTATTAACAAACTTCACTTCAAAAAAGACCTTTTCCTGGGGTGGCTAGGTGGTACAGTGAATAGAGCACCAGCCCTGGAGTCAGGAGGACCTGAGTTCAAATCTGGCCTCAGACACTTAACACAAAAACTAGCTGTGTGACATTGGGCAAGTCACTTAACCCCAATTGCCCTCCAAAGAACAAAAAAAAGACCTTTTCCACTGGCTCTAACTTTTGGGTTACTTTTTTCCCTGTAAACTCTTGACTCTGTGGTTGACCCTGTAACTTAATTCTATAGTTCAACTACACACTATCCTGTGCCATTAAATCCTTTACTCCTTGTCCTACTCCATACCACTACTCATACCTTGCCAAAAATCAAAGAAAGTTACACAAATGTGGTGATTCTTTGTTAATTTAATCTCAATTTGTTATCAGTCCTCTAATAGATCCTCATTGCTGAATGGCAATCCTTTTACTCTTCCCCAATAACTCCCTGTCTTTCCCTCAAAGTCTCTTCCTAAACTCCTTGTCTCTTATGACACTCTTATGACCTCCTGTGACACCCTTTTCTCCCTCTATCTCAGCAGAGGACTCCACCTCCTACTTTACTGAGAAAATAGAGGTCACCTATTATGAGCTCCTTCTTTCTCTCCATATCCTAAACCTTAAAGTTCTTCTATACCACCTCCCATTCTCCTCTCTGTTTCAGTGTCTGACAAAGAGATGGTCCTTCTATTTGCTAAGGATATTCCCTATATTTTTTGTCCTGAATATTCCATTCCCCCTCCCATATCAATCATTATCAAACTATCTATACTCATTGACTCTTATTTTCATCTCTCATTCATATTTCAGTACTTCATACTTTCTAAACTGGTTTCTGACCCCATCATTTGACTGACACTGCTCTTTCTAAGGTTACCAATAATCTCTTGATGTTAAATCTGATCATCTTTTCTCAGTTCTTATTCTGCTTGATTTTCCTGCTTATTTTGATACTATTGACAACATTCAACTCCTGGATACTCTCTTTTCTCAGTTTTCATGACACTGCTTTCTTCTGGTTTTCCTGCTATCTGTCTCACTACTCTCTTTCAATCATATAACAGAGAAGCAAATACAAAGTAATTTCAGGAGGGAGAGAATACTTGCAACTGGGAGTTCAGGAAACCCATCCTGCAGGCAATAACACCTGAGATGAGCCTTGAAAGAAGCCAGGGAATCTAAAAATTGGAGGTGAGTAGAAAGTACATTTCAGGTATGGGAAATAAGCTTGGGTAAAGGCATGGAGGTGGGAGAGTGCTTTTCAAGTCTGGGCAACAGCTGGAATATAGATAGAATACATAAAATGGAGTAATTAAGTCCTAAAAAGTAACATCATAGAATTACTGTTGAAGTGACCTTAAAGATCATCTTCTTCAATACCTTCATTTTACATTTGAAGAAAATGAGGCATAGGGAAGCTAAGTAACCTGCCCAAAGTCACAAAGGTAGCAAATGACAAGGCTGGTATTCAAAATCTCTAGGTCCAACACTCTTTCCATTACACTCCCCTCTAGGTAGGTAGGGGGTGAATTGTGGAGAACTTTAAATGCCAGACTGAAGAGGATGTTTACCCAATCTTGCCAGTCTGTCCTACAGTGGACCCTGTGTGAAAAGGAATCCATCTGCAGATTAGGATAAAAGATCTTATGATCTTGGTAACTAGAACTGGAAGAAACCTTTGAGATCCCCTTATCTAACCCATTTGGTTTTCGCAGAAGAGAAGACTGATACCCAGAGATATTAGGTAACTTGCTGAAAGTTATGTAGGTAGCATATAATAGACCTGAAATTTAAACCCAGAACTTTTGGTTAATTCTAACGCTTTTTCTACCATGCCATCAATTGGAGCTAAGGTGTAACATATATAGGGGTGTGACATTTGGGAAAGGGTTACATATAAATTTGCAGAGTACCCTCTATGTGACCCTCTGGGGCACTGCAATAATATATGCAGCCTAAATTGGTTGATTCATTTACCACCATCCTCAAACCTACAGAAATATCACTCAATATTGCTCTTCTAGCCAAGAAGTTTAATATCTGACTTGTGCACAATGTGGTACTCCATTCAAGCCACCAATAAGGGGTTTTGTCAGTCTTTCTAGAACATATGCATGAGCTGCTCCCACTGAGATTGGCTCAAAACAACTGAGAAAGCAAAAATACAGCTGTCTGGGTTCTGAATTTATACAAAAGGATGCTATGACATATGGCTAGAATTATTAAAAATCGGAAAATCTAATGCTTCATTCTCCACCCCACATCTGTATCTCCTCTCTCAACCTGAATGACCTCTGCCCATATTCATAGAAATTATTAAATTCAATGGCCACATAATTGCACATAAGCAAAATAAAAGAAAAATTAGGCATCTGCTTCCAGTCAGCTCTGGGAATTCCTCCTTACTATTCTCTCCATTCTTGGAAAGAGGCAGCTAGAAGGCACAGTGAATCAAGTGTTAGACTCAGACTCAGGAAGATCTGAGCTCAAATCTGGCCTCAAACACTTACTAGCTATGTGACCCTGGGCAAGTCACTTAACCACTGTTTGCTTCAGTTTTCTCAACTGTAAAATGGAAATTATTATAGCAATTACCTCCCAGGGTTGTTGTGAGGATCAAATGAGATAATATTTATAAAATCATTTAGCACAGTGTCTAGCATATAATAGGCACTGTACAAACGCACTACATAACCTTGCTTGAGTATGATTGGGGATTTTCCAAAATGTACTTCCCCATGGATGATTCAGAGGATATAAAGGGGAAGGTGTTATGTGTCTGAGTCACTAGCTCTGGACTTAAAAGGAAAACAGAGAAAGCAGGGGATGCCAAGGAAGAGAGTTCAGTCTTCTTACCCTAGCTCACCATCCACAATGTTGCAAGATGGCTTACAGACTCTATCCCTCATTCTCTTCTGAGTTCCATTTTTGCAGCTGGTCTGGTTACTTATGTAGTACTAGTTATGGCACTGGTTTCAGTACTGTCTTAGCCTTCCACCACCACTCCAAGTCACCCCAGATAAAGGTATGGGCATCAACTCAGGAATTTTAACCCCCAAATTCACTGATTCTGGTCCACATAGTAGTCAGGGGGCCTCAGTCACACACAATAATTATCTCTGCCCCAGTACAAAATCACTGGCAGGAAGTCTCTCTCAAGGGCATCAGAAGAGAAAACAAACTCTAGACCTGTTTGCCTACATGCAGAGACTCCCAATTTCTGGTAGCTCTCAAACCTGTTTTACTATGTTGGGCCCTAGGGACCAATTCAGTTTTCTACAGAGATGAAACAAAAATACCAAATGCAAGAGGAAATTAGAAACACCCCCAAAACCCATTCAAATAAATGTCTTTCTAGTTTGAGGTCTTTTCACAAGGTCTAATGAGAGAGGTACATACCATTAAGCCTAATTATGAGAAAAGGCCCAGACTTCTTGCTTGAATCAATTGAAAACATAAACCAAGCATAAACAAGCCCTAAGACATCTCTATTAAATCAATCAAAGGAATAAACTAGGTACAAATAATCAGTCAAAAGAGGAGTAAAGTGCTTTTGAGGCATGGGTGAAATTAGATGATAACACAAAGGAATTGTATTAGGACTGGTTAAAAGAATATGAAATATCTCTTGACCTTTTTAAATCAGAGAAGAGCTTTCTAGTAACTACTTTGGGAATCAAGATTGAAAGGGCTTTGGGAAGAAAGACTATTTACATGTATACTTGAAGGAGCAAGGAAATTGGAAATGAGTGGTGTCACATTCTCCATCACCCCCACTGAACATGTCACTGGAAAGGCTGGCCCATTAACAAACAAGGCATCCATTTGGAGGCTAAACCAGTAATAAAATAATCAACAAGCAACAACCAAACAAGCAACGAGTAGGGAACTTCATGAGGACTCTAGAAGGAAAAAAACCCAAATTTCCAATAGTAAGGAACTGTGAATATACTCCTTTACCATATGAATTCTCTAGGCTGACGCCTGCTTTCCTCTGCCAGGGGTGGGGAACCTTAGGGTCTTGAGGCTACATGTGGCCCCTTAGGGGCTTCACTTAAGAACCTTGAGGGCCATATGTGGCCTCAAGGCCTCAGTTTCTCCACCCCTGCTATGTAGGGGAATATATCCCAGTCTCCTGGGGGGCTGTCTCTGTAAGCAACTGTTCTTATTATACCTACTTAGCAACTATCCCTTTTTAAAAGCTAACTTTGAAAAGTCTTTCTTGGTGATAATAAATGGGGAAAGTACTAAATGGGAAATAGTGGATAATAGTATTAGAAAAATCCCAGCTCTTCATACCCCTGGAATTCTGAACTAATAGCAGTCAGCCATTCTCTGGGGATCCAAACTGCTACCTAGTTCTAGCAGGAGTCTGGAAAATAGCCCTGGAAAAGTGACTACAAAGAATGATACAAAAAAAAAAAAAAACCCCAAACCCAAAAACCAAACATAGTATCTTCTAAGAAAAAAACCTAGGCATTGGGGAAATGCAAATTTTGAATTATTCAAATGTGTTCAAGTAATTTTCCTTGATTCATGTGTATAAGAAGCACTCTCTCCATTTTTTAATATTGTTGAATGGCAAATGATTGAGTAGAGAAAAGAACTAACATAAGTGTAAACTACTTAATGAAGCCCATGAACTCTTCGTTTGTTTACTCTTGCCTCTTGCCTCTTGTCTCTATTACTTTCACCAAGTAGTGAATCAGAATGTGTAAGAAGCACTCCTGTTTTCAGATTTATTTTCTATGAAGAACTAAACTGGTAGAAACCAGAATGCTATGAAGGTTTAAAGAATAATATTTTTCATAAACAAAACAAAGCAAAACAAAACAGTGAGTGAAAAGAAATAAGCTAAAAATCCCTAAATTCTTTGTGCTGCCTTATGCTGTTGGATTAAAATGGACTCATTTATGTACTGCTTATACATATACATAATTTATTTGTAGCACAACCAACCATTCAGATATGCTATTTCAGTAGTAAATTCAACTTTCTGCATTACTGCTCACTGCCTTGGAAACATGGTTTTTCCTGCCCTACTGATTTAATCACTCATATGTATAAAAGGATTATGTATTTGGAAAAAAGAAAAGTTGCTATAGAAGAGAACAAAGCAATGATAATCAAAGCCATACTGTGGATAAATGCTTACCATCATGAACAGTCATTTATTCTTTGTCAGTGTATACATAGAGAAGAATGTAAATTTTATCAATTTTATAATTTCAGCAACTCAGAGGAGAATAGTATATTAATAAGGAATACCAGGGGCTGGTAAAATTTGTGTTATGTATTTTCAAGCCTGGATAAAGAGACAGAGTAAGCAGCAGATAAAAGCAGGTATTAGAGTGTCTTGTTGCATTTTATTTTAAATGTATTACCCAGTGAAGGATCAAATACTATGAGGCAAATAAGTGCCTTTGCAAATAGTCTCTTTTCTCTTTGCCTTCTCTACTCTGCCCTACTGACACAACATTCACAAGCTAAGAAACACACTTTGGATCTGAAGTCTTTAGGTCCCTGGGTCATCTCCAGATTAAGGAGGTAGGTCTAGTATAGACAATACAGACCTAGTATCTTTACTGGAATTGAAATCTTGGAGTAGTCCTATAACTAAATTCTCATGCCCCCAAGATTCACCCTAGTTTAGATACACACCCAACCCAGGAAAAAAGGAGTCAATACATTCTTTCCAGAATGGGAACCTTACCTAGGCACTCAGCCTGTTGTATTCACACTAGGGTCTCCTGATGAAGTCATTTTCTAATGGTTTCCCCAGGACTGTTTTGTCATGCTATACTTTTGTCCTCCAAATGAGAAAAGTAACCAATATAAACAGAAGGAACACATAGTTCAAATTTCACACTCTGGCAAATAACAAGTTTTCATTAGTGTCAGTTTGCAAATATACTCTTCTGACATTTTCCCTAGTAATTTTGCAGTAGGAAAACATACACAAGCATACATCCTATCGAGCCAACTGATACATGCTTTTCTTTCACCAGCTAGAACTTCGGGTAAGCTACCATGGGGAAATCCAGATGATACTGTGGTCTCAGAAAAAAAAAAAAGATTCTGCCAAACCCACATCACTTTCTGCCAGAAGTTAAAATCCTTCCTCCTATGAATGTCAATCCGGTTCATAAGTTATTATTATTCAGTTATTATCCAAGTACAATGAGCTAAGGCTCACTGAAGGAAGATTTGCATGTGAGCAAGAAAAAAAAAATCTGTAGCTATTTTCAACGGAAGGAAATCTTTGGAGAATTCAAATATGAACAGATGTGAAATAGCTGATAGTATAATTAGATGAATTTGAAACTGATTGAATGATTGGACCCAAAGAGTAGCTATTACAAGTTCAATGTCAACTTGGAAAGAAATCTCTAGTGGAGAACCCCAAGAATCTGGTGCCAACATTTTTATCACTGTTGTAGTTAAAGGACTAGATGGCATGATCAAATTTGCATATGGCACAAAGTTAGCTAACACATTAGATAACAAAGGCAAAAACCAAAAAGATTTCAGTAAGGTGAGAATATTGATACTTCAGCCAGATGGTTAACACCTAATTCCATCAAGTTATAATTAAGAAATTCTTCACAACTGATAAAGGAATAACTAAGTGTTAACCCTTTTTTTGGTACTTAATTTATGACCTTAATTCCTTGTTTCTGTTACCTGTCCCTTACCTCCTAATCTCATCAGCTGGACTGAGGATCAGGAGCTACACCCAATCCTATACTGATGTGAAGTATAATATATCCCTCTCAAATAGCTTCCATGCAGGAATCAATTTTAGGGCACAGGAAAGTTGAGTAGTTAAAAATCAAGATTATTAGAGATATTACTTTTTCTATTTGAGGAAATTTGTTGGGAAAAAAGCAGTTCTCTTGAGATCTAGAGGCAGTATAGGAACATAAAAAAATGCTCAGAGAATCAGGACACTTTGCCCTGAATAAAACTGTGAACTAAAAGAACTTGAATATGATAGTTCATTTAACAGAAATACCACAATATTTCTCTTTGTACAGAAGAGAAATTTACCTCATTGTATGTCTCCCAGGTTTCTTTTCAATTTGCATTCATGTAAGAGGCTGTTTCCAGTTTGAATCCCACTTCTACTATTTACAACCAGTGTGGCCTTGGGCAAGCACTTTAACAGGACTTCAGTTTCCAAGCATCTAGTGGGGACACTTATATCCCATTTTTGGCAAACTAGTTTCAATCTTGGGTAACTTCTCTCTAATAACATCAGCTTTGTTCATGTTTAGTCCTTACTCGGAAGTCATTTTTGGGCACATCTCAATTTGACTTGTTCCTAGCTCTCCCTAATGGGTATTCAGTACCTACCTGTAAACAAAAAGCTCCAAACAAGCATTTGAACATAAAGAGTATTTATTTCAAAATCTGTAATAAACAAAAATGAGAGCTTCCAGTGAGCCCCACTTAAGAAGGAAAAAAAAAAAAAGAATTCCTCCATTCCCAGAACACCAGTCCTCATGCTCACATAAGCAGAATCAATGGGAGAAGTTCTGGGAACATGAGTAGAACTGGGAATTTAGGGAAAGGTCACATCCACATCTCACCAGTGTTTGCTTGCCCAGAGAATTTTGATCATTTCTTTACTCCAGCATCTATCTGCACTCCTACTCTGCAGTCACAGTCACTTAGCTTCTTCTAAGTACAGTGGCTTTGTCATCGTTCCCACAGTAGCTCAGGTAATTTTTGTCACAACAAACAGTAGCTAGACATTTACCCAGTCAATGTTCTCTTCCTAATAGGTGGCATGCCTGATACACCCTGAACACATGGTTATGTGCCAACATTGTGCTGGGCAATGGGGTGGGCTGTGAGTAATTTGATGTCTAATGTTCCTACTGAATCACAGAGAGACTGTTTAACCTCTACTTGCAGGTTCCTCATACTGCAAACACATGTACAGTAACAAATGCATCTCCCTTCATTCTATGGGGATATAGTTATGAAGTAAATAAGGAGTTCATGCCACCCTGACATACTCATAATATTTAACTCCGAGACAAAAGTAGAGCAGGTGTCAAAATCCTGGCTTGTCTTAATGATCACATTGTTACAAAAAACTGGGTGAAATAAAGAGGAATTGTTATTCTAGTCTTGATTGTGGACAAGGTTAGAAGGTTGCTGTAATAGAAATGATGGGGAACCTCAGAAGAAAATTACCATTCCATCTTAGCCTTCATGATTGAAGAAAGGAAGGCTAAGCATAGTATGATAGATACTCTAGACCTGAGAAGACTAGATTTTGAAAAGTTGAAAGTTAGTTTAAGTATGGTCCCACCTCCTAAAATCATACAGGGGAAGTTAACCCAAGCAATTATAGGAAGCTCTTGTGGATATAATTCTAGTGATATAAACATAATGCCAGTGTGGGAAAATAGGAGTTGTCTAAAGAGATTGATACAACTACAAAGGGAACTCACTGACCAACTGTGATTTTTAAAAGCCATATAAAGAATATGGAAGCAAAGCCAGGTAACTCTGAGGATAAATACAAAAGAGAGGCCTGATTATATAAAAAGTATCAGGAATACTCAGTGACACAAAGCTATCAGTGAATTTTAAGGACAATGAAAAGGACTTTTTTTTAACTGGTAGGCGTGAGAAAAGGCTCAAAAAAGAGGGGATTGTTGCTGACACTGGATATAACATGTAAGCACTTAATTAATGCTTGTTAATTGACTGATAGAACAATCATAAGAGATTGAAAGAAGATAAAACTATTCAATTTTTATTCTGCTTCTGTTTTTGTAAGAATGTTATGAAGATGCCTAGTGGAGAGTCAAAATTTAGTATGATTAAGGAGATGATAAAAACATGTAGTTCATCTCTAGGGTGGCTGAGCAGCACACTGTTAGCTATCTTTGAAAAATTATGTAGAACAAGAATGATCCCACAAGACTGTATAAAGGATAGTGTCTCAATTTTCAAGAAAAAGGAAGAGGAGGGCGTTCGGAACCAAGATGGTGGCATACAAGCAGGAAAACTCCCTGAGCTCCCCCCATAACCCTCTCAAATACCTATAAAATATGACTCTAAACAAACTTTAGAGCTACAGAACCACAAAGGGACAGAGAGAAACAAATCTCCCACTGAAGGCAGCCCAGCAGGCTGAAAGGAAGGGTCCATTGCAGAGCACTAGGAGAAGAGCCCATCCCTGCCTGAGTCCCTGGTTTTAGCCCCAGGGCAGCCCCAACCAGCATCGGCTGAAGAGACTTAGAGAAAGTGGATCACCAGCAGCTGTGCCTGTGTCCAGAATTATCAACCCATAAATGCCAAAGGCATAGTATCCAATATAGAAGAGGCAAGAGAAAACTGTTATGATGGAGAAGAACAGGAAGGCAAAAGGGAATGGGTCAACCTTTCATTGAATTTGGCTTAGGGAGGGAATAACATTCACACTAAATAGGATTTCTTGCCCTATAAGAGAGTAGGGGGAGGGGATGAGAAGGGGGATGATGGAGGGGAGAGAAGGTTGGGGGGGGGAGAAGGTAGTTAGAATCATACACTTTTGAAAAGGGAAAGGGTCAAAGAAGAGAATAGAACAAGGTGGGGGGGGGCGGGATAGGATGGAG